>NC_037329.1:111003243-111306273 GCF_002263795.3 Bos taurus
TCTTTCCTGGACCCCACAAAAGAAATAACCCAGACCCCTCTTGAGCTAATGCTTGAGTCAGAGAATAAGGCTTACAGAAGATGACCTTACCCTTGGCTGTGACCTCTTTTGCTTTTCACAATTATTGAGAGAAATTGTCTCTCACATTGCCTCGTGTTCCACCTGGAGGAAATCCCATCAGAAGGACACGCCTGCATTAGAATTGAGTTACCTGACTGGTGGATGGCCAGGATCCTGTACTTAATGGTGCAAGTTCCCCCGGTGAGTAAAATGAATCTATTTAAAATCTGCAAGGCTGCAATGACTGGCGCTTCACCCTCTTCCCTCTCTGCCAGAGCAATGCAAGGCAATGACCCCAGATACGTGCATCTGCTCAGGTGGTTGGTGCCACAGCTCAGACAATGATGTAGAAACAGAACATTCCCCAGCCCTGCCCTTTTGGCCACAGGCTTAACTCCATGATCTCCAGTCCACCGCCACTTTCATCTCTTACCTGTTACTCTCCTGCTCTTATTTCTCAGTTGCTCCAGAACTCCTCAGGGGAAGAAAGAGGTGTTATTATTTACTGATCTCTTCAGACTCCCCTGGTGGCTTCTACGGTAAAGTGTCTGCCCGCAATGCGGGAGACCTGGATTTGATCCCAGGGTTGGAAAGATCCTTTGGAGAAGGAAATGGCAACCCACTCCAGTACTCTTGCCTGGAAAATCCTGTGGACGGAGGAGCCTGGTAGGCTACAGTCCATGGGGTCTCAGAGAGTCGGACACGACTGAGCGACTTCACTTCTTTCAAACTCCCCAAATATAAAGCATCCACTTTCTTCTTTGCTTAAAACCCAGCAACCATTGTGGCTTATCCTGGAGTGAAAAGAATGCAACATAAACCTTCTCTATTAATATAATTTTAATTTGCATTATAAATGCTTGGCAATGATTTGTGAAGACGTACTTTTTAAAAACATGTAACTCCTTTTCCTTGGGCCCATGGCAATTTATTTGACTGTAGTAGGGATCTGTGGTATGGGCTTCCCTAGTGGCTCAGACAGTGAAGAATCTGCCTGCAATGCAGGAGACTCAGGTTCAGTCCCTGAGTTGGGAAGATGCCCTGGAGAAGGGTATAGCTACCCACTCCAGTATTCTTGCTTGGAGAATTCCATGGACAGAGGAGCCAGGTGGACTACAGTTCATGGGCTCACAAAAGCTGGACACGACTGAGCAAGTAACACTAACAAGGGGTCTGTGGTGGCCTGTATCCCAGCCCACCGCTCACTCTGATTTCAGCCACACTGAGTTGGAGGGTTCTCTGGCTCAGACCATCCTATCTCAGAGAGATACCCTGTGCTGCTCCATTTTCAACCTCAGAGTCTTCTCCCAAGCTGGACAGCTGCTCACACAACCTGCAAGAATATCCTGGAATGGTGGGGAGTCAGTGTCTACAGGGGCAGCCCTCAGGTAGTGTGGGAGTGGAGCCCGTGAGTACATAAATGCTCCAGACTCCGTATCTACCAAATAAATGCATGAATACTTCTGGGAGGCATTGGCAACACTTTGCAGGCGATGCCAAAGGAACTGAATGTCTTTTGCTCCACAGAAGTGATGGATCACACACCCTTCCATGAGCGCGTCTTCTTTCCTGTCTCTGCTCTCTGGCTCCTGAGGGATCACCTCTCAGTTCACTGCCTTTGGGGAAACTCCAAGTGAAGCAACGGCCAAAGAGGATATAACCTATCCTCTTTGATATAACCTGTCCAGGAAGAGCAGACGCCTCTTCCCTTGTGCTGGATAATCCTTTCCCAACCTACCTGGTACACTAAACACAGCCCCCCACCCCAAACACATATGCATGTGTATACATACACACTCAGCCACAAGTGTGCACACATACACACAGAGATAGACACAGAGACACACAGACATACACAGTGACACAAACACAGACACTCACAGAGACATATATATGCAGACACACACATACAGAGGCAGACACACAGAAACACACACATAGACACACACAGAGCAGGCCCTGATCATTGTTTCAGGTCAGGTTTTACATCACTTTGGGCTAAGTCACTTCAATCATGTCCGGCCCTTCATGACCCTAGGGACTGTAGCCTGCCAGTCTCCCCTGTCCATGGGATTCTCTAGGCAAGAATACTGGAGTGGGTTGCCATTTTCTCCTCCAGGAAATCTTTGCAACCCAGGGATCAAGCCTGCATCTCTTATGTATCCTGCATTGGGAGGCAGGTTCTTTACCACTAGTGCCATCTGGGAAGCCCTTTATGTCATTACTTAAGGGTAAAAAGAAAGATCATCTCTCCATCAAACTGTGCCTCGGAATGCTGGCCTTGTCTCATAGCCTGGGCTTGTCTAGCTATCTTCTTAATGTGTCCTGTTCGCTACAACCAAGCCACGGGCTCAAGGGCAAGAAAACATCTTATAAAACTGAGAAAATGTCAAGATTTTAGTTGAGCTGAATTACAATACAGTTTCAAGTTCCTTTGTTGGCTTATCCTTGCTGCTGCTGCTGCTGCTAAATCACTTCAGTAGTGTCAGACTCTGTGCGACCCCATAGACAGCAGCCCACCAGGCTTCCCCGTCCCTGGGATTCTCCAGGCAAGAACTCTGGAGTGGGTTGCCATTTCCTTCTCCAGTGCATGAAAGTGAAAAGTGACAGTGAAGTCGCTCAGTCATGTCTGACTCTTCGCAACCCATGGACTGCAGCCCACCAGGCTCCTCCGTTTATCCTTGCTAGGAACAATTAAACTATATACATTTGCTCTCCTTTCCCCATTTTAGCCAATAGGCTGTCCCTTTAGATCTCAATGCCTAAGTTTTTCCTAGACTATCTTCATTCTTTTGTGTGCATTACTGTTATTTAGTTCCTTTTGGGGTTTTTGGAGGAAGACAGATAGAAAAATCCAAATCTTCTACTTGGATTCCAGGACTATTCCTTGAGATGCTGAATAAAACGTTTACTTTAGAAGCAGTGTCCCACACAATCTTTCCTGCTGTCTCACTAAACCCATAGTCTAGAATCCTACTTCATTTGTATCCGCATAGTGGGGTTTTTTCTCTTGGAGTCTCCATGTTTGGGGTCCTGTGACAGGTTGTGCTTCCCCAGGAGCATACACTGTAATTACCATACAATATATTTGTAAGGGAATATTCCTGAGGCCAACAGCTAGGGTAGGAGTAAGAAACAAGAGCAATACAGGGCAGAAGGAGAAGATGGGCTGCAATGCAGATGCAACAAGGCCTTAACTCACAGAGTCATGAACTAAGAAGGCTTTTGGGGGGTCCTCCTGAGTTGGTGCAAAAATCTGGCCTTCAAGATACGGAAGCAACCTAAGTGTTCATCAAGAGATGAATGGATAAAGAAGATGTGGTATATATATATAATAGAATTCTATTCAGCCCCACAATAGAATGAAATTTTGCCATTTGCAACAACATGGATGGATTTGCAAGGTATGCTAGTGAAACAAGTCAGAGAAAGACAACTCCTGCATGCTATCACTTGCACGTGGAATCTAAAGAACAAAACACACTAGTGAATGTAACAAAAAAGAAACAGACACAAATAGAACAAACTAGTGGTTACTGGTGGGGAGAAGGAAGCACAGAAGGGCAAGACAGGGGCAGAGGATTAAGAGATACAAGCTACTATGTATAAAGTTGGAGAAGGAAATGGTGACCCACTCCAGTACTCTTGCCTGGGAAATCCCATGGACAGAAAAGCCTGGTGGGCGACAGTCCATGGGGTTGCAAAGAGTGGGACACGACTGAGCACAGCACAGCTACTGCTGCTAAGTCGCTTCAGTCGTGTCTGACTCTGTGCGACCCCATAGATGGCAGCCCACCAGGCTTCCCCGTCCCTGGGATTCTCCAGGCAAGAACACTGGAGTGGGTTGCCATTTCCTTCTCCAATGCGTGAAAGTGAAAAGTGAAAGTGCAGTCGCTCAGTCGTGTCCGACTCCTAGCGACCCCATGGACTGCAGCCTACCAGGCTCCTCCATCCATGGGATTTTCCAGGCAAGAGTACTGGAGTGGGGTGCCATTGCCTTCTCCACAGCACAGCAACATGCATAAAGTAAATAAGCTGCAAAAATATATTGTACAGCACAGGGAATATAGCCATTATTTTATAATAACTGCATTATTTTTTAAACTTATTTATTTTTAAATGAAACAGAAATGCATATTTTAATGATAACAGGTACAATTCAGGAAGAATTATAGACATCATAAACCATTAGAGACCTAATAACAAAGAAAAAAGATACATAAAGCAAAAATCAGGAGAAATGTAAGGGAAAAGAAAAAATATATAATCATAGTGAGGCATATTAACATTTCTCTGAGAATATTTTATCAAGTGCAGAAGAAATAAGAATAGGAGCATCTTGAATGGTCTCATTAATAATTTAAATTAATAGATTTGTATTTATATTAATTTTTATTAATCTTATATCCTACATATAATAACTTTAAAAGGAGTATAGCTTGTAAAAATTGTGATTCTCTAGGCTGTACCCCTAAAACTAATGTAATATTGTAAATCAACCATATCTCAATTACCTGTATGGGAACCAGTGCTTGGATGCTGGCTGCTCTGGGAAGAGATAGTGACCTTGGGCGTGGCTGGGTGACTCAGGCCAGGCAATTCCTGAAGAGGACTGACAACAGAGGGCTGCTGGCTGAGGGCTGAGGGAATAGATCTGTCTGCCTGAAGGAATTGGGGAGGGAGCTGAGACTGCGTCATCCTCTCTTCTTCAATCCTTGTCTCCTTATTTCTTCCCCAGTCAACCCTCATCGGCTGTGTCCCCAGCCCTCTGTCTAGAGATCTTCTGGGTGAAAATCAAAGATCTTGCTGTTGTTCAGTCACTCAGTCGTGTCCAGCTCTTTGCGACCCTATGGACTGCAGCACACCAGGCTTCCCGGTCCAGCGCCGACTCCTGGAGTTTGCTCAAACTCATGTCCATTGGGTCGATGATGTCACCCAAACATCTCATCCTCTGTCACCCCCTTTTCCTCCTGCCCTCAATCTTTTCCAGCATCAGAAAATCAAAGATCTAGCAATGTCTTTAAAAACAAAAAAAGCCTGTAAAAGTTGTGGTACGAGGTAGTCTAATTTCTTACAAAAGAAAAATTGAAACATCAAATCTTTTTTTAAAAAAATATTTTGGTTAATGAAGGTTTATGTTCCAAATTATATTTCTGAAACCTAAGACCTTCTTTTCCAGATACGCTATATGAATTCCATAGGAAAGGGAAAAACCTTAAGAATAAATCTTGAAGCAATTTAAAAATATAGACGACCTTCCTTTTGAACCGATGCTAAAAGTTAAGCAGGCCCACAGGCACTGTGAACCAAATTTCTTAAGAGTTTAACCTTTGAAAAGATTGCAATACCAGATGTCCTAGAGTATGTGGCAGGATTCTTAAGCAGTTTAGGGAATACAGAGCAGGCATCCAGTTAGAAATGAACACTTTTTTCCCCTAAAATTAAATACATTCTAAAGTCCTTTAGTGTCTTTATAAAGTTATATGCAAGCCCATTTGGAAGTTTGAACAACTCAACATTCGAGCCACCAGAACTGAGACAATGACTGTTGTTTAAGCCTCTCAGTGTGTTGGTTGCTGAGCTGTGTCTGACTCTTTGCGACCCCATGGACTGTAGCCTACCAGGCTCCTCGGTCCATGGAATTTTCTAGGCAAGAATACTGGAGTGGGTTGCCATTTCATTCTGCAGGGGGATCTTCCTGACCCAGGGATCGGGGCTGGGGTCTCCAGTACTGCAGGCAAATTCTTTACCATCTGAGCCACCAGGGAAGCTCTAAGCCTCTCAGTACTGGAACTTTATTACTGCAGCCCCAGGAAGCCACCCTGACAGCACCTTTTCCCTTCGGCTCACACAGTCTCCCATGAAGGCAGCTCAGAAGTCTGGTGGACTTGATCTCTTTTCATCTGGACAACTTACATAATTTTCTGAGCATATTTTCTCAGATGTAAAATAAGAACATTAATAATACTGACTGTAGCATTCTTTTGAGTATTAAGAATGCTAAAATGGAAAACTAAGGCAAAGAGAGAGTCTCATGGCCAAATAGCTACTACCTGAAGAACTGGGAGTAGATTTGAGCCCAAGGCCTTCCCCAGTGCTAATTAGATGATAAATACATTACTCTACCTACAATCTAACAAGATGGCCCAAATATAAATATCCATTTTTTCTTTACCACAATAGTTCCAGGTTAGTAAGGAAGATGGTCCCTGGGGGCCAAGTAAAGAAGCATTTCCTGCCTCTGAAAGGAAATTGAGCAGTTTTCTCAAATCCAATGGATTATTTGTAAAGAGAAGGTTTACCTTGAAAGTGCCACTGGAATGTTTTATGTATTTGTAATCTCAGTTGCCTGGAAGACAGTCAGAGATTCAGAAGTGAGCAAAAATCACCTGATAACAATCCATGCTGCTGCTGCTAAGTCGCTTCAGTCGTGTCTGACTCTGTGCGATCCCATAGACGGCAGCCCACCAGGCTCCCCGTCCCTGGGATTCTCCAGGCAAGAACACTGGAGTGGGGTGCCATTTCCTTCTCCAGTGCATGAAAATGAAAAGTGAAAGTCAGTTGTGTCCAACTCTTCGTGACCCCATGGACTGCAGCCTACCAGGCTCCTCCGTCCATGGGATTTTCCAGGCAGGAGTACTGGAGTGGGTTGCCATTGCCTTCTCTGGATAATAGCCCATAGGAAAGCAGAAATGAGGAAAATTATATTCAACTGGCTATTATGTTGAGGCTATAGCCTCTTTTGCTTATTTTTGCAAAGCCTTTTCTTATCCCAACTTCCACTCTGCAGCTTTGGCAAGGAGGAGCTGGTGAGGGCAAGGGAAAGAGATAGTTTTACAAATGACTATGAAGAAGACAAGGCTTCCCAGGTGGCTCAGTGGTAAAGAATCTGCCAGCCAATGCGGGAGACATGGGTTCAACCCTGAGTTTGATCCCCAGGTCAAGAAGATTCCCTAGAGAAGGAAATGGGACTCCAGTCCAATATTCTTGTCTGGGAAATCTCATGGACAGAGTTAGCCTGGTGGCCTACAGTCCATGGGCTGGCAAAAGAATCAGACATGACTGAGTGACTAAACAAGTGAAGAACAGCTTCCCTTCCTGGTGAGGCAGAATCCTCACTGTTCCCTTTCATGTTTGCTCCTTTCATTTTTGCCTCTTTTTTGACTCCTCTTTTTCTATTGGACTTCTAAATGTTGGTGGCGTCCAGGATTCTTCCAACTTCTCTTTTCATATTATACCCTCCCCTTGACTGACCCATCCACACAATGGCTTCAGCTACTCCCGGCCCCTGATGACATCTACATGTCCAGCCCTGATGGCTCTGCTGAACTTTGGGCCCTTGGATCCATCACACATCTCCAACAGGATGTCCCCAGCCATATTTATCCTCTTCCTCTGAAGCCTTGGTTTCTGTTGGAAAGACAGCATCAACCAAGCAGTCAGCCAAAGCAGAAAACTGAGAACGCTCGCAGACTCTCTTCTCCTCTCCCTTTTTTCCCTTTGTGCTCCTTAGTTTTTCTGCCTTATCAACTTCATCTCCTGTACATTGCTCATCCACTCCTCCTCCGCCCCCACAGTCTTTTGTTTTCGTCCTCCTTATCAAAACCTGCCAGGAGCATTGGTCTCTCTACCTCCCATCTTATTCTTATGCAATCTGCTGTAGAGGAAATGATTAAACAAATAAACAAAGCCACAGTTGGTCATATTTTTCTTCTGCCTAAAAACTTTCAATAGCTAATGCTGCTTTCAAAGTAAATTTCAAACATCCAGACTTGGCATGGGTGACAAGCTCATTTCTGTTCCTTATAGCCTTGTCTCAGGCCACTTTCCTACACACTCCCTGTGCTGTGGTTCACCTGGCCTCCTTACAATTACAAAAATGTGCCATGGCTCACCTTGCCTTTGTGCTTGGGCACGTACTGTTCTCTCTACCTAGAACACCACCCACACCTTCTCTGCATAACCTTTGTTTGTTTTTAATAACTTTTATTTTCTTGGGCTCCAAAATCACTGCAGATGGTGACCACAGCCATGAAATTACAAGACGCTTGCTCCTTGGAAGAGAAGCTATGACAAACCTTAGTTCAATTCAGTCGCTCAGTCGTGTCCGACTCTTTGTGACCCCATGAATCGCAGCACACCAGGCCTCCCTGTCCATCACCAACTCCTGGAGTTTGCTCAGACTCACATCCATCGAGTTAGTGATGCCATCCAGCCATCTCATCCTCTGTCATCCCCTTCTCCTCCTGCTCCCAATCCCTCCCAGCATCAGAGTCTTTTCCAATGAGTCAACTCTTTCCAGGAGGTGGCCAAAGTACTGGAGTTTCAGCTTTAGCATCATTCCTTCCAAAGAAATCCCAGGGCTGATCTCCTTCAGAATGGACTGGTTGGATCTCCTTGCAGTCCAAGGGACTCTCAAGAGTCTTCTCCAACACCACAGTTCAAAAGCATCAATTCTTCAGTGCTCAGCCTTCTTCACAGTCCAACTCTCACATCCCTACATGACCACAGCAAAAACCATAGCCTTGACTAGACAGACCTTTGTTGGCAAAGTAATGTCTCTGCTTTTGAATATGCTATCTAGGTTGGTCATAACTTTTCTTCCAAGGAGTAAGCATCTTTTAATTTCATGGCTACAGTCACCACCTGCAGTGATTTTGGAGCCCCCAAAAATAAAGTCTGACACTGTTTCCACTGTTTCCCCATCTGTTTCCCATGAAGTGATGGGACCGGATGCCATGATCTTCATTTTCTGAATGTTGAGCTTTAAGCCAACTTGTTCACTCTCCACTTTCACTTTCATCAAGAGGCTTTTTAGTTCCTCTTCACTTTCTGCCATAAGGGTGGTGTCATCTGCATATCTGAGGTGATTGATATTTCTCCCAGCCATCTTGATTCCAGCTTGTGCTTCTTCCAGCCCAGTGTTTCTCATGATGTACTCTGCATACAAGTTAAATAAACAAGAATACAGTATACAGCCTTGATGTACTCCTTTTCCTATTTGGAATCAGTCTGTTGTCCCATGTCCAGTTCTAACTGTTGCTTCCTGACCTGCATACAGATTTCTCAAGAGGCAGATCAGGTGGTCTGGTATTCCCATCTCTTTCAGAATTTTCCAGTTTATTGTGATCTACACAGTCAAAGGCTTTGGCATAGTCAATAAAGCAGAAATAGATATTTTTCTGGAACTCTCTTGCTTTTTCCATGATCCAGCAGATGTTGGCAATTTGGTCTCTGGTTCCTCTGCCTTTTCTAAAACCAGCTTGAATATCTGGAATTTCACGGTTCACGTATTGCTGAAGCCTGGCTTGGAGAATTTTGAGCATTACTTTACCAGCGTCTGAGATGAGTGGAATTGTGCGGTAGTTTGAGCCTTCTTTGGCATTGCCTTTCTTTGGGATTGGAATGAAAACTGACCTTTTCCAGTCCTGTGGCCACTGCTGAGTTTTCCAAATTTGCTGGCATATTGAGGGCATCACTTTCACAGCATCATCTTTCAGGATTTGAAATAGCTCAACTGGAATTCCATCACCTCCACTAGCTTTGTTCGTAGTGATGCTTTCTAAGGCCCACTGGACTTCACATTCCAGGATGTCTGGCTCTAGGTGAGTGATCACACCATTGTGATTATCTGGTCGTAAAGATCTTTTTTGTACAGTTCTGTGTATTCTTGCCACCTCTTCTTAATATCTTCTGCTTCTATTAGGTCCAAACCATATCTGTCCTTTATCGAGCCCATCTTTGCATGAAATGTTCCCTTGGTATGTCTAATTTTCTTGAAGAGATCTCTAGTCTTTCCCATTCTGTTTTTTTCCCCTCTATTTCTTTGTATTGATCGCTGAGGAAGGCTTTCTTATCTCTTCTTGCTATTCTTTGGAACTCTGCATTCAGATGTTTATATCTTTCCTTTTCTCCTTTGCTTTTCACTTCTCTTCTTTTCACAGCTATTTGTAAGGCCTCCCCAGACAGCCATTTTGCTTTTTTGCATTTCTTTTCTATAGGAATGGTCTTGATCCCTGTCTCCTGTACAATGTCACGAACCTCATTCCATAGTTCATCAGGCAGTCTATTTATCAGATCTAGGCCCTTAAATCTATTTCTCACCTCCATTGTATAATCATAAGGGATTTGATTTAGGTCATACCTGAATGGTCTAGTGGTTTTCCCTACTTTCTTCAATTTCAGTCTGAATTTGGCAATAAGGAGTTCATGGTCTGAGCCACAGTCAGCTCCTGGTCTTGTTTTTGCCGACTGTATAGAGCTTCTCCATCTTTGGCTGCAAAGAATATAATCAATCTGATTTCGATGTTGACCATCTGGTGATGTCCATGTGTAGAGTCTTCTCTTGTGTTGTTGGAAGAGGGTGTTTGTTATGACCAGTGCATTTTCTTGGAAAAACTGTATTAGTCTTTGCCCTGCTTCATTCCATATTCCAAATCCAAATATGCCTGTTACTCCAGGTGTTTCTTGACTTCCTACTTTTGCATTCCAGTCCCCTATAATGAAAAGGACACCTTTTTTGGGTGTTAGTTCTAAAAAGTCTTGTAGGTCTTCACAGAACCGTTCAAGAGGAGAACGGTTACCGAGAGGAGTTACCCCACATCTGAGGTCAGTGGCAGCAGTTGAGAGTGCCAGGCTGCAACAGCGCAGGAATGGCCGAGAGGAGCTACCCCACCCTGGAGGCCAGGGGCCGAGGCCAGGAGGACCTACCCCACGCCCATGGCCAGGGGCAGTGGCCAGGAGGAGGAACCCCACCTCCAAGGAGCAGTGGCTGTGTGAGTACAGGAGGGCCTAAAAGAGCTATTCCATGTTCAAGGTCAGGAGGGGCAGTGGTGAGGAGATACCCCTCATCCAAGGTAAGGAGCAGTGGCTGTGCTTTGCTGGAGCAGCCGTGAAGAGATACCCCACATCCAAAGTAAGAGAAACCCAAGTAAGACGGTAGGTGTTGCAAGAGGGCATCAGAGAGCAAACACACTGAAACCATACTCACAGAAAACTAGTTAATCTAATCACACTAGGACCACAGCCTTGTCTAACACAATGAAACTAAGCCATGCCCATGGGGCCACCCAAGATGGTCGGGTCATGGTGGAGAGGTCTGACAGAATGTGGTCCACTGGAGACGGGAATGGCAAACCACTTCAGTATTCTTGCCTTGAGAACCCCATGAACAGTATGAAAAGGCAAAATGATAGGATACTGAAAGAGGAACTCCCCAGGTCAGTAGGTGCCCAATATGCTACTGGAGATCAGTGGAGAAATAACTGCAGAAAGAATGAAGGGATGGAGCCAAAGCAAAAACAATACCCAGTTGTGGATGTGACTGATGATAGAAGCAAGGTCCGATGCTGTAAAGAGTAATATTGCATAGGAACCTGGAATGTTAAGTCCATGAATCAAGGTGTCATGCGAGTGTATGTTCCTCGGTTCTTTGTCTCATCACAACAAAGATTTGGAGCAATGGACATTAAAGCCCTCGGCGTGTCACAGCTCTCGGGTCTTGGACAAACCGTGCTACAGATCTTAGGCAAATCAGTGTTACAGCTCCACTTTATTTAGAAGATAGCAGGAGAATCCAAGACTCGAAGAGAAGAGAGTGGAGGAGTGCGTGGGGAGGGAGAGAGAGAGAGTGAGGGAGAGAGAGAGAAAGAAAAGAGCACACGAACGCGGGAGAGAGAGTCCGTGAGAAAGCGCTTTGGCTCCTCTTTGTATATGTTTTTTCCTCCACCTGGGCCTGCCCTATGCAAATTGGGCTTAGCCAAGAGTGCTCTTTGTTCTGCCTGAAGTCTTCACTCTGGTCCTTGGATCTTCCTTTGACCTTCCTTGTCTTTTAGCCACCACCATTTTGGACTCCTTTCCCCTATTCTACCTACCTAACAAAGGCAAATTGGAAGTGGTCAAACAGGAGATGCCAAGAGTGAACCTCGACATTCTAGGAATCAGCGAACTAAAATGGACTGGAATGGGTGACTTTAACTCAGATGACCATTATATCTACTACTGCAGGCAGGAATCCCTCAGAAGAAATGCAGTAGCCATCATGGTCAACAAAAGAGTTCAAAATGCAGTACTTGGATGCAATCTCAAAAACGACAGAATGATCTCTGTTCATTTCCAAGGCAAACCATTCAATATCACAGTAATCTAAGTCTATGCCCCAACCAGTAATGCTGAAGAAGAATACCCTAGAACAGAGGCAACCAAGCCCTGGACTTCAGACCAGCACCTGTCCATGGCCTGTTAGGAACCAGGACACACAGAAGGACGTGAATGGTGAATGAAACCATCCCCTTCCCTACCCAACCTGTTCGTGGAAAAATTTACTTCCATGAAACTGGTCCCTAGTGCCAAAAATGTTGGGGACCACTGTCCTAGTGGGTGCAGGGGGTCTGAAACTATGGCCTGACTAGAGGAGACACATATTTTCTCTCCTTCCAAGGAGGTTTTTCAAAATTTATTTTGGATTTATGTTTATTTTTAGTTACTAAGCTAAAATGGCAACCCTCTCCAGTACTCTTGCGTGGAAAATCCCATGGACAGAGGAGCCTGGTAGGCAACAGTCCATGGGGTCACAAGGAGTTGGACATGACTGAGCGACTTCACTTTTAGTTATGAAGCAAACATGAGTGCATTTTTCTTATAGAAATTAAAATACAGAAAACACATAACGTCTTCTGGCTTTTATTGATCACTCCCCTCCAGAGGTTACCCTGTAGTCAGCTTGTATTCTTTAAGCCCTATAACTCAGTGTAGACACATACAGGAACATAGTGGATTCTTTCACATGGTGTCTAGGTCGGGATGGTGGTTGTGATTGTGTAGGTTCTCATCACAAATGCACCAAGAGTAAAGTTACATTAAAAAGTCCCAACTACAGAAAACATTTCCCTCTAATTTTCATCTAACCCCAGAACTGTCTCTTCCTATAAACCCCGTTTATGTATTTAGTAATCTTTTCTAAAAGATTCTTTCTAATCTTTTATTAAAAAGTTTCCTGGATTGATACAGCCACTATGGAAGACAGTATGGAGATTCCTTTAAAAACTAGGAATAAAACCACCATACAACCCAGCAATACCACTTCTAGGTATATACCCTGAGGAAACCAAAACTGAAAAGACACATGTACTCCAATGTTCACTGTAGCACTGTTTACAGTAGCTAGGACATGGAAGCAATCTAGATATCCATCGACAGGTGAATGGATAAAGAAGCTGTGGTACATATATACAATGGACTACTACTCAGACATAAAAAGGAACACATTTGAGTCAGTTCTAATGAGGTGGATGAACCTAGAGCCTATTATACAGAAAGAAGTAAGTCAGAGAGAGAGAGAAAAACAAATATCATATATTAATGCAGACATGTGGAATCTAGAAAGATGGTACTCATGAATATATTCACAGGGCAGTAATTGAGACACAGACATAGAGACAGACTCACGGACAAGGGCAGAAGGAAGGAAGGAGAGGGTAAGATGAATGGAGAGAGCAGCATGTAAGCATATACACTATCATATGTAAAATAGATAGCCAATGGAAATTTGCTGTGTGACTCAGGGAACTCAAACTGGGGTTCTGTAACAACCTAGAGGGGTGGGAAAGGGCAGGAGGTGGGAGGGAGGTTCAGGAGGGAGGGGACATATGTACACCTGAAGCTAATTCATGTTGACATATGGCAGAAATCAAACCAATATTGTAAAGTAATCATCAATCACTTAAAAATAAATAAATATAATTTTAAAAAACTTTCCTGGAAAAGAAAGTATAAGTTAAACTACATTTCTTCTCACTCATTTTGTAAAAATTACATATGAACACATGCTTAATGTGAAAGATTAAAAATATACATAAATACATGGAATAAAGTGAAAATCTGCCTTCATCTCATGATCCCACCTCACCATTCCCCTTCCCCCCATTATATTGTGTATTTTTCTGGTTCTTTTACTCTGCATTTTCATTTTATATATATATACAGAGAGAGAAGCTATGTATTCTAGAAACTTTTCCATGTAAGTATAATAAGATTAAAGGATTAAGTTATGAGAGGCAGAGAACAGGCCCTTAGGTAATAAGATACAGGGCAAGGTTTGAAGGAGGGGGCAGGAAATCTTTGTACAACAAGCCTGTAGAGGGAGGATTGGGCTGCTGAGGTGTTGAGAGCTTGTATGGTGAGAAGCACTAGCAGGACTGTTTCAAAAGCAAACCTGACCAACTGCCCAATTTTTCCATCTTTCTTCTCAAATCTTGAGGCTGAGTGATTGGTTGTATTTCTGGCAACAATTAGACTTTAATTTTTTTCTATTTTTAGCCCAATTGAGTAATTTTTTAAAAACTCAGTAATTTTAAAAAAACATAGTATCTATTCTTTCCTTTTTCAGATAAATCAAGCTAGATATGTTCCCAGGTGGCTCATGTGGTAAAGAATCTTCCTGCAATGCAGGACACACGGGTTTGATCCCTGAGTTGTAAAGATCCCTTCAAGAAGGAAATGGTAACCCACTTCAGTACTCTCGTAAGGAGAAGTTCATGGACAGAGGAGCCTGGTGGGCTACAGTCCATGGCGTCGCAAAAAGTCAGACATGACTGAACAACTAACACCCACACTAAAACTCAGTAATTTTTAAAGACATATTATCTATTCTTTCCTTTTTCTGATAAATCAAGCTAGATAACTTTTTTTTTTTAACTACATATGAGTTTTAAGTATGGCTAAATTGAGATGGATGGTCTTTGATGAGTGATTCTTTTATTTATTTATTTGGCTGCCTTGGGTCTTAGCTGTGGCATACGGGATCTATGCTGTGTCATGTGACCTTTGGTGGATCCTGTGGGATCTTTCATTGCAGGGCATAGTCTCTCTAATTGTGGTGTGTGGGCTACAGTGGTTTCAGGGTGTGGGCTTAACTGCTCCGAGGCAGGTGGGATCTTAGTTCCCCGACGAGGAACTGAACCCATGTCCCCTGAATTGCAAAGCAGATGCTTTTTATTTTTCTTATTATTTTTTAAATGAAGTATTTACATTTTTTCTTTATTTATTTATTGGCTGTGCTGGGTCTTCTTTGCTGCCTAGGCTTTCTCTAGTTGCAGAGAGCGTGGACTACTCTCTAGCTGCGGGGCACAGGCTTCCGATTGTGGTGGTTTCTCTTGTGGAGCATGGACTCTGGGTGTGGGCTTCAGTACTTGCAACTCCTTGCCTCTAGAGCACAGGCTCAGTAGTTGTGGCTCATGGGCTTAGTTGCTCAGTGGCATGTGCGATCTTCCTGGAGCAGGGATTGAACTCCTGCATTGACAGGTGGATTCTTTACCACTGAGCCACCAAGGAAGCCTGCAAGGTGGATTCTTAACCACTGGACCATCTGTGAAGTCCCAAAATGAATGATTCTTGTTTTGAGTTCTCTTTCTTTAACTGGTAGAAATTTCCTCTTCCTCAACCTCTTCTTGCTCTTTATTCATCACTCTTCCTTCTCCTCCAGGATTCAGCTTACTTTTTTTTTAGGGTGGCGGATGTGTTTTCTTTATTTGCTTTCCATTTTGGACTCTCATTTAATTCAGGCTTAATCTTATTTAACCTGCTAAGTATTTTACACTGAAGCTTAGAGAATGCTGATCACAATTCCAAAATATTTGAGTACAAACCACCAGGATGACTGAACTATTGCCCTCTTCCCTGGGAAGCAATATAGTGCCGTAGAGAAAATCGTGAGCTGGGACTCAGACTTGGGTATGTGTCCAGGTTCTGCCACACACTAATTTCAGGATCTCCAGGCAGTACCTAACAAAGTCTCAGTGTTTTCTTCCATGAAACAGGAAAATACTTAACTAGGGTATTTGCTTTTTTAAATAAAATAATATACACAAACCACTGATTCAATACACAAGTGCTATTTTTCCACTCTAACATTTTGATTTAGAGAATAGTCCAGAAAAAATTTCACACCATCCATTCAGTTAACCAGGACAGAGGAGGAGAGAGTGACACAGGCAGAAGGTCTGTCTAAAAGGAAACACTGTTTTATGTTTCTCTTTTATTCACCCAGAAACCTGAGCTTGCATGACCTAGGGCAGGGAGTAAAGGAAGCCCTAGAAATGCGACTCCTGCTTCACAGACAAGGGATGATGGAATATATAGTAAATGACTCTGTTTGTTTACTAAAGACATAACCACAGTTTCATAATAGTAACAAAATACCTTCCTGAGCATCAGTGAATATCATTTTGAAATCCTTCTTTCATTTTCTTGTTTGTATTCCAGTAAGTGTGTGCTGTGAGTAAGTAAAAACCAGAAAGGCAATGCCAAAGAATGCTCAAACTACCGCACAATTCCACTCATCTCACATGCTAGTTTACTAGTAATGCTCAAAATTCTCCAAGCCAGGCTTCAACAATACGTGAACCGTGAACTACCTGATGTTCAAGCTGGTTTTAGAAAAGGCAGAGGAACCAGAGATCAAATTGCCAACATCCGCTGGATCTTGGAAAAAGCAAGAGAGTTCCAGAAAAACATCTATTTCTGCTTTACTGACTATGCCAAAGCCTTTGACTGTGTGGATCACAATAAACTGTGGAAAATTCTGAAAGAGATGGGAATATCAGAACACCTGATTTGCCTCTTGAGAAATGTGTATGCAGGTTAGGAAGCAACAGTTAGAACTGGACATGGAACAACAGACTGGTTCCAAATAGGAAAAGGAGTTCGTCAAGGCTGTATATTGTCACCCTGCTTATTTAACTTATATACAGATTACATCATGAGAAACGCTGGAGTGGTAGAAACACAAGCTGGAATCAAGATTGCTGGGAGAAATATCAATTACCTCAGATATGCAGATGACACCACCCTTACGGCAGAAAGTGAAGAGGAACTACAAAGCCTCTTGATGAAAGTGAAAGTGGAGAGTGAAAAAGTTGGCTTAAAGCTCAACATTCAGAAAACGAAGATCATGGCATCCAGTCCCATCACTTCATGGGAAATAGATGGGGAAACAGTGGAAACAGTGTCAGACTTTATTTTGAGGGGCTCCAAAATAACTGCAGATGGTTGCAGCCATGAAATTAAAAGATGCTTACTCCTTGGAAGGAAAGTTATGACCAACCTAGATAGCATACTCAAAAGCAGAGACATTACTTTGCCAACAAAGGTCCGTCTAGTCAAAGCTATGGTTTTTCCTGTGTTCATGTATGGATGTGAGAGTTGGACTGTGAAGAAGGCTGAGCGCTGAAGAATTGATGCTTTTGAACTGTGGTGTTGGAGAAGACTCTTGAGAGTCCCTTGGACTGCAAGGAGATCCAACCAGTCCATTCTGAAGGAGATCAGCCCTGGGATTTCTTTGGAAGGAGTGATGCTAAAGCTGAAACTCCAGTACTTTGGCCACCTCCTGGAAAGAGTTGACTCATTGGAAAAGACTCTGATGCTGGGAGGGATTGGGGGCAGGAGGAGAAGGGGATGACAGAGGATGAGATGGCTGGATGGCATCACTGACTCGATGGACGTGAGTCTGAGTGAACTCCGGGAGTTGGTGATGGATACGGAGGCCTGGCATGCTGCGATTCATGGGGTCGCAAAGAGTCGGACACGACTGAGCGACTGAATTGAACTGAGAGTAAGCTCACACACACACACACACACACACACACACACACAGGTACTGACTTATTTAACTGGAAAGAATAGGAGTGGGCTCAAGCACCACTAGATTTGGGGTTTCTCACCACTGTCTCTTTCCTGAACTGTACTGGGTTGCTTGATGGCCGCCAAGATAGAGCTGATCTGGATTCAGCAAACGTTATGCTTGTATCATCCCAACTCAGCTTCTTTCTGAGAATACAGGTGTAAAATGCTTGGAACAGACTCTTCTTGGGTCTTCTTGGACCATATCATGGCCCTTGACCCAGTGGCTGGGTAGGGGAGATAGGATGTTCTGATAGGCAGGTTCTGTGGCCAGTGCAGACAAGGGTTAATGACTAGTACTTCTGCCAGAAACATATAGAAATGAAGAGGGACTCTTTCCCAATGTCAGGTTTTCCTGACAGTTAGGTTTTCCCCTATTGAAAAGCAGAGACACTACTTTGCCAACAAAGGTCCGTCTAGTCAAGGCTATGGTTTTTCCATTGGTCATGTATGGATGTGAGAATTGGACTGTGAAGAAAGCTGAGTGACGAAGAATTGATGCTTTTGAACTGTGGTGTTGGAGAAGACTCTTGAGAGTCCCTTGGACTGCAAGGAGATCCAATCAGTCTATCCTAAAGGAGATCAGACCTGGGTGTTCTTTGGAAGGAATGATGCTAAAGCTGAAACTCCAGTACTTTGGCCCCCTCATGGGAAGAGTTGACTCATTGGAAAAGACTCTGATGCTCGGAGGGATTGAGGGCAGGAGGAGAAGGGGATGACAGAGGATGAGATGGCTGGATGGCATCACTGACTTGATGGGCGTGAGTTTGAGTGAACTCCTGGAGATGATGATGGACGGGGAGGCCTGGCGTGCTGCAATTCATGGGGTCGCAGAGAGTCGGACATGACTGAGCAACCGAACTGAACTGAACTGAATTACAGCTGTTTATACACAGGTGTGATAAATCAAGTACTCACTTTGGTTAATGCTTTGACACTTCCACAATTTATATGAATTTGAGAAATATGCTCCTAAGCAAGGTGTGACCACATAAGGACTACTAGGGTGGTGTGATTTAGAAATTATGTACAAAGTATATAAAATAGATAATATATAAAATGTTTTTATATTTGTGTATGAATCCTAGTAATGTTCACAAGATCATTAGAGACTCAGCATATAAATGAGAATAAACTAGCAAGATGCAAAAATAAACAATCTTCAGCATTTTAAAAAATTGAATGAATGTTCTGGCATAGCCTTACTTCATTAAAAATTTCTAGACTAAAAACTTTCTTTACTAAGATAAATGCAAATGATAAAGCTTTTCAAGATCTAGAGGAGAAACAGAGAAAAACTAAAATGACTTCTCTTTTTTGATTTTGACCATAAGTCTCAATTCTGTTCACCTGATGCTTCTACTTTTGAAACAGTGGAAAGAGGGAAAGAAAAGAAGGAAGAATTGGAGGGAAGATAAAGAGAAGAGTGCAGAGGAGGGTATTTGGGATTAATTTTTACCTTCTCAAAAGTGGGGTAATGAAATGGAACAATGTAGGTCCTGGTGTAGATGTTATTGTATTTTGAACATCAGCTTGCTTTCCCCCACCTGAAGCACGTTTACTCAAAGTCCTTCCTCACTCAAACCCTGGCTGGGGTTGACCATTGCTGACTCCACTCTCAGCTCTAGGGATGGGCCGTGACTAACTTGAGTCAGAATATTTTGTCTCCCAACAGGTATGGGCTGTTTTAGAGGTAGTGATGGCAACTAACCCAGTCATGGCCAACACGATGAAAGATGTTCCTAGGACTTTTGAAAAAGATAATCATTCTTTTGGGCTTGATTTGGTGATTTGACACAGAGTAGCTTAGGGTGAGGGTAGCCATGGATTAAGAAGTCAACTCAGGAAGAAATACAGTTCCAGAGAGGCAGAAAAATGGAGGAGCCTGCTGACGCCTGAATCTGGAGGAAGCTGCATGAGAAGCCAGCTCTACCTGTAGAGTTTCAATCATATGACTAATAAATGTTGTTCTTTATATAAATTTGGGCTTCCCTGGTGGGTAAGGAATCCACTTGCAATACAGGAGACCCAGGTTCAATCCCTGGGTTGGGAAGATTCCCTGGAGAAGGAAATGGCAAACCACTCCAGTATTCTTGCCTGGAGAATCCCATGGACAGAGGAGCCTGGTGGGCTACAGTCTATGGAGCTGCAGAGTCAGACATGACTGAGCGAATATCACATACACCCAGAGTGAGAGTGAAAGGCTCTCAGTTGTTTTCGACTCTCTGCGACCCCATGGACTACACAGTCCGTGGAATTCTCTGGGCTAGAATACTGGAGTGGGTAACCTTTCCCTTCTCCAGGGATCTTCCCAACCCAGGGATCAAAGCCATGTGTCCCAGGTTGCAGGCGGATTCTTTACCAGCTGAGCCACACACGCACATATAAATTAGTTTGAGTTGGGTTTCTGTTTCATTGAAAATGAAAATGACCTTAACTGGTTTTCTTGGAAGCACATGAATATTATTCCTCTTTACATCTCTTCCCCACTGTCCAGCCTGATGCTTTTTCATGCAGTGGTTGTTCACTGAATGAATGAATGAATGCATTAATATAGTGGAAAGCTCTCGGGGTTGGAAGTTAAGACCTGCTTGTCTAAATCGTAGTGTATGTAATACAAAAATATGTAACTAAGTAGACATCCAGGCTTCCCAGGTGGGTCAGTGAGTAAAGAATCCTCCTGCAATGCAGAGACCATCTGCAGTGCAAGAGATGTGGGTTCGATCCCTGGGTCAGGAAGATCCTCTGGAAAACGAAATGGTAACCCACTCAGTATTCTTGCCTGGGAAATCCCATGGACAGAGGAGCCTGGCGGACTATAGTCCATGGGGTTGCAAAAGAGTTGGACACAAATTAGTGACTAAACCACCAAGCAGACACCACCCACCTGTTGGGACTCCAGGTTCTCATTTGAGATATGAAAGGATTGGACGAGTTCCCATACTATTGGCCTTTGCTTTCTGTGAGTTTCTCTTCTGCGGATTCCACTAACTGCAGATACCAAGGGCTTTCTGTATGCACAATGCTGCACCATTTTATATAAGGCATTTGAGCAGCCTTGGATCTGGGTATCCACAGAGGACTGCTGGAGCCAATCCCTTGCAGATACTGAGGGATGGCTGATATTATGCCACTCCCCTTCAGTGAGGAATTACTGACAGTTTACATCTTGGGTCCATTTTGATTTTATTTGGTCAATACTTTCATTGTGCTAGTTAAATATTTTAAATCTCTCTCTGCTCAAATGTAGAAAATGAAGTGGAACTAAAGAACCTCTTGATGAGGGTGAAAGAGAAGAGTGAAAAAGCTGCCTTAAAACTCAACATTCAAAAAACTAAGATCATGGCATCTAGACCCATCACTTCATGGCAAATGGACGAGGAAAAAGTGAAAACAGTGACAGATTTTATTTTCTTGGGCTCCAAAATCACTATGGACGGTGACTGCAGCCAGAAAATTAGAAGATGCTTGCTCCTTGGAAGGAAAGCTATGACAAACCTAGACAGTGTAAAAAGCAAAGACATTACTTTACTGACAAATATCCATATAGTCCAAGCTATGGTTTTTCCAGTAGTCAGCTACAGATGTGAGAGTTGGACCATAAAGAAGGTTGAGTGCTGAAGAATTGATACTTTTGAACTGTGGTGTTGGAGAAGACTCTTGAGAGTCACTTGGATTGCAAGGAGATCAAATCAGTCAAACCTAAAGGAAATCAACCCTGAATGTTCATTGGAAGGACTGATGCTGAAGCTGAAGCTCCAATACTTTGGCCACCTGATGGGAAGAGCTGACTCACTGGAAAAGACCCTGATGCTGAGAAAGATTGAGGGCAGGAGGGGAAGGGAGCAACAAAGAACAGGATGGTTGGATGGCATCACTGACTCAATGAACATGAGTTTGAGCAGACTCTGGGAAATAATGAAGGACAGGGAAGCCTGGAGTGCTGCAGTCCATGGAGTCACAAAGAGTCAGATAGGACTTACTAACTGAACAACAACAACCACTCAAATGTATTAATTCAATTAACATTTACTGAGTGCCTGTTACCTGTCAAGCACTATGTTTGGCACTGGGTCACTGTGGAGAGTGAAACGATGTGGTCTATTGTTTTCATGCATCTTATAGTCCAGAGCTATGCTGATGAATGCAGTGGCCACCAACCATAGATGGCTGTTGAGCACCTGAAAGGGGTCTAGTCCAAATTGAGATGTGCTGTAAGCACAAAATAAACACCAGGCTTAAATGAGTTACTGCAAAGAGTGTCGCATTAATTATTTTTTAAGCTGATTACAAGTTGAAATGATAATAATTGGGATAGATTGAATTATAAAAAATATACTATTAAAATTAATTTGGCTTATTTGCTTTGTACTTTTTAATGTGGCTGCCAGAAAATTTTAAATTACATACACAACAGTGCTAGTGTAGAGCAGGAGACTGATAATTCTTCAATTTTAATGTTGTCTATGAATCCTCTGAAAAATCTTGTTAAAATACAGATGTGGTTCAAGTAGGTCTGGGATTGCACCTGACTGAGATTTTGTAATTTTTTTCTTTACAAGCAACCAGGTGATGCTTATGCTACCTCTCACAGAGCACACCTTTAGTAGACTAGAAGTGATCTGTAGACTTACCAAATGGGAAATTAAATGTGGATTGAAATATATGATTGAGGAAAAAATATATATAGGAATGAACTCACTGTAGAAAGAATGACTATTAAGATAAACTAGGGGCGTCCCTGGTGCTTCCGTGGTAGAGAATCTACCTGCCAATGCAGAAAACACAGGTTCGATCCCTGGTCTGGGAAGATCCCACATGCCATGGGGTAACTAAGTCCGTGTGCCACAACTGCTGAGCCTGGGTCCTAGAGCTGAGGAGGCACAGCTACTGAGCCCAGGTGCTGCAACTTCTGAAGCCCGGGAGCCCTAGACGAGGCTGTGTATTACAACTAGAGAGTAGCCCCCACTCATCGCAACTAGAAAAAAGCCCTCGCAGCAACTAAGACCCAGTACAGCCAAAAAAAAGTAATAAAATGAATAATTAATTTAAAAAAAACAGTAAAGTAGGTATCACAGAAGCAAGAACTGAAACAAATGTAGTGTGAGGACAGTCTCTCAAATTTAAAAAAATTACAGTTTGATGTTTTGTGAGAGATTTAAATGTACCGTAAATACCATGGCTGGTGTATGTACCCCTCTATTCTTCACATGAGTGTACAGGATTCAATAGTTGAATTTAGCAAATATCTGTTGAGCTCACTTGGCGCAAGTATTGTCTATCAGCACGTAGAGCAGACAGACCTTAGGGAATAAGAAGATGAAAATGTACTTCTTCTCAAACAGCTCATCATGCAGTTAGAGAAAGATAAACACAGCTGACCTAATACGGCGCAAGAAGCACTAATCTCATAGTAATGCAACCTGGTGCTTTTGTTTGCTTTCACCTTTCTCTTATTGGACACGCTCTGATTTCCCTGTGGGTCATCTACACCCACCTTCCAACATTTTCCCTCGTGACCTCCACCCTCGGATCCTGGATGCAGCGAGTGAGTCAGGTCTGGACAGACAGCAGGTACTGTTGTGGACACGTTGGGCAAGGAGGGACATATAATTCCTCAAGAGGAAATGAGATTTCTGTAGCAGAGTTGGAATTTCCAGTGGGATAGGAGTCTTCCAGAACCTCCAGCCACCTTGCTGTCCTAGAGATCGGGGGAGGGGAGGGTCAGGATGAAGCAAATGCCATCACCAAGGAAGTAGATCTGAGGAATGAAGAAAGTTAAAGCCCCTCTTTCTAATCCTTTGGAACCCTGTCTTACTATCCCTGAAGGCATATATGTTCCCTTTAATTCGTAACCAATAAACTTTATTTGTTTTAGCAAGTTTAATGTGCATTTTCTGTTCCTTGTAACCCAAGGAAGCCTCACCGATTAACCAATAGCATGAACAAAGCAGAGAGAATGGGACAAATAATCTTGCTTGGGAGCTTCCCAGAGCACTTGACACTGAGTTCAGTGCCTTAAATGACAAAGCAAGATCTAATGGACGTTGGGGTGATGGGACTGTGCTCCTTGTTATAATATTTATGGATTCTGCAAACTGAGCAGGATTTCTAAAAATGCCAGGTCATGTCCACAAGAATATGTTCTTAGTTTCTGGGAGAGGCTCTCTGAGTGGCAAGATGACTTTCCTGCCAAAAATATCAGCCAGTTCCTCATGAGGGCTTAAATGTCACCTCTCAGAGTTGTCTTTCCTGACCTCCCTATAGAAAATTCTTTATTGCTCTTTTCTCCCAGTCATCCTGTTTAAATGTCGGAAGAGCATTCCAACTTTGGAACTATCTTTTTATTTTTATTTATTTACTGTTGTTGTTGTTCAGTTACTAAGTCATGCTCTTTGTGGCCCCGTGGACTGCAGCATGCAAACCTTCCCTGTCCTTCCCTATTTCCTGAAGTTTCCTCAAACTCATATCCATTGAGTTGGTAATGATATCTAATCATCTCATCCTCTGTCACCCCCTTCTATTTATTATAATGTCTTACCTTAGGGTATAAGCTTCCTGAAGGTCAGGACCATTTTTGTCTCAATACATGCTATAATTGTAGCATCTCCTACTGCCCCCAATCCCTCCCAGCATCAGAGTCTTTTCCAATGAGTCAACTCTTCCCATGAGGTGGTCAAAGTACTGGAGTTTCAGCTTTAGCATCATTCCTTCCAAGAAAATCCCAGGGCTGATCTCCTTCACAATGGACTGGTTGGATCTCCTTGCAGTCCAAGGGACTCTCAAGAGTCTTCTCCAACACCACAGTTCAAAAGCATCAATTCTCCAATGCTCAGCCTTCTTCACAGTCCAACTCTCACATCCACACATGAACACAGGAAAAACCATAGCTTTGACTAGACGGACCTTTGTGGGCAAAGTAATGTCTCTGCTTTTCAATATGCTATCTAGGTTGGTCATAACTTTCCTTCCAAGGAGTAAGCGTCTTTTAATTTCATGGCTGCAGTCACCATCTGTAGTGATTTTGGAGCCCAGAAAAAGAAAGTCTGACACTGTTTCCACTGTTTCCCCATCTATTTCCCATGAAGTGGTGGGACCGGATGCCATGATCTTCGTTCTCTGAATGTTGAGCTTTAAGCCAACTTTTTCACTCTCCACTTTCACTTTCATCAAGAGGCTTTGTAGTTCCTCTTCACTTTCTGCCATAAGGGTGGTGTCATCTGCATATCTGAGGTTATTGATATTTCTCCTGGCAATCTTGATTCCAGCTTGTATTTCTTCCAGTCTAGCGTTTCTCATGATGTACTCTGCATATAAGTTAAATAAGCAGGGTGACAATATACAGCCTTGACGAACTCCTTTTCCTATTTGGAACCAGTCTGTTGTTCCATGTCCAGTTCTAACTATTGCTTCCTGACCTGCATACAGATTTCTCAAGAGGCAGATCAGGTGTTCTGGTATTCCCATCTCTTTCAGAATTTTCCACAGTTGATTGTGATCCACACAGTCAAAGGCTTTGGCATAGTCAATAAAGCAGAAATAGATGTTTTTCTGGAACTCTCTTGCTTTTTCCATGATCCAATGGATGTTGGCAACTTGATCTCTGGTTCCTCTGCCTTTTCTAAAACCAGCTTGAACATCAGGAAGTTCACGGTTCACGTATTGTTGAAGCCTGGCTTGGAGAATTTGGAGCATTACTTTACTAGCATGTGAGATGAGTGCAATTGTGTGGTAGTTTGAGCATTCTTTGGCATTGCCTTTCTTTGGGATTGGAATGAAAACTGACCTTTTCCAGTCCTGTGGCCATTGCTGAGTTTTCCAGATTTGCTGGCATATTGAGTGCAGCACTTTCACAGCATCATCTTTCAGGATTTGGAATAGCTCAACTGGAATTCCATCACCTCCACTAGCTTTGTTCGTAGTGATGCTTTCTAAGGTCCATTTGACTTCACATTCCAGGATGTCTGGCTCTAGGTCAGTGATCACACCACCGTGATTATCTGGGTGGTGAAGATCTTTTTTTGTACAGTTCTTCTGTGTATTCTTGCCTCTCTTCTTAATATCTTCTGCTTCTGTTAGGTCCATACCATTTCTGTCCTTTATCGAGCTCATCTTTGCATGAAATGTTCCTTTGGTATCTCTGATTTTCTTGAAGAGATCCCTAGTCTTTCCCATTCTGTTGTTTTCCTCTATTTCTTTGCATTGATCATTGAAGAAGGCTTTCTTATCTCTTCTTGCTATTCTTTGGAACTCTGCATTCAGATGTTTACATCTTTCCTTTTCTCCTTTGCTTTTCGCTTCTCTTCTTTTCACAGTTATTTGTAAGGCCTCCTCAGACAGCCATTTTGCTTTTTTGCATTTCTTTTCTATGGGGATGGTCTTGATCCCTGTCTCCTGTACAATGTCACGAACCTCATTCCATAGTTCATCAGGCACTCTATCTATCAGATCTAGGCCTTTAAATCTATTTCTCACTTCCACTGTATAATCATAAGGGATTTGATTTAGGTCATACCTGAATGGTCTAGTGGTTTTCCTTACTTTCTTCAATTTCAGTCTGAATTTGGCAATAAGGAGTTCATGGTCTGAGCCACAGTCAGCTCCTGGTCTTGTTTTTGCTGACTGTATAGAGCTTCTCCATCTTTGGCTGCAAAGAATATAATCAGTCTGATTTTGGTGTTGGCTGTCTGGTGATGTCCATGTATAGAGTCTTCTCTTGTGTTGTTGGAAGAGGGTGTTTGTTATGACCAGTGTATTTTCTTGGAAAAACTGTATTAGTCTTTGCCCTGCTTCATTCCGTATTCCAAAGCCAAATTTGCCTGTTACTCCAGGTGTTTCTTGACTTCCTACTTTTGCATTCCAGTCCCCTATAATGAAAAGGACATCTTTTTTGGGTGTTAGTTCTAAAAGGTCTTGTAGGTCTTCATAGAACCGTTCAACTTCAGCTTCTTCAGCGTTACTGGTTGGGGCATAGACTTGGATTACTGTGATATTGAATGGTTTGCCTTGGAAACGAACAGAGATCATTCTGTCGTTTTTGAGATTGCATCCAAGTACTGCATTTCGGACTCTTTTGTTGACCACGATGGCCACTCCATTTCTTCTGAGGGATTTCTGCCCGCAGTAGTAGATATAATGGTCATCTGAGTTAAATTCACCCATTGCAGTCCATTTGAGTTCGCTGATTCCTAGAATGTCGACATTCACTCTTGCCATCTCTTGTTTGACCACTTCCAGTTTGCCTTGATTCATGGACCTGACATTCCAGGTTCCTATGCAATATTGCTCTTTACAGCATCGGACCTTGCTTTTATCACCAGTCACATCCACAACTGGGTATTGTTTTTGTTTTGGCTCCATCCCTTCATTCTTTCTGGAGTTATTTCTCCACTGATCTCCAGTAGCATATTGGGCACCTACTGACCTGGGGAGTTTCTCTTTCAGTATCCTATCATTTTGCCTTTTCATACTGTTCATAGGGTTCTCAAGGCAAGAATACTGACGTGGTTGCCATTCCCTTCTCCAGTGGACCACATTCTGTCAAATCTCTCCACCATGACCCGCCCATCTTGGGTTGCCCCACGGGCATGGCTTAGTTTCATTGTGTTAGACAAGGCTGTGGTCCTAGTGTGATTAGATTGACTAGTTTTCTGTGAGTATGGTTTCAGTGTGTTTGCCCTCTGATGCCGTCTTGCAACACCTACCATCTTACTTGGGTTTCTCTTACCTTGGGCGTGGGGTATCTTTTCATGGCTGCTCCAGCAAAGCGCAGCCATTGTTGCTTACCTTGGACGAGGGGTATCTCCTTGTCCAAGTTCAATAATGAAGTTCAATAAGGAACTCTAAAAAGAAATAAGACAGTTCATGAAAGGAGAAGGCTTAGGGGTTATTTACTTATTTCACAATTATATGAAGGTTCTTTATCAGAAAAATGTAGAAGTTTCTCTCTATTATTAAAAATGCTCTATTGCCTTTTACATCCTTCTTTTCTTCCTTCTTGATAACTGCCATGTGTGTGTGATGACTGGAACTCTAACACCTATTTTATGACCTTGAATATGGAAGTCACATATGAAGAAGCCACACACCGAGAATAGCAGAACAGAAAGAGAGAAGCATTCTGGGTCCCTGGTGGCTCAGATGGTAAAGAATCCATCTACAGTGTGGGGGACCTGGGTTCAAGCCCTGGGTTGGGACGATCCCCTGGAGGAGGGCATGCCAACCTACTCCAGTATTCTTGCCTGGAGAATCCCCATGGACAGAGAAGCCTGGCGGGCTACAGTCCACTGGGTTGCAAAGAGTTGGACATGACAGAGCAACTAAGCACACACAATAATTTCATGGAGTGGTTGTACTAACCTTGGAGTATCTGGTTCATACTCCTTATTTGTAGAATATGTGTAACCTTCTCATATTAGAGCCACTTATTTTGCATTTTCAGTTACATGCAGCCAAAATTAATTCTAGCTGATATTCTAGGTTTTCTCTCTCTGTCTTTTTAATCACATATAGAATCCAATGTTCTTGCCTGGAGAATCTCAGGGACGGGGGAGCCTGGTGGGATGCTCTCTATGGGGTCGCACAGAGTCCGGACATGACTGAAGCGACTTAGCAGCACCAGCAGCAGCAGAGTCTCTATTCCAGAATATATTTGAAAAATAACAGAAAACTAACTATACTGGACAGCTTAATATAACTGCCTGAATTCAGAGTTCTTTACAGATATACTTAAAAGATGGATAGGAAAGTCATATGAGTTGGTAAATTACAGAGGTTTAATAAAAGTATTATAATATAAAAGCTAAGTATTCAGAGACTCATTCATAAAAAAGTAAACAAGTCCAACAATGGATTTGAAGAGATTTTTAGGCATATAAAGTGAAAGTGAAGTCGCTCAGTAGTGTCCGACTCTTTGCGACCCCATAGACTGTAGCCTACCAGGCTCCTCCGTCCATGGGATTTTCCAGGCAAGAGTACTGGAGTGGGTTGCCATTTCCTTCTCCAGAGGATCTTCCCGACCCAGGATCGAACCACGGTCTCCCACATTGTAGGCAGACGCTTTACCGTCTGAGCCACCAGGGAAGCCTAGGCATATAAGTATGTGTCAATCATTAAGGAAATCAGTCCTGAATATTCATTGGAAGGACTGATGCTGAGGCTGAAGCTCCAATACTTTGGCCACATGATGTGAAGAACTGACTCACTAGAAAAGACCCTGATGCTGGGAAAGATTGAAGGCAAGAGGAGAAGTGGATGACAAAGGATGAGATGCTTGGATGGCATCATCGACTCGATGGATATGAGTTTGAGCAAGCTCTGGGAGTTGGTGATGGACAGGGAAGCCTGGCGTGCTGTAGTCTATGGGTTCTCAAAGAGTCAGTCATGACTGAGTGACTGAACTGAAGTATATATAGCTAAGAAATGTTCACTGCCTTAACTGGAAATTATCATTAATCAAAATGAACTGGGAATAAAAAGAAATATGTGATCACTTTAAAAAGTCAATTAATTTTAGGCTATTTTAATGAAATTCTGACAGGCAAGAACTTGGAATGGATTCTTTAAAGATATTTTACAATTTTCAGGCCCTTGCTATAGTTTAGATATTCTGTTTTGTCTTTCAGGAAATGAAGAAGGGAGAAGAAAAATAAAAATGACTAAAGAGAGATAAAACAGGTCATTTGGAAAAGATTTTTTAAAAAAGATAGTCTAGCCTGGAAAAGAAAGAAGTAAAAGTGGAATTTAAAGCATTTCATGAATTTGAAATCTGCTTAGTCGTGTCCGACTCTTTGTGACCTCATGGGCTATAGAGTCCATGGAATTCTCTAAGCCAGAATACTGGAATGGGTAGCTTTTCCCTTCTCCAGGGGATCTTTCCAACCCAGGGATCAAACCCAGGTCTCCCACATTGCAGGCAAATTCTTTACCAGCTGAGCCACAAGGGAAGCCCATGAATATTGGAGTGTGTGGCCTATCCCTTCTCCAGGAGATCTTCCCGAACCAGGAATTGAACCAGGGTCTCCTGCATTGCAGGCAGATTCTTTAACTCTGACGTATCAGGGAAGCCCTGATAGGTTCCCAAAAGGAAGGTTCCCAATCACTAAAGTGGAACAAAGTTGAACTACCCTAAATTGAAGAAAGAACACATTACTAGAGTGTTTACAGAATCCTATGTCATGGAAAGAGGTTGAGTTTTATAATGTCACTTCCTAGAGATCTTTATAGTCTACAGTGGATATGAAGTTTTCCCAGTGTGATGTCTCAACCCGTGATCAACCATATACATCCTTTCTGAGCTGATACCTGGGTAGCAAAGGGCTTCCTAGAAGGACCACAGGATTGGGATACACAGGATCGCTTAGAATTATTCTGATTCTTCCCTTGAAACTCAGTAATTAGACAATTTCTTGAAATACATTTCAGCTTTTTTTGAAACAAAAGGCAGACACTGTTGATTGTCCACCTGTAGCAGATTCTGCTGACACCCTGAATTTACCACCAGGTATTCTCGAGTCCAGGACATTCTGACAGCATCTGTGGATCTCTATCTTAGAGCTTTCTCTCTACCAGAGTGTAAGGCAGTAATTTGTCCCTATTGGGTTTAATATGTAACCCAGGCTCGAGTCTTCCAATTCTGCTTTCTGAGTCTTGCTAGCTCCACAATCTGAGGAGGGCTCACAGAGTATCTGATTTGCCTTCATGGCATCTTGTATAACTCTGATCTGCAAATAAGAAGCCCATTTTCCTGCAGAGTGGCAGCAATGGGCATGTGACTATAGGATCCTTGGGTGCTACCATATGCATGCCACCTGACAGAACTCAAATAATTCTGAAAGGCCCAGCTAAGGAGTCAGCTTGAGGTTTATACTTTTTTGGGTGGGACCCTGTACTTCAAAATATGAGACATGCTTTGAACCAAAGGTCAAATGATGTTCTGTCCCCAGTTGTTAAAATATACTCTCCCATTCTCCTAGTGAATGATCTATGATTGAGCTAAGCTTATCAGGGCAATTTCATTTGATAGTTACTGCTTTAGGGGAAGTGGGTTGAGTACATCTTGGAAGATAAGAAACATGTACTGACATGTAGAAGCCAATTTTCCTCTCTGACTTTGGATGGAATATTAAGTAAAGATAACAATGGAGAAAAACAAAACAAAACAAACAACAACAACAACAACAAAAAACAATGGAGGGACTTCCCTGGTGGTCCAGTGGTTAAGAAAATGCTTTGCAATGCAGGAGACATGGGTTCGATCCCTGGTTGGGGGACTAAGATTCCACATTCAGTGTAGCAACTAAGCCCGTGCTCTCGTGCCACAATTAGATAGCCCATACATTCCAACGAAACATCCTGCGTGACACAGTGAAGATCTCATGTTCTGCAACTAAGACCTGACACAGTCAAATAGATAAATAAATGCTTGGAGCAGTTGCAGCCATTCTGTTACCAGGAAGAGAAAGAAAATGAACACCGAGAGTGGCAGAGTAAAGACACAGAAGGAGCTGGGTTCTTACACCAGTGAGCCCTATGAAGAAATCCTGGAATTGCCTTCCTCTGGACATTTTCAGTGACATAAGAGATAATTTTATTGTTTTAGCCACTTTTAGTCAGAGATGGGTAATTTCCAGTGATGTCCGTAGTGGACACTGTTGATTAGGGCTTCTCACATTTATTCCTTTCCATGGCTATTTCTGTGTTGATGGAATCCACCTTCCACTATAAAGGCCAAAAATGCTGATTTTTCCTGGCTTACCTTGCAGCTAGAATATGACCATATGACCCAATTCTGGCCGATAGGACTTGAAGAGCACTCAGTTATTAGCTTTCTGAGAAAGGATTTCCTCCTTAATTAGAAGTGACATTTAGGAAACATTCTCCTATTCTTTGACTACACACTATTGAGTTCTCATGTGACACTTGAAACTGTGGTGGCCATCTGTGAGTGTGATGGTCTAAGGAGAAAGCCAGAGTGAAAGATGTAAAGACTCAGGTCCTCAGTGACCTGGCAGAGTCCTTGAACCCATCTTAGATCTGCCCTGCCTCTTGAGTTATATTTAAGTGAGGTACATAAATGTCATAATCTAAGTTGATTGTTGTTGGATGTTCTGCTCCTTGAGGCCAGAGCCATCTTAACTCAGAGGTCTAGGGCTGTTACATCACTTCAGTCACTGTCTCGTATGTGTGTGCGTGCTCAGTAGCTCCAGTCCTGTGACCCTGAGGACTATAGCTCATCAAGCTCCTCTGTCCATGTGATTTTCCAGGCAAGAATACTGGAGTGGGTTGCAATTCCTTCATCCAGGGGATCTTCCCGACTCAGGGATTGAACCTGTGGCTCCGGCAGTCTCCTGCAGTGCAGGTGGATTCTTTATCAGCTGCGCTACCCTGAAAGCCCATCAATCACTGTCTTCCCCTCCTGTTGCTGCTGCTGCTGAGTCACTTCAGTCATGTCTGACTGTGTGACCCCATAGACGCCAGCCCACCAGGCTCCCCTGTTCCTGGGATTCTCCAGGCAAGAACATTGGAGTGGGGTGCCATTTCCTTCTCCAATGTCTTCCCCTCCTAATCTACCAGAAATGAAAGAACAAAAAAAGTTTCTGTTGAACTTCTAAACATCAGCTGGTTCTGGTTTTACATTTTACTGATGATGAAAAATGCTAATAGTATATCATTTGCTCTACAATCACAAACTATTTCTGGGCCCCTCCACAGAAGACAATCATTAGGTATTCATGAAAATTACAAAGACGTCTCCTCTCAACAGTCCTGCAATTTGGAGAAATAACAAAACTGTAAAAGGAATTGTTGGATGTTTTCATTCAGTTGGGCATTACAGCTTCTGAATTGAGTTTTCCTAAAAAAAAAAGGGAAATACAACCAAATTCCCTTATTCTTTCAGATGCTGTAAATAAAAATATACTGAAAACCTGTCTAAAAGAAGAGCAGTTATGCATGTATTATTTTATTTAAACAACAAAACATCATAGAGACTGGAAATATTACTGTTTACTGTAAGCAAACAGGATGAGAATTTAGAAGGAACATTTTCTTTTAAAAGTATATATCATACCCACACAGCTGCTTAGCCACACACATACACTAGTAATATCGAAAGAGATAATGAAGATGTTAGGATGTTGCTGGAATTCTACAAGTCTGCTTTATGATTATTGATGGGGAATAAAAAAAAGATTCCTGCCTTGGAAATTACTTATTTTCTAGAGACTTTTCCTGGTTCTAGAACTACCACTTTGATGGTATACTTTGCTCAGCATGCAGAATGATGGTGGTCTTTTAGGTAAGAAATCTTCAGGACTTAATCCTTTGATAGGGCTTCAACAGATTAGGAAGCAACTGAACCTCTTCCTCTAGCAAGAAGAGCAGGTTTCCTGGGTCAGGGATCCTTTCCTTTAGGTAGTTAAATTGGCTTGGGGCCCAAGGTGAGTGAACTTTCTTTGCTCCTCGACTCCTCACTCCAGACAGCGCAAGTTCAGGCGGCTTCACAGATTTCCCAAGAGAAATCGAGCCCCTGCTTTTGCCCAAGGCTGGCTCATGCACGTCACCTTTCACCTACTTTAAAGATGAGTTTTGCATAGCATGGTGGTTTACTATTCAAGTAGCTATTTCTAGCTCCTTCATTACTTCAAAACAAAATGAAACCCTCCAAATGTTTTACTTCTTGTGGAATCGAGTCTGACTTAAAAGTTATAACTTCGTTCACAGACCACTAAATAATATGTTGAATTAAAGAGAGAGAGAGAAAAAAAAAAAAAAAACTCAACCCCACTACAGCTTGCGTAATGAAAGCCATCTTTTTAATAGTGTATTGTAGTTGTTATTTTAGTCATTTGTGTTTTGCTTTGTTGGCTTGCAGGAAGGCAGTCTACCTGCACTCTTTTCCCCATTAATAGTGTCTAAAGTGAAATATAATGGCAAACTCTTCAAAATACAGAAACGCGTTCAGCTTCATAAAAAGAAGTCCAAAAATAGTACTGAGGGGTCAACTTTATCCTTTAGAAAACAAGTATCAATCTTGTATATGACTTCCCTGGTAGCTCAGACGGTAAAGCGTCTGCCTACAATGCGTATAAAGAGTGAGTGCATCGAGGGGAGATAGGCTATTTGCTGGGTTCGGTGAAGCCAAAGCAAGAATAAAAAACCTGCTTTGAATTCCTGAGCCCCTCTCGCTTCAGACATTTCCCCAAATCATTTTATTTTCCAAAATCTGACAAATCTGTGCAAGAACGAAACACATAATCCAGTTAAGAAGGAAGATAATGGCGCACTTTTTTTCCAGAGCTATATTAAGATTTATAGATTACAGCAACATCTGCGTTTGTAGTTTTTGGGAGGGGCGAGGCGCTGGTCTTTCCAACCCTAGGGGAAGGGCCCTCCCGCAGACCGAGCCGGACGGCTCCTCCTCCACCCACGTCCCGGCCGCACAGTCCGGCTCCCCTCCCCCGCCGCCGCGGTCCAGCCCTTCCCCGCCGACCGGCCCCCGCCCCGCGCAGGCTGCGGCTGGGTCCCGTCCGCCGCGGCTCGGGCGAATGACCCGTAGTAACCCCGCCCCGCCCCCGGCCGCCCGCCGCGCTCCCGGCCGGAATTCGATAGGCCCAGCCCCGCACGCGCCACCGCCCGCGGGCCAATGGGCGGCGGCCTCTCTGCATATGCAACGAGCGCCGGCCGGGGGTGCGCGTCCCGGGCGGTTCGGCTCAACAGACGCTGGTCTGCCGGCGCCGGGGTGCGAGTCCGCGCTTGTTGCCGCGGCCGGGTCTGGGACGAGGCGGTGGCGGCGGACCGAATAGCAGACGGCCGTCTCCTCGCAGTGCGACCGCGGCGGCAGCGTCAGGGTCCCCAGGAGGCGGCCCAGGGCGCCAGTGCTCTGGGGGCGCAACCCAGGCCTGCGTGGGTCTGAGGAACCGGGGCCCCGGCGTCGCGGTGAGTGCGGCACTCGTTGTGGGCACGGCGGGGCCTCCGCGTGCGGAAGGGCTGCCCCCTACGGGCGATCCTGGCCCGGGGAAAGGATGCGGCCGGCCTGGAGGCCCCGGATCCCCGACGTCGCCGCCTAGCCCGGCGGTGCGGGGGTACCGGGCCGCCCCGCGGCGAGGGTGGGAGGTGCCGCCGTGGGGTCTGGGAAGCGGGTGAGGTGGGGCCCGAGGCCGCAGAGCCCACGTGAACCCGGGGGGAACCGCAGCCCGAGTGGCCGAGTTGTCCGGAGGAGGAAGGATGCGCGGGGTTCCCTCCGGGCGCTTTGGGGGCGGGGTGGGTTGGAGGTTGGCCACTTTCACTAGCCGGGCTCTGACGCGGTCCTCGGGAGGAAACACCCCTGCGGTTTCCGAAACCCAGGCTGGAGGGGCGAGCGGGGGGTGTGTTGCTGCCGGCCATGAGGAGAGATTGGGGGATATGAGGTGGGTCGACCTTGGTTTTTGTTCTGGCCGCGATCGGAGGCGATGGGCCTGGGATGAATCCTATTTGTCTGGGGTTGGGAGTTGAAGGTTTACTTTTCCCTAGGTATATTTTAATTATGCACCGGTAATGGAATGGGTAATTCCGAGCAACTCGAGCGGGGTAGGAATGATGCAGCCCGTTTCACAGATGGGGAACCCGAGGCCCAGAAACATTGAGCTGGTTTGTCCAGGCTGGCTTTGGAAAAAGTGCTCTAAGCTATTGTGTGTTTTGTTGTTTAGTCGCTAAGTCGTATCCGACTCTCTGCGACCCCATGGACTGTAGCCCATCAGGCTCCTCTGTCCACGGGATTCTCCAGGCAAGAACACTGGAGTGGGGTGCCATTTCCTCCTCCAGGGGATCTTCGCGACCCAGGGATCGAACCCCCTTGTCTCCTGATTGGCGAGCGGGATTCTTTACCACTGAGTCAGCTAGGAATCGCAGAGAGAATCACAGCTTCTCTTTGCCATGATTTGGGGGCAAGTTAATGTGTCCAAACAGCAGTTCTCTCCACCTGTAAAATGGGAATAACCACCACCTTAGAGAGTTGTTAACATACTATGCAGAGACTCTTCGTAGGAAACCTGGAATGTTATAAAGGCTCAATAAGTGTCAGCTGAGAGGGAATAGGCCTTGTGAAATTGATTGTAGCGGAATAAGATGACAAGCAGCTGACACTGAGTCTTTATAACATTCCAGGTTTCCTACGAAGAGTTTCTGCATAGTATCTCTAAAACTGTTAACAACTCTCTAAGGTGGTAGTTATTCCCATTTTATAGCTGGAGAGAATTGCTGTTTGGACACATTAACTTGCCCCCAGATGACTGCAAGTAAGAGGGGAAGCTGTGATCAGACCCGCCTGTGAAAATCTAGAGCTCTCTTATCCAAGCGTTATATTATACTGCCTCTCTTTGGTGGCTGGCTGAATAGTTGTCACAGTGGAGTTTTGTTTGAGTGGCCAGGAGAGCAGTCATTTGATGATAACCTTTTCTGGTTCCCCAGGTTTGTTTCAGGAGTTGAGGGGTGCTGCTGAGTTGCTCCTAAAACTGTGTATTAGAAGGTTATTACTGGGAATAAGTGTGGCGACGCGGGAGTGTACTGTATAGACTGTTCTTTTGTGTTCTGGAGTGTTCTTATGCAGTTCTTAACACTTAGGAATGAGTAAGGCTTCTTCAGTCACTGGCATTTTCCTTTTAGTCTTTCCCTAGTTCGTTCTTTTTCTGTAAAAAGAGTCGGTTCTGTAGTAAGATGGCGGTGTTGGGTGTAGGCTGGATGTACGGAGATGTACACTGGATATACGGGGTTGGGGTGACAAGTCACCTAGTGTCCTTGGGTCTCAGTTACTGGGCTTGTGAGCTGTGTGCACTGGATGACTTAATGTTATCCTTCTTGAAGGAAGGATGGATGGGGAAAATCAATCCCTGCTTGGTTTGGGGCGTCAGAGCCCCAAAAAGTCCCAACGATTTTCTCGTTGCTTGTGTGCTCTTCTGCTGTCCTGTTTAATAATTCCTTATTTAGTTAATTGCTCACTTAGAGCCTTTAATTCCTATTCTGTGTCAGACAGCATGTAAGGTATGCATGTAAGGGAATGCAGCAGAGAACAGAATTGATGCCATTTTTGCCTTTAGGGAGGAAAGAATATGAAACAGGTCATCATATAAATAATAGATAATTACAAATTATGATATGTATAATGAAGGAAAAGTAACATGTGAATGAGTAGTATATAGACTGTTGTGATTTAGATGGAAATCTAGTCTAGGGAGGGTTTTTTTTTTTTTAAATGGTGGGTGACAAGTGCTTGGGTGACTAGACTGGGTACTATTAAAAAAAAAAAAACTTTTAAATTTGGGCATGATTTTAGATTTATAGAAAAGTTGCAGGAATATTCCTATATACCATAGCCCAGCTCCCCTGCTGTAATATTAGCATGTTGCATAACCTTGGTTCATGTGTCAAAACAAAAGGTTAATATTGATACTATACTCTTAACTAAATTATAAACTATGTTCAGATATCACCAATTTTTCCATGAATGCCCTTTTTTGTGTTCCAGGATTGAGTCCATGATACCAGCTGGCATTTTGAGTTCATGTTATTTTAGTCTCCTCTAGTATTAAATACTAATTTAAAAATTTCCCTTTTATGAGTTACTTTTTTTTTATGATTTACTTTTAATAGTTTGTAATAGTAAGTGGTATAGAACACTAAGAAAGTAAATATATGGATATGTAAAATAAACTACTATATATTAACCCTTTTAGTGGTTCCAATTTTGTTTAAATTAGGATTGCCCAGTATCAGTATGTAGAAAATTTCTTTCTAAGCCGATCATCAGTTGACAGGCACTTGGGTTGCTTCCATGTCTTGGCTATTGTAAATAGTGCCGCTAATATATATGTATTCAAATGTTCATTTTGAATTACAGTTTTCATCTTTTCTGGAGTGGAATTGCTGGGTCTCGTGGTAGTTCTATTTTTAGTCTTTTAAAGTACCTCCTTACTGTTTCTCTAGTGGCTGCACCAAATTACATTCCCACCAACAGAATAGTAGGGTTCTTTTTTCTCCTTTAGTATTTATTATTTGTAGACTTTTTGATGGTAGCCATGCTGACAGGTGTGAGCCTCATCACTACCTCATTGTGGTTTTGACTTTTCGTTTCTCTGGTAATGATGTCAAACATCTTTTCACGTGTGTGTTGGCCATCTGTATGTCTTTTTTTCCTGAGAAATGTCCATTTAGGTCTTCTGCCCATTTTAATTTTTTTTGATAGAGTTATGTGAGCTGTTTGTATATTTTGAATATTAACCCTTTGTTGCATCATTTGTAAATACTTCTCTCATAGGTTGTCTTTTCATTTTGCTTACTGTTCCTTTTGCTGTGCAAAGGCTTTTAAGTCTCATTTGTCAATTAAAAGATGCCTGCTCCTTGGAAGAAAAGCTGTGACAAACCTAGACAGCATATTAAAAAGCAGAGACATTACTTTGCCGACAAAGTAATGTCTGTCTAGTCAGAGCTGTGGTTTTTCCAGTAGTCATGTATGGGTGTGAGAGTTGGACTATAGAGAAAGCCGAGGGGAGGGAGGTGGGAGGGGAGTTCAGGATGGGGAACATGTGTACACCTGTGGTGGATTCATGTTGATATATGGCAAAACCAATACAATATTGTAAAGTAGCCTTCAATTAAATAAGTTCATATTAAAAAAATAAAAATAGTAAAATATTTAAAAAAAAAAAAAAAAGGCTGAGCGCCGAAGAATTGATGCTTTTTAACTGTGGTGTTGGAGAAGGCTCTTGAGAGTCCCTTGGACTGGCAGGGAGATTAAACCAGTCAATTCTAAAGGAAATCAACCATGATTATTCATTGGAAGGACTGATGCTGAGGCTGAAGCTCCAATACTTTGGCCAACTGGTGGGAAGAACTGACTCATTAGAAAAGACTCTGATGCTGGGAAAGATTGAAGGAGGAAGGAGAAGGGGATGACAGAGAATGAGATGCCTGGATGGCATCACTGACTCAACTGATATGAGTTTGAGCAAACTGTGGGAGATGGTAAAGGACAGGGAAGCCTGGAGTGCTGCAGTCCATGGGATCACAGAGTCAGACATGACTGAGAGACTGAACTGAACTGTATTTTTATTTCCTTTGCCTTGGGAGACTGATCTAAGAAAATACTGCTATGATTTATGCAAAGAGTGTTTTGCCCGTGTTCTTTTCTAGGAGTTTTATGGTGTCATGTCTTATATTGTGTTGCTCAGTCATGTCCATTTCTTTGCCACCCCATGGACTGTAGCTCGCCAGGCTCCTCTGTCCATGGGGTTTTCCAGGCAAGAATACTGGAGTGGGTTGCCATTTCCTCCTCCAGGGACTCTTCCCAGCCCAGGGATCGAACCCACATTGCTTACCTCACCTTTGTTGGCAGATGGATTCTTTACCACTAGCGCCTCCTGGGAAGCCCTGTCTTACGTTAGATCTTTAAACAATTTGGAGTTTATTTTTGTACATGTTTGGAGGAATGTTCCAACTTGTTTTACCTGTAGCTGTCCAGCGTTCCCAGCACCACTCACTGTAGAGCCTGTCTTTTTTTCTGGGGAGATTTTTGAATTGATTTGGTGAGATACTACTAGATACTACTAGATGACAATCTTGCATTCTGGTGCTGTAGTTAAATGTACATATAACCAAGAGTTAGGGAACTTTTTTGAGCAACAGTACTTTTTAAACCTCAGTGTCTGTTCCTCCTCAGAATGTCACTCCAGCTCACATTGCAAGATGTGAAAATGAGAGAGGGACTTTTTTTCAAGACGTCATTCTGCCTGCCTTTTGAGTACTTACAGCTTAAATATTCCTGTAATATTTAAACTTTCCCTGTTCAAATGAGCAGTTGGGAAGCAAGAAACTTTATATGAGTTTTGGACATCAGGCTGGGATTTGGATGTTTTCAGGAAAGCTAGGCCAAAAAAAGGTGACAGTTTTTTCAAACTTTAGGTAAGTAGCAATATATTTATCAAAAGTACCTGATGTAGTTTATCCTTTACAGAGTGACTTAAAATTCTAATCTCTTAGGAGTCAAATGATGACATGGTTTGGGAAATACAAGCCGTTAAATGTGTGGCTCTTTGAGTTGAATGTGTATTAAAGCAGTACAAGTGACTCATTGCAGTGCCTTTACTGAATTCCATTTGCAGAGTACTGAGCTAGATGCATAATGTGCAATAAATAAAAAGATGAACTTGTGAAATCCTTGCTTTCAAGGAGATTTCAACTTAATGAATACTAATACTCAGATTTAATTTTTTTCCCCTTTTTAAGCTAACATGAAAGTGCTTTCATGTTAGCTTATTTGATTTTTACAGCCTTATATCATTAGCAGAAATACTGAGAAAAGGGAGATTTAGAGGCAAAATTGCCAGATGTGGTAATTAATAGTAGTCAGTGGATTGGCAGAAGGGGAAGCTGAATGATGACTAGTTTACCATTTTGGTGCCATCAGTGGAGAGATGACGGGTGAGATTGCCTGTGGAGAAACTAGAAAGAGAAGTGGAAGAGGCTGAGTTTGTCCAGGAGATGGACACAGTGGCTAGTCATGTGAGAGGGACAGCCTGAAGCAGGTGTCCCTGCTGCCGTGGAGAAGCACTCACCACTGTGGAATGCTCCTGTGTGAAAACTGGAGCACCATCTGTTGGATTTAGCAACTGAGAAGTCACGCTGACCTTGGGAGGAGATACTGATATGATGGTCAGGATGGGGTGGGGAGCAGAAGTAAGGGGAAGATGGGGAAAATGGGAATTGCAAGAGTAGGAAACTGCTCCGGAGAGTGTTGATTGGTAGCACGATATATACCTGTGGCTGATTCATGTTTATATTAGGCAGAAAACAAGAAAATTCTGTAAAGCAATTATCCTTCAATTAAAAAAACAGGTAAGCTTAAAAAAAAACATGCTGATGGGAAAGTGTCTGACTGGGGGGATGTTGAGTATAGATCAGGAAGCTGTTACTTGTTCATGCAAAATGGAGCCTTGAGCAATTTCCAGAAAATTGCCAAGAACTGTTAAATTCCTAAAAATCAGCCACTTTTCACTGACTCATGACAGTCTTTTTATTTTTATTTTTATTTTTTTTTGATGTCTGATCTTATTTATTTGTTACTCTTAGAACATCTCATTTTTGACTGGACTCAGACTTAGAAGTAGAAGCTCTCAGAGAGGACAGCCTCCGTCTCTTGGCAATCTGTTCCTGCCGTTTTTCTTTGGCCTCCTTCATTCTCTTGGCCAAAAGTTTAGCATACTCTGCAGCCTCGTCTTTATTTTTCTTAGTACGCTGTTTCTTCAGAGCAATACGCCGGCGTTTGTGTTGCAGAACTCGTGGAGTCACGAGACGCTGAATCTTGGGTGCTTTAGTCCTAGGTTTCTTACCGTCTTTGTTTAGGGGCTTTCGCACAACATATTGGCGGACATCATCTTCTTTAGAGAGATTGAAAAGTTTGCGGATTCTGCTGGCTCTTTTGGGACCCAGGCGACGAGGCACTGTAGTATCAGTGAGTCCAGGAATATCCTTTTCCCCTTTTTTCACGATGACCAAATTGAGAACACTCAGATTGGCATCCACAATGCAACCCCGTACAGATTTGCGCTTTCTCTCTCCAGTCCTCCTTGGTCTGTAACAGGAATGCCCCTTACTCAGTAGCAGGCGAACTCTGCCATGGGTCAAGACACCCTGCTTCACGGGGAAACCCTGCTTATCGTTCCCGCCACTGATTCGGACCACATAACCCTTCCATTCTTCACCCAGAGCGTCAGCAGCAACTTCTGTGGCCATACGCTTCTCATAGAAGGTACGAAGTTTTCGTTCATCGTCCACTTCAATGAGCTTCTGGCAGCCAGTGGCCGGGAAAGAGATGTTCAGCTTCATTCTGAAGCGGCCGACAGCCTCCGAGGCGCCACGAAAAAGAGCCATGACAGTCTTTTTAGAAAACCTCACTACACAGCATTGTGTAAAGCTGATTTAACATGTGACTTAGTCTTGATTTTATTCACCTTAATATAGTATCTACTTTCATCTGACTTTTGATCATAGTTTTTCTTTTATAAAGAAGGAGACATTATAAACATTAAATCCTGTGATTTCTTCAGTGTGCTATTTTTAGTTTCATAATAAACGTTTTCAGACTGCTTCTGTTTTCCTGACATTTTAAGTGCCTAAATTCTTTTTGTTTAAAACTGTAACTTCTATTTTTACTGAAATATGTTTACTTTTGTTTCACGTTTCCCATTTTGAGGAATAAAGAATTGTCAGATGATTCAGCGGGTTTAACTGATCTGCTAATTTTTATTTGGAGCTGAAGATACCAAAATAACCAATGTTTTGGATAAACTGGCTAACTATAGTTATCTACTTGTTTGTGAAGGTATTATGAGGATATGTAGGGGGCATTGATTTATTTATATATATTTCTTTTTTAAAATTTGTTTTTAATTGGAGGATGATTGCTTTACAATATTGTGTTGGTTTCTGCCATACAACAGCTTGAATCAGCCATAAGTGTATATGTATGCCCTCCCTCTCGAACCTCCCTCCCACCCCCACATGCCACCCCTCCAGGTTGTCACTGAGCACCTTGTAACCCTGTTGAGCTCCCTGTGTCATACAGCAGCTTCCCGCTAGTCGTCTGCTTTGCATATGGCAGTGTATGTGTTTCAGTGCTACGCTTTCAGTTCGTCCCACTATCTTCTTCCGCGGCTGTGTCCACCAGTCTGCATCTCTTGTTCCTGTTCTGCAAATAGGTTCATCAGTACTGTTTTTCTAGATTCCATATATATGCATTAGTATACTACAATTGTTTTTCTCTTTCTGACTTACTTCACTCTGTATAACAGACTCCAGGTTCATCCACCTTAGTTCAACTGACTAAATTTGTTCCTTTTTATGACTGAGTAACTTTCCATTGTATATATGTACCACAGCGTCTTTATCCCATTCATCTGTCAGTAGACATCTAGGTTACTTCCATGTCCTGGCTATTGTAAATAGTGCTGCAATAAACATTGGGAATACATGTGTCTTTTTGAATTGTGGTTTTTCTCAGGGTATATGCCCAGTAGTGGGATTGCTGGGTCATATTGTAGTTTTAGTCCTAGTTTTTTTTTTTTTTTAAGGAATCTACTCAAATTAGTGCATATCTTGCAAGACACTGGGAATTTGAAAATGACTAAGGATCGTCCCTGCTCTAAAAGAGCTCAGGATTCATGAAAGGAAATGTATGAACATTATATGTATAAGGGAAGAAGGTATACGAGCTGTTACTGTGCAGTATAGCTCATACAGACGGAACAGGGCAGGGAAAAGGGGAGACTTGACAGGGGAGGTCTTGTTTTTTTTCTTTCCTTCAGAAGTAGTTTTTTGGCAGGAAGTAGCAAGGTATTGTGAATCCAGCACGTGAGCAAACCCGTCAAGCATACATTACTTAAAGGGGACTAGGAAATACTAATTCCTTAAGAATGAGAGTGTTCAAGCTATCTGAAGATACATAAAAGATATGGTTAATGTTAAGTGAGCAATACAGAGGTTATAGAGATAGTGAAGTCGCTCAGTCGTGTCTGACTCTTCATGACCCCATGGACAGTAGCCAACCAGGCTCCTCCGTTCATGGGATTTTCCAGGCAAGAATACTGGAGTGGGTTGCCATTTCCTTCTCCAGGAAAGAGGTCCTATTGACCAGGGTCGCCAGGAAAAGATCAGCTGAGCAAATGAAACATAGATTGGATTAGAAAAAAACAGTTGGGTTTAAGGTAGAGGTACTCTAATGGGGATGTCCAGGGCAATTGGGGAGGAGCAGGATTGACAAATCAATTGAGGCATCCTCTGTTATGGGGGACTAGAGAAACTGTGAGCATAAGTCACAGAGAAACATAAGTCATAGAGAGACAAAAACACCAGAGCCTTGGAGGATGAAGACTATTAAGACCTTGCCTAAGACTCATTTATTGATTCCTTCAGCTCACCAAGTACAGTTGGCCCTTGAACAACATGGGTTTGAACTGTGTGGGTCCACTTACTTGTGGATTCCCCACCTCCCCACAATGCAATGTATACTACAGCACTACACAATCCAAGGTTGGTTGAATCCCTGGATGTGGAACCATGAATATGGAGGGCTGACTATAAAATTATATAGTAATTATAAAACCTTGTGTTGTTGAAGGGTCAGCTGTAGTTGTCAAAAGAATGGTAGCAAGGGATGGGAATAGGAAGGGAGACTGGGCAGCCAGTAAGTGAAGAGAACCCTATGAACTCTGCATTTCAGGTCTGGCCGGAGTTGTTTCTAACACTGCTGTTTGTGGGTGTCGCGCTGCCCATACCAATTAGCCTTTGAGGAGCTGTTTCCTCGTCTGTAAAGCTTTCTTGCTCAGCGCTCTTGTGAGCTGCTTCTCCATCAGTGCTTTTTTGCTTTTATTCTCTTTCCATCTCTTCCTTTTACTTGGCTCAAGACTTTTTCTGTTTCTGCCTTATTTCTTTTTTCAGCTTCTTTGAAACTTTATCAGTTAACGTTTTGTGTTTCCCCCTGTGTTTACGTGTTTGCTACTTGTAATTTACTAGGGCATTTTCATGTGTTTTATTAAATACTGGGCTTCACTTGTGACTCAGCTGATAAAGACTCTGCCTGGGTTTGATCCCTGGGTTGGGAAGATCCCCTGGAGAAGGGAAAGGCTACCCACTCTAGTATTTTGGCCTGGAGAATTCCATGGACTCTATAGTCCGTGGGGTCTCAGAGTCAGACATGACTGAGTGTCTTTCACTTTCACTAATTAAATACTAATTACTCAGATATGCAGTTGACACCTCCCTTATGGCAGAAAGTGAAGAGGAACTAAAAAGCCTCTTGAGGAAAGTGAAAGAGGAGAGTGAAAAGTTGGCTTAAAGCTCAACATTCAGAAAACTAAGATCATGGCATCTGGTCCCATCACTTCATGGCAAATAGATGGGGAAACAGTGTCATGTCAGACTTTAATTTTTTGGGCTCCAAAATAACTGCAGATGGTTGCAGCCATGAAATTAAAAGATGCTTACTCCTTGGAAGGAAAGTTATGACCAACCTAGATAGCATATTGAAAAGCAGAGACATTACTTTGCCAACAAAGGTCCGTCTTGTCAAGGCTATGGTTTTTCCAGTGGTCATGTATGGATGTGAGAGTTGGACTGTGAAGAAAGCTGAGTGCCGAAGAATTGATGCTTTTGAATTGTGGTGTTGGAGAAGACTCTTGAGAGTCCCTTGGACTGCAAGGAGATCCAACCAGTCCATCCTAAAGGAGATCAGTCCTGGGTGTTCATTGGAAGGAATGATGTTGAAGCTGAAACTCCAGTACTTTGGCCACCTCATGCGAAGAGTTCACTCATTGGAGAAGACTGATGCTGGGAGGGATTGGGGGCAGGAGGAGAAGGGGACGACAGAGAATGAGATGGCTGGATGGTGTCACCGACTCGATGCACATGAGTTTAAACTCTGGGAGTTGGTGATGGACAGGGAGGCCTGGCGTGCTACGATTCATGGGGTCACAAAGAGTCAGACACGACTGAGCAACTGAACTGAACACTGCTGCATAAATCTTTTTATAAATATGTATATTTTATTGAAGTATAGTTGATTTACAGTATTTCAGGGGTACAGCAATATGGTTCAGTCATACTTTTTGAATATTATTTTCTAAATTGGTTTTGTTAACATAAAACAGTTTGTTTTTTTCTGCATTGCTGTTTCTGGGTTATAAAATATTCATTATCATTTTGGCCAGAATTATGAAAAGTTGCTACTTCAATCAGTGAAATTTCTTATTTTCACTTTCATCATGGTTGTTGAAGTGATTCTCATTCTAGTCCTTGACTTTGGCTGTTTCTTTTTTTAACCATACCATTAACTGTCAGAAATCTTCTTGTTCTCTTTGAAAACTGACTTGATCCCTGAAGTTGTTGCCTCTTGTTTGGGAGAAGGTTGGGGTAATTGAGTTCCTTCTAAAATGAAGTAGGGAGTTTGTTTTAGTTCCATAGAGAACTAGAATGAACCTGAGTGGATTAATCTTAGAACTGTACTGGGCATTTTTACAGAAAGAGAATTGACCTTCACTGCAGTTACACCAGGAGTCATTTTCCTTTTGTACTGTAACTGCCACACTGCTAGTGTGTTAGAGCCCGAGAACTGGTGTTCATCGTTGACTCTGAAACTGTGCCTGCCTTCTAGGCTGCTGCCTGTGTACTCTCCAGCATAGTGCCCGGGTAGTGCTCTTCTTAGAGATTAAAAATGTTTAGTTTGTATAACACTTTTTTGAGGTGTAATAAGATGTTGTCTCCAGGAGCATCTTGAGGTGGAAGGGTTGTGAGAGGTAGTGGCTGGTTGGGAGTGAGGTGAGAGTTCAGAGAAGGAGCTCAAATATAAGGAATGAGATTGACCTGGCAGAGAGGAGGGACGGTGGGCATCCAGGTTGGGAAATACTATGGAAGTTCCTTGCAAAACTGGGGCTACAACTACCATGTAATTCAGCAGTTCATCTGAAGAAAATGTTCCATATTAATTCAGAAAGTGTACGCATCCCCTTGCTCATTGCAACACTGTTTGTCCCCACTTTTAGCACAGAACTCCTAAGTCTGTTGGAATTTCCTGATTCTCAGAATCTTATTCAAAAAAGCCCCTTTGGCTCACACCTGAGTTTAATGAAGTGACTTAGGACCCAGTCCCTAGAGTACCTCAGGACAGGGCTGGTCACCAGAAAGACCCAGGGATTAGAGGGCTTGAACTTTCAACCCTTCTCATTGAGGATTTGAACCCGTCTCCCTGGCTCCTGCAAGGAGCGAGGGGACTGAAGACTGAGCTCTGTAAAAACTCTTGAAAAGGGGATATTCAGTAAGCTTCCAGGTTGGAGAACATTTCTGTCCAGGTTCTGGGAAGGCAGCACCCCTGGAGGGAGTTTGGAAGCTGTGTGGTCACTCCCCGACCTTGGTCCTTTGCCCTGTGCATCTCTTCCGTTTGTCTGTTTCCGAGTTGTAGCCTTTATAATAAACTGGTAAACGTAAGAGTGTTCTGAGTTCTGTGAGCCATCCTAGCAAATTATTTTTTTGTTGTTACTTTTTCAAATTTATTTTTAATCGGAGGTTAACAAGTTACTGAACCTGAGGAGGAGTTTGTGGAAATCCTGATTTATAGCTGACTGGAGACTTGTAACTACAACTGGGGAACAGTCTTGTGGGACTGACCTCTCTTATGAAATAGATTATAAAACTTAGACCAATTCTGGCTTAAAAATTATTTCTCAGACTTTTATCAAAGGAGTATATGCATACAGTGGCTAAGGCTCTGCTCCCAGTGCAGGGGGCCCAGGTTTGATTTCTGGCTGGAGTGTGAAATCCCACATGCTGCAATTAAGGGTCCACATGCTGTAACTAAGACCCATCGCAGCCAAATAAATACATAAATAAACATTAAAAAATTTTTTCCACAAAACTTGGGAGGCATTGTTCATGGCCTTGCAGTGTTGCAGAGCCATCTGTTGTCAGTGGGATTCTTACTCCTTTATTGGAAGGATGACTGTACACCCTCGTTTGTCTGGAACGCCTTCAAATTCATCTTATAATAGTACATGCTTTTACTCTCCGAAGTATCCTTCTTTGCTGATTAATTATAGAATTACCTGATTTGTAAGTGACTTGGTGGTGGTTTTTTGGGAGCTTTCTTACACCTGGTGGTCTGAGAATTCACAGGGCTGTGTCTGGAGTTCAGGTTCACACTCCCCCCCCAGCCCCACATTCATCGGCTCAGTACTTAGCAGGCCCTTTCAGTTTGAAGACTAGGGTTCATCAACTCTGGGATAGGTTATTGCAGAATGCTTCAGTAATTTCTGCCTCTTCATCCTCTTTGTTCTTTCTTCATAGAACTTTTAGTGGAACTTGGCCTTTGGGATTAATTTGACACCTGATTAAAAAAAAAACTTTTTAACCTCCTGTTGTCTACCTCATTGTTTTTGCTTTCCTTTCTGGAAAAATATTCCCAGCTTCATTTTCTAATATACCTGTTGACTGATCTTTTTCTGTCTTCTGTATGCCATCGTATTCTTGTTTCATCCACAAGATGGTCTCTCTTATCCCTTTGAGAAAATTATACACATATTTAAAGTGTTTCCTGTGTTTTCCTACCTCCGTTTCATCCCTCTGCCCCTTTTTTGTCTTCATCTCTTTCATTGTGATTTTCTGCCCCTCAAGTACCTGGTGATTTAGAGCTTTATCTTCTGTTCGGATGTTTGGTTCTGATATATCTTCGTGTTCCTAGTTTTTTCCCATTAACAAATTCTTAACATTGGGGTTAGATTTAACATTGTGAGGCAGATTATGATTCTGCTGTTCTGCTGCACAAAAATCTGAATCGCTCTTCAGAGACCTGAATAATGTCTAAATCACTTAGCATCTAGCATGGCACACAGGGCAGTGGAGTGGGGTGCAGTATTTGCTTCTTAGAACTGCTGTCATGCCACAATTTGGTGGCTTAAAACAACAGGAATTTATTCTCTAATAGAGGCCAAAAGTTTGAGTCAGCGTTACTGGGCTGAAATCAAGGTGTTGTCAGGCCTGGGCGCCCCCCAGAGGCTCTGAGAGACGAACGAAGCTTTTCACTCTTCAGCGCCTGTGGCACCCCTCCAGGCTTCCAGGCCAGCGTCTTCATATCTCTGCTTTATCTTCACTTTGCTTTCACGGTGCCTGTCAAATCTACTGCCTCTGTCTCTCTCAAGGACACCTGATGCCATTTGAGGCCCAGGAGTGTCTCATCTCAAATGCCTTACTTTAATAACACCAGCAAAGACCCCTTTTCCAAGTAAGGTAATGTTCACCGCTTCCGGGGATTAGGACCCCATACCTCTGAGGTGGTTAATCAGCTTACGGCAGATACTTTTCTTAAATGGCCCTTTTGTTGAATACCTCTGCCTTTGAAGATACCATTACTGCCTGCAGTTTCTTCCAGTTCAGTCCAGTCCCTCAGTCGTGTCTGACTCTTTGTGACCCCATGGACTGCAGCACGCCAGCCTTCCCTTGCATCACCAACTCCCAGAATTTACTCAAACTCATGTCCATCAAGTTGGTGATGCCATTCAACCATCTCATCTTTTGTCATCTCCTTCTCCTCCTGCCCTCAATCTTTCCCAGCATCAGGGTCTTTTCAAATGAGTCAGCTGTTCCGATCAGGTGGCCAAAGTATTGGAGTTTCAGCTTCAACATCAGTCCTTCAATGAACACCCAGGACTGATCTCCTTTAGGATGGACTGGTTGGATCTCCTTGCAGTCCAAGGGACTCTCGAGTCTTCTCCAACACTACAGTTCAAAAGTATCAATTCTTTGGCACTCAGCTTTCTTTATAGTGCAACTCTCACATCCACACATGACTACTGGAAAAACCATAGCCTTAACTAGACGCACCTTTGTTGGCAAAGTAATGTCTCTGCTTTTTAATATGCTGTCTAGGTTAGTCATAACTTTTATTCCAAGGAGTAAGTGTCTTAATTTCATGGCTGCAGTCTACATATAAGTCAAATAAGCAGGGTGACAATGTACAGCCTTGATGTACTCCTTTTCCTATTTGGAACCAGTCTGTTTGTTCCATGTCCAGTTCTGTTGCTTCCTGACTTGCATACAGATTTCTCAAAAGGCAGGTAGGTGGTCTGGTATTCCCATCTCTTTCAGAATTTTCCACAGTTTATTGTGATCCACACAGTCGAAGGCTTTGGCATAGTCAATAAAGCAGAATTCTGGAACTCTATTGCTTTTTCGATGATCCAGCGGATGTTGGCAATTTCATCTCTGGTTCCTCTGCCTTGGGGCTTCCTGCGTAGCTCAGTCGGTAAAGCATCTGCCTGCAGTGGGGGAGACCTGTGTTCAGTTCCTGGGTTGGGAAGATCCCCTGGAGAAGGAAATGGCAACCCACTCCAGTATTCTTGCCTGGAGAATCCCAAGGACAGAGGAGCCTGGTGGGCTACAGTTTGTGGGATCCTAAGAGTTGGACACGACTTAGCGCTGTCTTTCTTTTCTTTTCCTCTGCCTTTTCTAAAACCAGCTTGAACATCTGGAAGTTCATGGTTCACGTATTGCTGAAGCCTGGCTTGGAGAATTTTGAGCATTACTTTACTAGCATGTGAGATGAGTGAAATTGTGTGGTAGTTTGAGCATTCTTTGGCATTGCCTTTCTTTGGGATTGGAATGAAAACTGAGCTTTTCCAGTCCTGTGGCCACTACTTAGTTTTCCAAATTTCCTGTTATATTGAGTGCAGCACTTTCACAGCAGCATCTTTTAGGATTTGAAATAGCTCAGCTGGAATTCCATCACCTCCACTAACTTTGTTCATAGTGATGCTTTCTAAGGTCCACTTGACTTCACATTCCAGGATGTCTGGCTCTAGGTGAGTAATCACACCATCATGATTATCTGGGTCATGAAGATCTTTTTTGTACAAAAATGTATGGGTAAATAAATCTTTGTTGAGATTCAGCATTTATTGAGGGTCAGTTCAATTCTAGGACTTGTCATGTTAGAGTAATTAACAAAACAAGGTAAAGTTAGTATGCACCTGTGTCAAAGCTTCTCCAGGGCAAATTTCTCAGAAGGAATTTGCTAAGTCATAGGAATTTACGTTTTTAGCTTTTGCTGCCAGATTGCTCTCCATAGTGGCTACACTTCTCCCAATAATGCCAAGAGCTCCCTTGTTTCCTGTATCCTCACCAATACTTGTGGTTTTTTTTGTTTAAAAAAAAATCTGATAGGGGAAAATTTTACTGTGTTAATTTGTATTTCCTTGATGACCAGTGATGTTGACCATGTTTTTCATAGTTAATAGACATTTGGATTTTTTCCTGTGAATATACATAGCCTGTTTTCTAGTGAGTTGCCTTTTATTTATAGAAGTCTACAAATATGGGTATAAATTGTTCACAGTGTAATTGCTGTCCTTATTTATATACGAGGAAACTTGCACAGAAATAAGTTAAATTGATAAGATCCCTTCCATCCCTATGGACAGATGGATAGTTGAATGAATAAATGAATGAACATGTCTAGAATCATAGCTAATAAAAAACAGAGCAGGCATTTTAGACTGAGATTTATCTAATTTTAAGGCCTGTCCCTTTTAAAGTATATCTGGCTGTCTTGTAGGGAATGAGGAATTTAATAGTGAGGCAGTGGTGTGCTGAATTTTGACTCAAAATATTTAATTATTTGTTCTACTTAACTGTTAGCTGTACTTCTGGCTCTGAGTTTAGGCTGATGTTTGTTAATGTATTTTTTTTTAAATGACTAATGACAGCTAACCTATCTGCTTTAAAAATGACTAAGAAAACATTGAGATAGTATTAATAAATTACTATATACACAGTGAAATACTATTATATATCTAATTCTTCTTGACCATCGTAACAATGAATGAAAACCTCAATATACTTTATAAAAAGTTTTGGATATATCTTTTCTTAATAGACTTTATTTTGAAGAGTAATTTCAAGTTCACAACAAAATTGAGCAGAAGGTAGAGAGATTTCCCATATATCCTCTGTCCTCCCATATTGCACAGCCACCCCCATACTCATCGTCCTGCACTAGAGTGGTACATTTATTACAGCCAGTGAACCTATACTGGTGCATCACTATCAGTGTATGTTAGAGATCACTCTTGGTGTTGTGCTTTCCATGGATTTGGACAAGTATGTAAGTCATTTATCTACCATTATAGTATGGGTGAAGTCCAGGAGTTGACGATGCACAGGGAGGCCTGGAGTACTGCAGTTCATGGGGTCGCAAAGAGTCGGACACGACTGAGCGACTGAACTCAACTGGTAGTATCATACAGAGTAGTTCCACTGTCTGAAATCCTCTCTGCTCTGCCTGTTCATCCCTCCTTCATCCTTAACCTTTGGCAACCTTCTGCTGTAATCTGTCTCAAGAGCTTTGCCTTCTCCAGAATGTCATATAGTTGGAGTCATATAGTATGTAACCTTTTAGATTGACTTCTTTCACTCAGTAATCCGCATTTGAGTTTCCTCCATCATTTCTTGGCTTAATGACTCATTTCTTTTTAGTGCTGAATAATATTCCATTGCCTGGATGTAGCAGTTGTACATTTACTTGCTGAAGGACATTTTGGTTACTTTGAAGTTTTGGTATTTACAAAGGCTGCCATAAACAGTTGTGTGCAGCTGTTTTTTGTCTAGGCATACGTTTTTCAGCTCTTAAGTAAATATCAAGATCATTTGCCAGATCGTATGATAAGAGTATGTTGAGTTTTGTAAGAAACTGCCAAACTGTCACTCAAAGTGACTCTATCATTTTGCATCCCCACCAGTGTTGAATGAGAGTTCCTGTTGATCTGCATTCTTATAGCATCCAGTGATGTTAGTATTTTGGATTTTATAATATGTTTTTTTTTGGTAAAAGTATACATGATAAGTGTCATTTGCTAGTATAATAGAAGATGATTCCAGAAAAGCTCAGCAGAAATTTTTCTGTGAGGTTTGGAGGTAGAAATATCTCCAGGAAAAGGTTGATTTTTGGCTTTCAGATTAACTAGATGAGGAGTAGTAATGGTTGCCTTCATGTGTTTGTTTTAACAGGTACTGAAACAAAGGCACATATCTTGAAGGCACTAGCACCTCCTACCATTGTCAACTAAAAATGTTTAATTTTTTTAACTACAAAATTTCTACTAGGTGTAAAGTGTATTAAGTTAAAACCAAATGTGGGTAAATCATCAGAAAGAAATATTTTCTATTTTGTTATTGTAGAATTATGAAAGCTATGAGACAGTAGCTTTTCTATTAATTTTACTTCCATATGAGCCCCATTGGAACATTGAGCCATGTTGTTCAGCAGTACTGTTTAACCTGCCTTTCCTCAAGTTGAATTTCATTAAGTATCTCGGCAAGAATTTGAAGTTCAGTTCAGTCGCTCAGTCGTGTACGACTCTTTGCGATCCCATGAATCACAGCACACCAGGCCTCCCTGTCCATCACAAACTCCCGGAGTTCACTCAGACTCCCGTCCATCGAGTCAGTGATGCCATCCAGCCATCTCATCCTCTGGCGTCCCCTTCTCCTCCTGCCCCCAATCCCTCCCAGCATCAGAGTCTTTTTCCAGTGAGTCAGCTCTTCGCATGAGGTGGCCAAAGTACTGGAGTTTCAGCTTCAGCATCATTCCCTCCAAAGAAATCCCAGGGCTGATCTCCTTCAGAATGGACTGGTTGGATCTCCTTGCAGTCCAAGGGACTCTCAAGAGTCTTCTCCAACACCACAGTTCAAAAGCATCAATTCTTCGGCGCTCAGCCTTCTTCACAGTCCAACTCTCACATCCATACATGACCACTGGAAAAACCATAGCCTTGACTAGACGGACCTTTGTTGGCAAAGTAATGTCTCTGTTTTCAATGGGCTATCTAGGTGGGTCATAACTTTCCTTCCAAGGAGAAAGCGTCTTTTAATTTCATGGCTGCAGTCACCATCTGCAGTGATTTTGGAGCCCAAAAAAACAAAGTCTGACACTGTTTCCACTGTTTCCCCATCTATTTCCCATGAAGTGATGGGACCAGATGCCATGATCTTCGTTTTCTGAATGTTGAGCTTTAAGCCAACTTTTTCACTCTCCACTTTCACTTTCATCAAGAGGCTTTTTAGTTCTCTTCACTTTCTGCCGTAAGGGTGGTGTCATCTGCATATCTGAGGTGATTGATATTTCTCCCGGCAATCTTGATTCCAGCTTGTGTTTCTTCCAGGCCAGCATTTCTCATGATGTACTCTGCATATAAGTTAAATAAGCAGGGTGACAATATACAGCCTTGACGTACTCTTTTTCCTATTTGGAACCAGCCTGCTGTTCCATGTCCAGTTCTAACTGTTGCTTCCTGACCTGCATACAGATTTCTCAAGAGGCAGATCAGGTGGTGTGGTATTCCCATCTCTTTCAGAATTTTCCACAGTTTATTGGGATCCACACAGTCAAAGGCTTTGGCATAGTCAATAAAGCAGAAATAGATGTTTTTCTGAACTCTATTGCTTTTTCCATGATCCAGCGGATGTTGGCAATTTGATCTCTGGTTCATCTGCCTTTTCTAAAACCAGGTTGAACATCAGGAAGTTCACGGTTCACGTATTGCTGAAGCCTGGTTTGGAGAATTTTGAGCATTACCTTACTAGCATGTGAGATGAGTGCAATTGTGCGGTAGTTTGAGCATTCTTTGGCATTGCCTTTCTTTGGGATTGGAATGAAAACTGACCTTTAGCACTATTTAGACAGTAACATTTCAACATGTGCTGGTCCTTTTATTTTATGCTTATTTAAAATTTTTAACTGGACATTTTAACAGAAACTGTAGGTCGAAGGCTAGGAAAATGGTTATCTATCTATCTGTATACATTAATCTAGGAGTACGTCAAGGCTGTATATTGTCACCCTGCTTATTTAACTTATATGCAGAGTACATCATGAGAAACACTGGGCTGGAAGAAGCACAAGCTGGAATCAAGATTGCCGGGAGAAATATCAATAACCTCAGATATGCAGATGACACCACCCTTATGGCAGAAAGTGAAGAGGAACTAAAAAGCCTCTTGTTGAAAGTGAAAGAGGAGAGTGAAAAAGTTGGCTTAAAGCTCAACATTCAGAAAATGAAGATCATGGCACCTGGTCCCATCACTTCATGGGAAATAGATGGGGAAACAGTGGAAACAGTGTCAGACTTTGTTTTTTTGGGCTCCAAGATCACTGCAGATGGTGACTGCAGCCATGAAATTAAAAGAGGTTTACTCCTTGGAAGAAAAGTTATGACCAACCTAGATAGCATATTGAAAAGCAGAGTCATTACTTTGCCAACAAAGGTCTGTCTAGTCAAGGCTATGGTTTTTCCAGTGGTCATGTGTGGATGTGAGAGTTGGACTGTGAAGAAAGCTGGGCGCCAAAGAATTGATGCTTTTGAACTGTGGTGTTGGAGAAGACTCTTGAGAGTCCCTTGGACTGCCAGGAGATCCAAGCAGTCCATTCTAAAGGAGATCAGCCGTGGGTGTTCTTTGGAAGGAATCTATAGCAAGAGCTGCCTGTTAAATAGTTGTCATGGAGTAAAATATAGCATAGTTTTATTCTTTCCTTCCTGTGACTTCTGAAGTAAGTTAGAGTTTGTAAAGTTTTGGGCCAGAAATTTAAAGATCAAGTGTCTAGAAGTTTTTAGCATTTTGAGAAATGAAAATAAAATTGAATAGAACTGTTATAAGGAAGAGTCTAGTTTGGTCAGATGCTTTGAGGCTATAAAAACAACGTTTTATCTATTAGAATCATGCTTATTGACATTTAGCTTCTATTTCAGAAGATTAGTTCAGAATCTTTGCTCACATCTGTTGTGTTTACTGATTTTACATTTTCTACTGATTTGTAAGAAATTACACAAATAGTGCTCATTATTAAAAATGATACACAGTATGAAAGTGAAAAGTGAAGTCGCTCAGCCATGTCTGACTCTTTGGGACCCCATTGGACTGTAGCCTGCCAGGTTCTTCCATCCATGGGATTTTCCAGGCAAGAGTACTGGAGTGGGTTGTCATTTCCTTCTCCAGGGGATCTTCCCGACCCAGGGGTCGAACCTGGTTCTCCCACATTGCAGGCAGATGCTTTACTGTGTGAGCCACCAGGGAAGCCCCTCTACACAGTGTAAGAGTGTTTGCAGGGAAACTTCTTGATTCTTTTTTTTTTTTTTTAGTTGTACAGTTGCTTTACAACGTTTTAGTTTCTGCTGTACAGCAGAGCGAATCAGCTGTGCGTATACATACATCCACTGTTTATTGGATTTCCATCCCATTTACCCTGTCCCCTGATTCTTTTGCTCGAGTTACCCCTTACCAATCTGGACTGTGTCTTCCAAACTTCTTAACATGCATGTCCAGGAGTGCTATCCTTTAATGAAGCAAGTGTGATGGAGAAAGGACTATACCTTGCCCATTGGTGTGCCTTCACTTTACTTTAGACAGTTCTTTGCCTACATGTTCTTAAGCAATATGCTTGGCTAAATGAGGAATGCTTAGAAGTGACCAAATATATTAGAGCATAGTATTTTCTCTGTAAATTTCTTTCAGCAACAATAAAAGGGAAATTCTTTGGAAACCCCAAATTTTAAATTTGTAGCTAAGAATAGATCAATGGAATTCAGATTTATATTGACATTGCAGAGTTAATTTACTGTGTATTGAATAATAGGTATTAAATAGTAAAGCACTCATATAAATGACTACAGTTAGTATGGCCTTTGTTGAGAGTCAGCCAGATCGGGATACAGAAAGAAGTGATTTGGGAATTTTAGTTCATCTCCTTAGGGTAGAGGAGAAACAAGTGCTATGGCAAAGTGGCAGAGATAACTGTCTCATAAGTTTGCCTAGATTTGATCAGGTACCCAAAAAGGGTAAAGGAGATCCATTGTTCACATAGGTTAATTGTTCAGTTGCTCAGTTGTGTCCTACTCTTTGCGACCCCAAGGACTGCAGGACACCAGGCTTCCCTGTCCATCACCAACTCCTGGAGTTTGCTCAAACTCGTGTCCATCGAGTCGGTGATACCATCCAACCATCTCATCTTGTGTTGTCCCCTTCTCCTCCTGCCTTCAGTTTTTCCCAGCATTAGGATCTTTTCCAGTGAGTCAGTTCTTTGCATCAGGTGGCCAAAGTATGGGAGCTTCTGTTTCAGCATCCGTCCTTCCAATGAATGAATATTCAGGACTGATTTCCTTTAGGATGGACTGTTTGGATCTCCTTGCAGTCTCCAACACCACAGTTCAAAAGATCAATTCTTTGGTGCTCAGCTTTCTTTATAGTTCAACTCTCACATCCATACATGACTACTGGAAAAACGATAGCTTTGACTAGATGGACCTTTGTTGGCAAAGTCATGTCTCTGCTTTTTAATATGCCTTCTAGGTTGGTCATAGCTTTTCCTCCAAGGAGCAAGTGTCTTTTAATTTCATGGCTGCAGTCACCATCTGCAGTGATTTTGGAGCCCCCCAAAACAAAGTCTCTCACTGTTTCCATTGTTTCCCCATCTATTTGCCATGAAGTGATGGGGCCGGATGCCATGATCTTAGTTTTCTGAATGTTGAGTTTTAAGCCAACTTTTTCACTCTCCTGTTTTACTTTCATCAAGAGGCTCTTTAGTTCTTCTTTTTTTGCCTTAAGGGTGGTGTCATCTTCATATCTGAGGTTACTGATATTTCTCCTGGCAATCTTGATTCCAGCTTTTTCATCCATCCTGGCATTTCACATGATATACTCTGCATATAAGTTAAATAAGCAGGGTGACAATATACAGCCTTGATGTATTCCTTTCCTAATTTGGAACCAGTCTTAATTGTATTATGACTGTAATTAACCAGGTTAATTGTATTGTGAAGTAAATAGAATTTCATAGATGATTTGAGAAACCCAGTGTCTTGAATTCTAAAACTTAGAATTCTACCTCTTCACATTTGGGAGCTACTCATATTCAGAAGTTCTAAGAGTTAAACAGATTTTGATTAGAATTTTATTTTAATGCTAGTTGTTAGTAGTATTATTAGTTAACATTAATATTAGTTATTAGTAGTCCCCCTAAAAATGACATGTAGAATTTAAATGAAAACATTAACAAATAGAATTGTATGTGAATACATTTAGATTCATTATCATTGCTACTCAATAGTATTTTAAATCTATGTTACAGATTCACAGCAAGTTGATGACTTTCTTGATGTTCAGTTATATTGATTAAAAAGGAAATTCTATCCACGATTCTAGTGATTCATATTTAAAATATTTTATAGAGTAGCGAAGTTTTGATGGCCTTCACTTGATCCAGTATTCTACATTTGGATGGTAGCAGAAAGTATTAGTTGTGTGTATAGTCGTGCAGCAGAGAGGAATTATTCAGAATTTTATTTTTGTATGTGAAGGTGATTAGAAGTTTGGAAGGAGATGGGACAATGTCAAGGTTGCTGCTCCCTTGACTTCACATGAAAAGATTTCTTAGAGTTAGGCCAAATACTTCTCATAGCTATCTTTTTTCTTACACCTTCTACTTTTAAAACACAAACTAGTTTTTGAACATTTATGAAAAAGCTGCAGAGGGCAGGAAAAACTGGGCACATCGAAGAATGGAAGAGAGGAGCAGGAAGACAACTCTTTGTCTTAGTAGCTTTTAATTTTGAAACCTGTTCAGATTAATGGTAAAATAATTGAGTTTATGAAAAGAAGAAAGCATTTTATGTAATGGGACTGGAGTGGGATCCAGAGACTGGGCTTCAGTAGTTCTTTGTCATAAAATCCAAGGATATGTAAGTATTTGCATGGAATATTAGATATGCAAAAAATACTAGTATATGTATTTTCTTAAACATAAATTTGTAATTATCTAACTAAAACTCATGGAAAGAAATTCCCAAAATTGACTAGCTGGCTAAGGTGGCTGAATGGACTGGTGCCAATTCCAAATACAAGATGTGTTAAGCATAGTTATTTTCCATTATTTTATAAGGGACTCAAGGATATATATGTGATTTCAGCCTCTTCTAACTTTTGAATCTTTATTGTGTGCTTAGTCGCTCAGTTGTGTCCGACTCTTTGTGGTACCATGGACTGTAGCTCGCCAGAGTCCTCTGTCCATGGGGATTCTCCAGGCAAGAAGACTGGAATGGGTTGCCATGGCCTCTTCCAGGGTATCTTCCCAACCCAGAGATTGAACCCAGGTCTCCCACATTGCAGGCAGATTCTTTACCGTCTGAGTCACCAGGGAAGCCCTGAGCCACCAGGGAATCTTTATTAAATCAGTAATAATAGCGCTGGGAATTGTGTACTTATTATGAGGCAAGTGTTATATTCTTTACATGCATTAGGTGTTTATGTGATACAGATATTTCTCTCCCCATTTTGCAGGTGAGGAAACGAGGGTTAGATAATTTATCTCAAGTGACATTTAGTATGAATGTTCTGAATGTTCATTGAATGTTCATCGGAAGGGCTGATGCTGAAGCTGAAACTCCCAATACTTTGGCCACCTCATGCGAAGAGCTGACTCATTGGAAAAGACCTGATGCTGGGAAAGATTGAAGGCAGGAGGAGAAGGGGATGACAGAGGAGGAGATCGTTGGATGCCATCACCGACTCAATGGACATGAGTTTGAGTAAACTCCGGGAGTTGGTGATAGACAGGAGGCCTGGCACGGTGCCGTCCATGGGGTCGCAAAGAGTCGGCCATGACTGAGCAACTGAACTGACTGGACTGACTGACTGACATTTAGTAAGCAATTGAGCTAAGTGTCAAGCCTAGTCTTTTTGGCTCTATAGCCTAAGCTTTCAGTAAGAGTACAGTTGAATTGACTTTAGTACCTTCAGAATCAGAGGGAAGAAGAAATTATCAAGGTAAAACAAAATATTAATGTTGGTACCCACAGTTTTATATATATATATAAACAAATTTAAAATGCTACTAAAACTTACATTGTGTTTTGTAATTTATGTAGAGTGCTTTCACCTACTTTCCTGTTTTTCTCTCAAGGGAGTTTTGTGAGGTATTTGTTATCACCCCAGTTTTACAGTGAATCTGAAGCTTGGGGATGCTGATTGACCTGAAGCTTGGGGATGCTGATTGACTTGTCCCATGTTACACAGCAGGTGAATGAGGGGCCATCATCAAACCTAGAGCATAGCTGTAGTTCTGAAAGGAACAGATCTGTTGAACAGTTTTTATGTGCAATCAAACCAGTGTTGCAGGTAGTAGGACCTTTAGTAGATCTTATAAAAAGTGTGTAAATGAAGCAAATACCTGTCTGCTTTGAAACTCCACATGAAAAAGAAATTTGTACCAAAACCAGCTATACTACTAACTAGCATTTATCATGCCTTTGCATTTTTCCAGAGTCCCTTATTACCTGTTCTGTGCTTAGTCACTCAGGTCATGTCCAACTGTTTGCAACCCCATGGACTGTAGCCCGCCAGGCTCTTCTGTCCGTGGGGATTCTCTAGGCAAGAATACTGAAGTGGGTTGCCGTGCCCTCCTGCAGGGAATCTTCCCAACCTAGGGATCGAACTCAGGTTTCCCGCATTGCAGGCAGATTGTTTACCGTCTGAGCCACCAGGGAAAGTCCCCCTTATTATCTACTGCACTTTAAATTTCGTGCATATGGGGAAATAAGGTACAAAAAAGTTATTTCATTAATATCACACTTAACTACTGGTGGATCTCAGGCTGTAACTGGTTTGCTTAGTTCAGGAAATGATTAATGGCAGGATGACTGGCTCATTCTGGTTTGCTGGGACTTCCCTGGTTTTAGTACTAAAAAGTCCTGAATCCCAGGAAACCCTAAAGTCCTAGGCAAACCAGAGTGGTTGAGTATCCTGATTGTCCCACTTTGTGACGGATTGGGGATACGAGTAGGGTTCCCATACAAAATACCAGGCATCGGAATTTCAGATAAGCATTGAATAATGTTTTACTATGTGTCCCAGATATTGCATGGACATATGTTTGCTGAAATTTGTTGTTTAGTTGAAATTCAGCTTTTAACTGGACTGAGTTTTTGTTATTTGTTAAATCTGGCAACCTTAAGGAAGAGTGAAGGGACATTCCAGTGTGTAAATCCACTTTACTGCCTTCTTGCGTGTGGACCTCAGGCTTTTATACATTTATCTGTGTAAGAGATCACCTGGCAGTTTCCTTTTCTGGGGTGCTTGACTCGTTCTTTTAGCCAGGTGGCCAGAGATGTGAGAGATCAGGATGAATGTATGAAATCTGATTTTGCCAATGCATTAAAACTTGTGTGTGTTGATTTGAGCAGTTCTCCTTTACTTGGCAGGAAATTTAACCCAGATCTGAACTCCTCTCCTCTTTGTTGGATCTACCAGCTAAATCTCATAGACTACCCACATCATCATTAGACTTTGTGTTAAAAAGTACTTCTGTTTAAATAGTACATTCATGTGATTCAGAATGAAAAGGAAGTAAGGGCTTTCCATACTCCTTTCTTAAACTTGTTCTTTTTCCCACCGTGGAGACAATCTCATCTGATTGGAAAATATTAAGTTTTTGAAATGAATTTGTAGAAGTCTTCTCATTGAGGGTTTTTCCTTGTTTGTTATTTAAAACTGAGAACTCTTTTCTTACTTGTTTTCCCTTTACCCCCCAAAGGAGAGGGGAAAGTACCTTATATAGAAGACAGAAATGGGTTCCACAGGTCATTTAAATCTCCAATGTTTGATGGTCTGTTGGTACTTCTAAATCATTTTAGGAGTCCTTTACATCAGTAGAATAGAACTAGTTTAATTCCATCAACATTAGTGGTGAGCAAATTAGGGTCTAGTGACTTGAACAATGACATAGTATTTGGTTGCAGAGCTGAGATTGGTGTAGGTGTGTATTTGAGTATTCTTGTGCACAGATGTATTTATTAAAATCCTTGTTCTAAGTCAGTCAGAAAAAGATAAAGATTCCCCTGTCTAATTTCTTTGTTTCTTATTTAATTTTATGCCAAGACCCAACATTTTTTCTTTTTAAAAAAAAAAATATCCGTCTTGGACTTTATTTAGAAAAGGAAAGTGGAATAAAAGTAGTAAATTTAAATTATTTCAATCAGGGTTAGGGAAGTCAAGGTACTGTATTTGTAGTTCAAGGAGAATACCCAAGAGTCCTAAGTTATTTCAACTATTAGTATAAAAGGACTGAAAATCTAAAAAGTACAGTGGAGGACTGAAGATTATGTAAAGTTGTCTCTCTTCAGCAGCTTTTTAATTTTTAAAAATATTTCCAAAATTTTAATTTTGAAATTTAATGTTGCTTTTCCTTTATTGAAGCATAGTTGATTTACAGTATTGTGCATTTCAGGTATATGGCAAAGTGATTCAGATAGATATCTGTATTTTAGATTATTTTCCCATTATAGATTATTATGAGATATTGAATGTAATTCTCTGTGCTATACAGTAAATCCTTGATGCTTATCTATTTTATGTATAGTATTAATAGTTTGTAGCTTTTAATCCCATACTCCTGATTTATCCTCCCTCCCTTCCCCTTTGCTAACCTAAGTTTGTTTTCTGTTTTAAGAATCTGTTTGTTTTATGTGGATCCATTTGTATTATTATTATTTTTATCCTTTTGAGAAAGCTGAATTTTTATTTTAAATCATTGATTTACATTGTTTCAGGTATACAGCAGAGTGATTTCAGTTTTTATATATATGAAGAATACACATAAGAATTGTTATATATATATATAAATATATATACTCACTTGTATATATATGTAAAGAATGTATAATAGAATATAAATACCTTTTCAGATTCTTTTTCTTTATCAGTTATTTCAAAATACTGAGTATAGTTTTATGTACTATACAGAAGGTCCTTGTTGGTTATCTATTTTATATATAGTGGTGTGTATATGTTATTTCCAAGTGCCTAATTTTCCCTGCCTCCCTTTCTCCTTTGGTAACTATAAATTTGTTTTCTGTGTCTTAGGGGTCTATTTCTGTTTTGTAAATAAGTTCATTTGTATCTTTGTGTTTAGATCTGCATATAAGTGATATCTATGATACTTTCTCTGACTTGGTATGGTAATAGATCCATCCATGTTGCTGTAAATGGTGATATTCTTTTTTATGGCTGTGTAGTATCCCATTTGTGTGTGTGTGTGTGTGTGTGTGTGTGTGTGTGTGTGTGTGTGTGTTCTTTACCCATTCTTCTGTCAGTGGACATTTAGGTTGCTTTTCCTTAGGACATTCAGAAGCAATAGTTCATGGCTATTGTAAATAGTAATAGCTGCCATGAACACTGGGAAGCATATGTCTTTTTGAATTAGAATTTTCATCTTTTCCAGATATATGCCCAGGAGTAGGGCTGCTGGATTATATGGCAGCTCTATTTTTAGTTTTATACTGTTTTCCATAGTGGCTGCACCAGACTGCATTCCCACCATAGGATGGGTTCCTTTTCTCTACACCCTCTCCATTATTTGTTATTTGGAAATTCTCATTGTGGTTTTGATTTTCATTTCTCTACTAATTAGTGATGTTGAACATCTTTTCATATGGCTGTTGGTTGTCTCTGTGTCTTCTTTTGAGAAATATCTATTTAGGTCTGCTGCTCATTTTTCGATTGTTTCTTTTTTTTTTTTTTGGATACTGAGCTCTGTGAGCTGTTTGTATAGCTGTTTGTACATTTTGGATATTAATTCCTAGTTAGTCTTGTTGCAAATATTTTCTCCCATTCTGTAGGTTGTCTTTTTATGGTTTCCTTTGCTGGGCAAAAGTGTTTAATTAGATCTTATCTGTTTATTTTTGCTTTTATTTCATTTGCCTTGGGAGACTGGTTAAATTTATTTCTAGCTTTTTTTTTTTGGACACAATTTTTTTTTTAAGCTTTTTATTTTGTATTGGTGTGTAGCTGATTAACAACATTGTGATAGTTTCAGTTGGACATTGAAGGAACTCAGCCCTACATGTATATGTATCCGTTCTCCCCCAAACTCCCCTCCTATCCAGGCTGCCACATATAAATATGTATACTCACTTGTATATATATGTAAAGAATGTATAATAGAATTCTATATTATATAATAATATATATATTATATAATAATTGGGCAGAGTTCCATGTAGTATATAGTAGGTCCTTGTTGGCTCTCCTTTTTAAATACAGCAGTGTGTACATGTTCACTGATATACAACTTTAAATGGGATTTTTTTAACTGCTTTTCAGTTTTTAATTTAAATATATTTGTGGTGAAGACTTGAATTTTCCTCCCTCCTTCCTTCCTTTCTCTCCTTTTCCCTTTCTTCTTCCCTTCCAATGTGTCTTTAGCGCCAAAAGCTTTATTTTCTGAGATTAGAATAAATAAAAGCCTTGTAGTTTTCTTAAAAAGAAAAGATCAAACCATTATTTCCTCATCACATTTCCTAGTTGTGAACTGAAAGTTCATTTAATCCAGATGGTAACATGACTCAGTCCTCTAAAAATGTCCTTAATAGACTTTCTGGTCCAGAATCTCTTGACCTTTTTAATTTGTTGTATTGAGGAAGTACTTACATGGATTAATGGGCTTGATTTTTAGCTGTACAGTCTAATTTCATTCATAAAACAGTAACAGCTGTGAGGTCAGATTTCAGATTTTAAATGTTGTTAAAGATTTTATTAATATTTGAAGTTTTAGAAAGGAAAAATCTTTTTCAGTAAAGGAAGAGTGAGAATAAGTGCAGTACTGAGTCAAGGTAATAAATTAGCTTATATGTAAGAGTTAAAAATTTTCCTACAGTTGGGTCTGGGTGGTGTGTTTTTGTTTTTCCAGCAGTGCGCACAGTAAGTGAATGTTAAAACCATCCTTCTGAAGCAGATGTGTATGTTTCATAATTTTATTAGGATCTTAGTATTGGGAGACTGGGAAGCAAACATGTTCATCAGAGCCAGGGGCCTGCCTAAAGAAACGCTTTACTGATAGCAAATCATAATTGCTGGCTGCATTTCCCATTACAACTCATAAAGCCTAGTTCTGGGAAGGAAATCTTTCTTTCTGCCCTTGTGACCCCAGTTTCTCATTTCAGAATAAGTAATTTGGATAATTTATCAGGACTCTTTTGGTTCTGTAGGAATGTGACTGCAACTTTTGTGGAAAGGAGAATATATAAGTCGTGAGGGCCTTTTTATCTTCCTTTCCCCCCTTTTAAACTAATAATAAAGTATTAGCTCTAGAGTTTAGGGAGTGTGGGGAATTAAAGTTCAGGTGGGCTTTGGAGTCAAACATTTTGGTTAAAATTTCACCTCATCTGTTAGATGTGTCTTTGGACACAATCTGCCTGAGATTGGGTTTTTGTGACAATTAAAATGAGATGATACAAAGCTCCCTACACCGTACTTCTTTGCTTGATACTCAGAATTGCTTCCCATTTATTGCAAGTTGGGTGAAAATTATAGTTAGACTTCTTGCCACCAAATACAGATTTTTGCTTTTCATCACTGTGCAATTCACTTACTTAAACTTTGTTAGAGATAAAATGCTAAGCTGAATATTTTTCCAGATATGAATAGTTATGTAGTCTGGATGCATATTTAGTGTTGTAGGCTACAAGGAAGACAGAGCGGGGAATAGAATTGGGTGGTGGGCAAGGTTTAACCAAGACATCAGTTAATTGTCTGTGGGCATCACAATGCCCCCTCTGGAGCATTTTCTTGTCACCTTTTCTCCCTGTGTGGGTCACTCTCTCTGCCCCCAGTGAATTTGTAGGAGAATTTTCAAGTGTAGGGGTTCTTTCTCTGCTCTGGAAGTTGAAGTTTCAGATGTATTTTCTTGGTGGGGGTGAGTATAGGAGCGTAGAAGACTCTCTGTGTTGTCAGGGTAAACATAATAAGGTTTATTGTCCCTCCTGTGGCTATGACAAGGGTCGTGGATTCAGAGCAACTCCTGTTTCCATTGTCAGTTCTCCAACTTGTGGAGGTTGATGGGTTGAGACATTGTTATGTGGCATCTCTCCTGAGCCTGTGACATTGTTGTAGATGAACATGTCTGAGCAGGCAGAACCATGGAATATTACAGTGTGAAGGTGGTCCCTTTGACTGCCTGTGCCCCCTACCCCATAAATTCAGGCATTTACAGTTTTTTTTTTTTTTTTTTTTACTGTTATTGAAACACGTTGTCTCTGGAAGCTTTTCATATGAGGATTTGTAGCTTTTTGTGGGGAGGGGGAGTTAATACAGGTTGTATGACTATGATATTACTGATACCCCTTGGTAACAATTTAACATCAGAATTTCATATACTCCTGAAGCATATTATTTGAAGGTGATTTTGCAGCTGAGTATTCATCTCCATTACTTTATGTATAATTATTTTCATAACTCCAACTTCTGTCTTCTCTTTTCTGACAATTACTCATAATTCTGTCTGCCCTCCTTCTGCCTCCACTCTAAGTCTCCTGTGTTCTTCTCAAATAATAGATACCACACAGGGAAAGATTTTCTTTTAACTTGATCATTATGAGTTTAAACAAAAGCTAAGTAAAATTATGTAAGATGTAAATAACTTATTTTGACGTAATACAGTTGACCAATCTATATAGAATATTTTAAAAACATTTCAGGCGTTTGAACCTAACTAGGTATAATCACACAGTTTCACATTTAAAGATTTAGTGTTGACTAATCTTTCATTGCATAAATAATGATGGTGCCAGTGCTTAGTCGCTCAGTTGTGTCTGACTCTTTGAGACACCATGGACTGTTTGCTGCCAACTCCTCTGTCCATGGGATTCTCCAGGCAAGAACACTGGAGTGGGCTGCCATTTCCTTCTCCAAAATAACGATGGGTCATCTTCTAAAGTTAAACTTGACTCATCTTGTTATTTTAATTAGCAGTTGTAAGAGTATAGTAAAGGTGGACGTTATTATAGTCTTCAAAGATTAATGTACTTTGACCAATTATAGCTGCTTTCAATTTTTTTATAATTAGTACGGTACGTTGAAGTCCCTCTAGGTTAACTACATGTACATATAACTTATTTTTAATGGCTGTATATCATCTACATTGTGGATGTATAAGTTCTTTAACCGTTCTTTGATTTTAAATTGTTTTCTGTTTTCAGTTGTTCAAAAAAAAATTTCCAGACAATTTTCCTATCTAGTAGGATTTATTCAGGGATTGGGGATTAGTTCAGGGATTGGGCAGCATCCAGTCTAGCAGACAGAAAGGAGCTCCAAAGAGTTGTACGAAGCAGGAGATTTTTTTTTTTCCCCCCTGGCAGACCATGTGGCATGCAGGATCTTAGTTCCTCACTAGGGATTGAACTGTGTCCTCTGCAGTGAAAGTGCAGATTCTTAACCACTGGACCTCCAGGGAAATCCCAGCAAGAGATTTTTATAGATAACAATAAGTGAGAGAAAGGAAATTATGCTGGGCATTTGCTGCTTGGTTCAAGAGGGTTACTTTCCTTTATATGGAGCAAAGGGTGGGATTGGAGCCGGGTCAAGTAACTTGTGCTGAGCAGGCAAGGCTGATTGGATAACAAACGCCTGCAGTTTCTGGGAAAGCTGAGCACAGAAACTTAGCCAGGTTGTACTTTGCTAACATGGGGTTTAGCATGAGCTACTCCATCTTGGGCCTAATCTGGTTACTTCAACAGTTTTTTGCCTTTGAAGCAGTACTACCTACATCCTCTAAGCCTTGCCTTCCAACTATATGCTTACCATAATTCCTTGTTGTTATAGTCATCTCTCCTTTTGTTCCTTAAATACTAGAACCTCAGGCTTTCTGTCACTCATTACTGCTGTCCTATCCTGAGTCTTAATGGTTTCAGTCTTACCACAGCCTTTCCGCTCCTTGGCCTCCTGTCCTTATTAAATGATCTCATATTCCAGTCTGCCTCTGCTTCCCCTTTCTCCATTACTATATGTATACCTCCCCATGAGCAGTAACTAAACACCCTCAGCAGTCCTAACTTGAGACATTCTACGCAGACTACTTACTACCTCCTGTGGTTCCAACTTACTCCTTTTTAGTACCTCAACTCCAACAATTCTGTTGGAAGAGAGGATCTCCTTCTGTTGATCTGTGTCCTCATAAACCTTTCCCTCCTCATGGCATTCCTTTCTCAAGCTAAAATTCCCTTATCAGTCATTTAATTCACTGCCTTGGAAATAGTCTTAATTACCACCCCCCCCCCCGCCCCCGCTTTACCCTGTTTTGTTCTGCTGTTGCTGCTAAGTTGCTTCAGTTGTGTCCGACTCTGTGCGACCCCGTAGACGGCCTCCTACCAGGCTCCTCTGTCCCTGGGATTCTCCAGGCAAGAACACTGGAGTGGGTTGCCATTTCCTTCTCCAATGCATGAAAGTGAAAAGTGAAAGTGAAGTCGCTCAGTCGTGTCCGACTCTTAGCGACCTCATGGACTGCAGCCTACCAGGCTCCTCTGTCCATGGGAATTTTCAGGCAAGAGTACTGGAGTGGGGTGCCACTGGTTCTGGTGCTTGCCTGATAAAATCCCATTGTTGGTTCATTACGCTCTCCCTGATCCGTATTTGTGCTCCGCCAGCTGGCCTTGTCAGGGAAGCACACAGCTGGCTTGATCCGTGTCACTTCACATCCATGACTGCTGACCACAGGTGGGCCTTGTGAGCTGCCAGGTGAGCCTGCTGTGTCTCCTACTCCACTCAGTCTCCTGTAAGATAGATGACTATCTTACATTTTTCTTTTTCAATTTTCTAGGCGTTTCCTTTCTTTCTCCCTCTTAGCTGGTGTTGCTTCCTGTTACTCTGATCACATAGAAGCACCCAGAAGAGGATCTCCCACCAGCTCCTTCCCACCCACATGCCTTCCTGTTCCTGTCTGAGGCCAGCCTCTTCCACTTGGGTCCCATGCTCACCCTCTCTCCTACCCAAAGATGTTACTGTCTTCTGCACACAGTTGACCCTTGATATCTGTCATCTGCATCCATGGATATGGAGAGCTGGCTGTACTGTGTCATTTTACGTAGACAGCTGGAGTATCCCAGGAGTTTCCTGGAAACGGTCTTCCTAGGATTCAGAGTAATGACTGTAATCCTTATCTTTCCTCTTTTGGGTCATAGCCATCACTGTCCTTGCAAGCTATACTATCTCTTACTATAAATTTTATTTTATTAGCCACCCTACACAGCCTGTGGGATCTTAGTTCCCTGACCAGCAATCGAACCTGGACCCTGGCAATGAAAGCACCAAGTTCGAGCCACTGGACTGCCAGGGAATTCCCGTGTCTCTCTAATTTTAAAACAAAAGGAATGGCTTTGTCCTGCCCTATTACTCATTTCTCTAATCCTCTTCCTAGAGATCTCTTCTTATTTTTTCTTTAACTGTCTCCAGTTGGGCTCTGATCTTTAACCTCAGTTCTTTTCAAGGTTGATAGTGACCTTCACATTGTCAAATCCAGTGTCTAATTCTCAGTCCTCCTTTTTTTTTTTTTTTTTTGAATTAAAAAAAAAATTTTTGTCTTTCCTTGTGGCTCAGCTGGTAAAGAATCTGCCTGCAATGTGGGAGACCTGGGTTCGATCCCTGGGTTGGGAAGATCCCCTGGAGAAGGGAAAGGCTGTCCACTCCATTATTCTGGCCTGGAGAATTCCACGGACTATATAGTCCTTGATGTGGCAAAGAGTCAGACACAATTGAGTGACTTTCACTTGATTTTCTTTTCACTTTCATTTAAAAAAAAATTGTATATATAACAGTTTACCGTTGTCTGGTGCATTGGCATCAAGCATGCTCACACTGTTGTGCACCGTCAGCTGTCTCCAGACGTTCCCATCATCCAGCAAACACAGCTTTCATTCCCTCGGCTCCTGGCAACTCACCGTCTCTGTGCCTTTGCTTATTGTAGGTATCTCACATAAGCGGAGTCAGATATTTGTCCTTTTGTGTCTGCCTTATTTCACTTAGCATGATGTTTTCAGGGTTCATACATATAGCATGTATCAGAACTTCATTCTTTTTTTAAGGCTGAATAATATTTTATTGTGTGGCAGTCACATTTTGTTTATACATTTACCTGTCTTGAATATTCAGCTTGTGTCTTTCAGCTGTTATGAAATGCTGCTGTGAACTTTGGTGTACAGATACCTGTTTGAGTCCATGCTTTCAGTTCTTTTGGAAGTATGCCCACAAGTGGAATTGCTGGATTGTTGTTTAATTTTTTAAGGGACATCTGTTTTCAGTAGCAGCTGTACCATTTTACATTCCCACCAGCATTAGTAAGTGTTCCGGTTTCTCCACTTCCGCCTCCCGGCCAGTGCTTGTCATATTCTTTTTTTTCCTTCCTTTTTGATAATGGGTGTGAAGTTTCATCTCATCGGTGCCTCGGTTTACATTTGTCTTGGTTGACAGCACGTGTACAGCTGATCGGTCCTCCTTGACTCCACTGTCCTGTTCCTCTGTCAACACTGGCTTCTCCTCTCCTGCCCTGTTTGCTGGCCCTTCTACATGTGGACATGCCACAGGGTCTGCCATTTGCATGTGTTCCCACTTCCGAGGTCATCTCAGCCAGTCTCACAGTTGAAATATCATAAATAGGCTGAGAATTCCCAAAGTTATCTCCATCAAACAGAATTAGTTTTTTTTTGGCCGGGGCGGGGAGGGGAGGGGAGCAAAATCTGCCGTCTTGCAGTCTTCCCTTCTCAGTAAATGCAGCTCAGTATTTTTTCGATGTCTCAAGCCCCAAACTTCAGAGTTGCTTTTGACTCCTCTTTTTCTCTCTCACTGTATCCAAAGCTGTACCTTCAAAACACAGTCAGAAGCAGGTCTTTTCTCACTGCCTCCTTCGTCCCCATTCTGATCTAAGCCAGTATCATCATCTGATCCCCGTCAGAGCCCCCGCAGCAGCCACAGTCATCCTTTGCACGGTAGATCAGATGGTCTCACTCGAGCCAGCTCAGTTCTCATGGTGGTGCCAGCCCTGCAGGATCTGATCCCTCTCAGCATCCTCTCCACCCTTATCTCCACTCGCTGTTCCCTTCCTCCCTGGGCTCAGCTAGAATGCTCTTCTTCCAGGTACCAGGTGACTGTCTACTCACAACCTGCGAGATGCCGCCTCTTACAGTTTTATGATGCAGCAGTTGTCTGCTCTCCCAAATTTATTCCCTTGCACCTGCTTTGTTTTTCTTAGTAGCTCCGGTACCTCTTGGTATTTAGTTATTTGTGCGTGGTCTGTTTGCTCCCCAGATTTTGTTTATGACCATGACTTCGTCTTCTGAAAGTGTTCTGGGTGTGGAGTCTGTGTTCAATATTTGTTTGGCAAATGAGTGATTGAATGCTTGTTTTTATGTGTTTGGTAAGCACTTGCTTTTCTGTAGAATAGTGTTCTGAATGTGGGATTGCCAAGGGGGTGTGTGTGTGTTTTTTAAATACTGCCAGATTATCTCAGTGCACTCTGGATATTGTAGTCTTTTACATGTTTGTGAAACTATTGGATAAAAATTAGTATGCCTTCATTTGAATCTTGATTACAAGTTTAGGAGAACATATTGTCTGTATGTTTTAGCCATCTGCTTTTCCTTTTTTGGGCTTCTCTGTATGTGTTCTTCGCCTAGTTTTCCTTTTTATTGCTTGAATTAAAAAAATTATTGAAATTCTTTGTATATCTTGTCATGGTATTTTTTTTTCCGTAAATGTCAAAATGTGGTTGATTTATAGTGTTTTAGGTGAAGAGCATAGTGATTCATTTATATATATTCTTTTTCAGATTCTTTTCCATTATAGATACAAGATATTGAATATATTCCCTGTGCTGTACAGTAGGTCCTTGTATTTTTTAAACCTATTTGGTATATAGTAGTGTTTATCTGTTAATCCCAGATTCCTAATTTATCACCCCCACCCTTTCCCCCTCGGTAACCATGTTTGTTTTCAATGTCTGTGAGTCTGTTTTTGTTTTGTAAAGAAGTTCATTTGTATAATATTTTTTAGATTTTCCATATAAGTGATATATGTTTATTCCTTTTTGATCTTTTTAAATTGTGTTTCACCATAAAGAAATATTAAATCTTTAAAATTTATATATAATTCAGTTCAGTTCAGTCACTCAGTCGTGTCCGACTCTTTGCAACTCCATGAATTGCAGCACACTGGTCCTCCCTGTCCATCACCAACTCCCGGAATTCACCCAAACTCATGTCCATCGAGTTGGTGATGCCATCCAGCCATCTCATCCTCTGTCGTCCCCTTCTCCTCCTGCCCCCAAACCCTCCCAGCATCAGAGTCTTTTCCAATGAGTCAACTCTTCGCATGAGGTGGCCAAAGTATTGGAGTTTCAGCGTTAGCATCAGTCCTTCCAAAGAGTACCCAGGACTGATCTCCTTTATCTGTAAGAATTGATAAGAAAATTTTGAAAATTGTGACTAGTGAAGGCCTCATCAGATATTTAAAGCAGCAGTTCTCAAATATTAGTGTCCATTAAAATCCCATGGTTGCTATTTAAAACCGAGTCCACCAGTAGTTTTCAGCTTGTAGGTATTGGGAAGGTGAGAAAGGGAAAGACGGGTCTGAGGAATCTCCATTAAATATGGTCTAAGGTAGTTCTGAAGGGGTTGGTCCATGGACCACAGATAAAGGAGCGCTGCTGTGAGTCTGTCCCTGGTGTGTGGTGTGTCAGCAGAGCTGTGGGCAGGTACATCCAAGAAACAGAACAGGGCTGAGAACTGAATCCAAGTATGAATTGTAAATTATTGAAGGTGACACTTTGGTTAGTTGAGAAAATGATGGTTTATTTTATAAATGTTCAGACAGTTCATCTGAAAGAAAAAGTTAGCTTTCTCCCTTACAATTGAGAAAAATAAACTCCATGTTGATTAAATATAAAGAATTTGCAAATACTAGAAAAAATATAGGGCATAGGGTGCTAGTGGTTTAATCCTGGCATGGATGAGGCCTTCTTAAACTAGATTGGAAACGTCCACACTGTGAAGGAAAAGATTAATAGACTTAATGGTTCAATGGAAGGTGATAATCATATTCTAAGGTGTGGCAACATAATGCAGTAGCTGTGACTGGTTTCCTAATGTGGATGAAGAATGTTGCCTTTCATATCAGTAAACAGAGGATGTTGTGGCCAGGAAGCCACAAGCCTCTGCAACTGCCTGAACTGAATCCTCAGGAGATTCAGGGTAGAGAAGAACAGAATACCGGCCCTAGACAGTTAAGGTGTGTATCAAAGGAATGATTTCAGCGAGCCAGGCTCTTGCATCTTCCTATGCATAGAAAGGCATTAATAAATTAATTAACTTGGTGTTTGTTTTTTTCTTCAATTATCAGAAATCTTTTGATGTGCAACTACCTGGTTTGTTTCTGCAGAACTCATATATACCCTGGCTCCATCTTTATCTCTCTGCAGCAGTCCTTCAGAGCTATCTGAGAGCCTGTCTCCTGGGCTTCAGTCCTCAGTATGTCTGCAGAATAAAACATAAACACTCGACTTTTTGGTTGTGTGTTCTTTTTATTTCAGTCAACACTAGTCTACATTTTCTGTAGATACTTGAGCAGATAGAAGGATGCAGAGTTTTGTTATTTTACCTAGTTTGTCTAAATCACTGTAGAAAAGTCAGATATCTTATTTGCATGTGACTGTTGCATCTAGGCTGCATCTGACACCACTTGCCTCTTTCCTCCCTTGACTTTCCTAACCCCGCCCTCTCCAAGTTCTCCTTCATTGATCTTTTCCTTGGGATTTCCCCTCCCTCAGTCTTGGCATTTGTTTCCCTCCAAAGTTTTCTGTTCTTGAACTTATCTTGGCGATCTCCTGTGTGTTCTCTTTGGGTAGCTCTGACTTCTTGTAACTTTCACAGCTGGTGTGTTTGGATGACTCACAGACATCTTAAACCCATTATGTTCAGACTTGTATGCCCCTCCCTTCCCCCAGTCTTCCAGCCACTGACCAGCCTCTTCATTGTATTTCGGTCTCAGTTGAAGGCACCACACTGTTTGCCCTCCTTTCCTTGCCTCTGCTGTAACTTGCAGCTTTATTCTGTTTGCAATCCAGGTACAGAACCACCCTCAGGTATTAAAGCAGAAAGATTTCAGTTGGAAAGGCTGCAGGAACAGCTGCCACCTTTGCCACCCGCTGGGCAGTTAGGAGCTGGGGATCCTAGCTGCTTGTTCCATGTCCTACTCAACACAGCCTCCTAACCGTGGAGGGGAGGATTATTTGTTATCTTTAATGTGCTTTCCTTCCCTCCAGTTCCTACTGCCTTCAGGTTATCCTTGAAAGTGAAAGTGAAGTCGCTCAGTCGTGTCCGACTCTTTGCGACCCCATGGGCAGTAGCCTGCACCAGGCTCCTCCGTCCATGGGATTTTCTAGGCAAGAGTACTGGAGTGGGTTGCCATTTCCTTCTTCAGGGAATCTTCCTGACCCAGGGATCGAACCCAGGTCTCCCACATTGTAGACAGACGCTTTACCATCTGAGCCACCAGGGAAGTTCAGGTTATCTTTGGTGTACAGTTATTTTCTAATACTGTGTGTTTCTGTACTTTGGAATGTAAACTAAGTTTCTTCCTCAGCATCAAAGGCCACAACAATTTGACCTTTAAAATTTGGGGCCTTTAATACCCTGCCCTCATCTCCTCATCCCTACCCTGCTCTCCTGGGTGGCTGATTGTTTCCTGAACTTTTGGTGTTCACGCTATATGGTATCATCTATTCAAAATCTCTCTTCCTCTGTCCACACTTTGAAGATCATAGTAAATTACTGTTTGGGCCAAGAAGACTTTTCAGAAAAAGCCTGAACCCACCTCTTCCTTTTACTGTACTCTTCCTGAAACACTACTCATTCTCAGTGATTAGTACTTACTGAAGTTTTATAGTTTCAGCTCTTATATTTAGGCCTATGATCTGTCTTAAGTTAATTTTTTTGTATGGTATAAGGGGTTCATCTTTGTTCTTTTACATGTAGCTGTCCAGTTGTTCCGGAGAAGGCAATGGCACCCCACTCCAGTACTCTTGCCTGGAAAATCCCATGGATGGAGGAGCCTGGTAGGCTGCAGTCCATGGGGTCACTGAGGGTCAGACATGACTGAGCGCCTTCACTTTCACTTTTCACTTCCATGCATTGGAGAAGGAAATGGCAACCCACTCCAGTGTTCTTGCCTGGAGAATCCCAGGGGCGGGGGAGCCTGGTGGGCTGCCGTCTATGGGGTCGCAGAGAGTCGGACACGACTGAAGTGACTCAGCAGCAGCAGTCCAGTTGTTCCACTGTTTGTTGAAGAGACTGTGTTTTCCCTGCTGAGTTTTTTGCTGTCTTATTGAAATCAGTTGTCCTAAGGTCTATTTCTGGACTCTCCGTTTGTTCCATTAGTCTGTATGTCCTCTTGCTAGTAGCACAGTGTCTTGATTAATACTGCATTGTATTAAGGCTGTTCCGGCTAGTTTGAATTTCCTTGTGAATTTTAGAAACAATTACTCTCTTAAGAGCAACAAACTCTCTTAAGTCAGCAGAGATTTTAATAAGCTTCATATTGAATCTGTACATCAGTTTGGGGAATGTTGTCATAAAATCCTTAAACAATGTTTTCTGTTTAAATCTTTAAACAATGTTTTGTGGTTTTCATGGTACAAGTTTTGCATTTCCTGTTATATCTCATCCTAGGTGTTTTTGAAAGGGTTGTAAAAAAAATTGTTTTCTTACCTTCACTTTTCTTTATTCATTGCTAGTGTATAGAAATACAGTTGATTTTTTTTTTTAATATTTACCTTATGCAATCTTTTGCTGAATTCTGTTCTGTTAGGTTTTCAGTGTATTCATTAGGATTTTCTATAATGCAGTCATATCATCTGTGGATAAAGGTAGTTTTTTTAAATCACAGTATTTTTAAATTTAAGATAGAAATATGCAGTATTAAATTTCAGAGTACTTAATGAGGTATTGTCATTCTCCTGGGTTATTAAGTGCATCTGTTCTCTGCAGTTCTGGTATCCTGGAAGTGGTAGGGCCCTTATTTTCATTGTACCACTTGTTTGTATGGAAACCTTCAGTGGCTCCCCATTCCCTTTCTGGCAGAAATCTAGATCCTTTGGACTCATTCTTCAAGGTACTACCTAACACATTGTCAAAGAAGAGAGCTGGGAATGGTGAACAGAGCCCAGAGATGAGTTGGGAGTCTTTGGCTACTCACAAAGTCTTTGGCTGCTTCTTTATGTGTGAGCAAATTCAGAGGGGTTCCTTACCTTTTAAAATTTGCAGAATTTGTGGTTTAATTTTTGAATAATGGTTTCCTTTAGTTCTCTGAGCATAGTTGTAGTAACTACTTTGATACCTTGTCTGCTGAGCCTGACATTTGGGGTCTCTCGAGGATTTCTGCTGCCTGTTTTTCCCCCGATGTGTGGGTCATACTTTTCTGTTGATTTGCATGCCTCCTAATTTTTTGTTGTAAATTGGACATTTTAGTTATTTATTTAGATAGCAGTTCTAAAGACTAATGCCCCCCCCCTCCTTTTCTACACCTTCCTGTGTTGTTTGCTTGTTTAGTGACTTAGCTGACCGGTTTTGGTGAAGTTCACCTTTTCTGCAGTGGGTGTCCTCTGATGGTGCTCCTTCAGGGCCTAGCCTTGGGAACACATGCAGTTACTTGGAAGTGCCCTCTTCAGGGGGTGACAGCACGGTTTTAGTAGGGCTCCCTTTAGCCATCTGTCTCCATGACCTGCCTCTGTTGGCGCCACACCCAGCACATATTGTCCACTGCTAGCGAGTCAGTTGCTTTCTTGTTTTGGACAAAGCCGTGGGCCCTAAGATGCCCCACAGTGTGTCCAGTTAGATTAGATGCTCTTTGTAGGAGTTGTGTTTGAGGCAGTCTGAGCTTCCCTGGCTCCAGGAGGGGTCTTCCTCAGTGTCTCTTTCCATGATTCTGTTGAACTTCTCTGGATACCAAACTTCCCTTTGGCATGTTTTCTATTGTGGACCTACCAGCTGCATCTTAGGTGCTCACAACCAATGTCTCCTTTGTTTTCTCCAGTGCCATTGAGCTTGAACTTGTCTGTTCTGTGTTCCAACTAAGTCAGTCCTAAGTTAGTGACTGCTAAGGGGCTCTGTATCCTTTCAACCTGCTTCTCTGGCTTGTGGAGAATCTCCGTCCCACTGCTGCAGGGGCAGCACCTTGTCCTCTGCTCTTGGTCCTGGCCTTGTGTGCAGCCACTAGTGTCTGGAGCTGCTCTCCCCGCATCGACCTGATGAACCACAGTGCCCAGTATTCATGGTCTGCTGCATCAGCAGTAGAACTTCTGCCCTGAGCGGAGACGGGGTGAAGGGATTCCTCAGGGCTCTCGGCCACACTTTCCTGGAATAGAATTTCTGCAGCATGGAGGTGAAGAGTGTCAGAAATCACAATCCTGGAGGCAGAGCTGGATGGAGTAGTTGGTAGTTTGTTAACTGATAGTATCACCTACCCGCGGTAGAAAGGCTGCGTCCTCTGCCTAGTGTCCTTCTTCCCCACTCGGCTCAGGTATCACTGGCCAGAGAGGCCCACCCGAATCCTAGAGCGGCCTCTGCAGCCTTGCCTGGTCACCTCGTGTTTCCCTGACTGGGTTCACTCTTTCCTCATCGGGTTTCTTACCCACCACCTGGCGCTAGTTGTCTTAAACTCTCCCAAGGAATGTATCTGCTCCACGGGAGGAGAGGCTTAGGCTGTTTCCTTCCCTGTTCCAGTCCCTGACTTAACACATAGAAGATTCTCAATAAATCTGAGAAATGCAACATATAAAATGATCAAAGTCCGCTGCCTTCTTGCTTTATAATGTAACCTGTCTAAAGTGAAAAATATCTAGAATCTCTGTGGAAAGGGAATTTCATGCGGTTTGCTAACTCCAGTTGCTTGCGGCTGCCTGGAGTGAGACAAGGGGGCGCCCTGGGAAAGAAAGCAGTGGCTCCAGGGGCCGGGAGAAAGGAGACTGTGGCCTTGTACTAAGTGTTTGCCATCCTGAATGTAGTGAGACCCCAAAGAACAGGAAGTGGTGCAGTGTTGGTCTCCATCCTGTCGTAGGCCTGCTGGCTTGCTTTCTCCTCACCACTGGGAAGTCTTTGTGGTTACTTGAGGTTAGGTTGGAAAAGCCACCTGTTTACAGAATGATGTGGAAGCTTTTCTGTAAAAAATTCCATGGTTAATAGATAACAGCACAAAATAAGTGTCCCACAAATAGCAGGAGTGGACAGCATGTTGGCTACTTATGGGGGGGGGGCGGGGGAAGTCATCTGCCTAACTAATGTGAAGACTTTTCCTTTAAAATTATTGGAGAATGATTTTTGACCAATAACTTTCTTTCTTTTCCTTCTAGATTCTTACAGAAAGCTGTTAATTCTTTTTGAACACTATGAATAACCACGGGTCTTCAAAACCGTCTTCCATGAAGCTGAAACACACCATCAACCCCATTCTTTTGTATTTCATACAGTTCATAATATCACTTTATACTATTTTAACATACATTCCATATTATTTTTTGTCTGAGTCAAGACAAGAAAAATCAAACCGAACTAAAGCAAAGCCTGTAAATTCAAAACCTGACTCTGCATACAGATCTGTTAACAGCTTGGATGGTTTGGCCTCCGTATTATACCCTGGATGTGATACACTTGATAAAGTTTTTATGCATGCAAAAAACAAATTCAAGGACAAAAGACTCTTGGGAACACGTGAAATACTAAATGAGGAAGATGAAGTGCAACCGAATGGAAAAGTTTTTAAAAAGGTAATGTGGTCTTTCACAGCCTTTGAATTTGCTCTCAATAAAGAAATGGTGACAAGGGACAAATGCGACCTGCTTCTATTGGAATTTGCTGATGTGGCAGGAGAAATGGAGGTATGAGGGACTAGACTGCAGTCTGTTTCCTTTCTGTACCCCTGGTTTGGATTTATTCTGAATTTTACAAAGACATTGAGTGTGGAGCACTTCTGAGCCACCTGAGTGTCTACAAGGCTTGGAATAGAAGGTCTAGGGCAGTTTGGGGTTTGAAGCTGTATTCCCTGGTAGTTCCAGAAGCACCTGTGTGCTTGAGATTGCTCTGGGTTTTGGGGTGTGACCTGCTTTTTCTGATTATAATGTAAGTTCCATTGGATGTTTAATGTCTTGGTACTTGGGTTGTGACAAATGCCTTGTTTTTTTTCTTTTGGAGAATTTCTTTTCACAAATATTAAGCCATCCATTATTGATTTGAAAACAGAGGATAAGACCTCCTGTACTAGCAGTGTCACCTGGTGGCTCAGAGCCTGGACTCCAGATCCAGGCTGTGGGTGGATGTCTTGTCCTTGCCGCCCACCAGCTGTGTGTGGCTTTGGAAAAGCTACGTAACAAGTTTGCCTCCAGGGTCTTTATCTTTAACATGGAAGTAATGATCCTTCCTGACATTTTATTAGCATTCCTGATGAGCCAGGCTGCTTTAAGAGCTTTACATTTATCAACTTAGATAAGACTTAAAAAGCCCCATGGGTTAGGGTGAAAAGGGACACCCTCCTTTTCAGATGACAGCTCTGAGGCACACAGAGGTCACTTGCCCAAGGGCATTGCGGCTGGCGGGGGCCGCTGGGCAGAACCCAGGCTGACCAGCTCTGTGCTCCTTAGACTAATCCCAGCTCAGGGCTGTTGAGAGAACTGATAGAGAAAGAGCCTGAGAGAGAGATTTTGTGTGTGTGAGTGTATGTTCTATACTTATGTGTGTGGAATAGTTTGTGGTATCTAGTGTAAACGCTGTAGCTTCTATTATCATTTGGGAATTCACTGGGCAGAACTGTGTGAGTGACTGAAGGCACGTGGTGCAGCCCCTGTGAAGAACAGGAATGGCGTGAAAATGCTGTTTCTAAACTCGGGTGTGTGTGTTTCTTATAAACTGTTCTTGAAGCTCTGGTAGGTGAAAATTGAAGATACAGTTTTTTTTTAGAGTCAGTAAGATGATCTGTTAGTTGAGAATTTGGCTAGGTTAGAGGTTTAATACCTGTGTAGGTGAAGTTGTTTTTCTCTTAACTACCTTTTCCAACTGCATCCTGACTCCAGCTGCTTTTTTTCCTGTCGGTCATGAAGGAAGTCCCAGATCTTGGAGGAGAGTCCAAGTAAGCACAGCGATGGAATGAGATGTTCCCATTTCCTCCCATTACTGCAGAATGTGTGTGTGTGTGTGTGTGTGTGTGTGTGTGTGTCTGTATGTGTGTGTTGTTTTACTTAATGTGTAGGGAGGGGGTGGTGGTGGGGTTGAGAATGATATTATTTTACTTAATGGTCCATGAATTTTACCACACAAATTGTAGTGATCTTCAAAACATAAAGGAGATGTCAAGCAAGTTAATATCAGTAAGTCCTAGAAATTAAAAAAACTCTATTTTAACTCTGGACAGCAGAATCTGTATGTGTTCCTAACCTTCAAATAGACTGATGTTTTATCTAGTTTTATATGAACAGTCCTGACTTGTACTTGTTACTCAGACGTTAACAGTGCCCCCCCTTGCAATCTCAAGAGTGATTTGGATAAATTCTATGTTCACTCTACTTTTAAGGCATTTTTCCTATCTCTTTTGCTGACTTAGTTTTGCCTCACTTAAATGATTTTTTTTGCGGGGAGGGGGTGCTAAGTTGAAATCTAGCTGTGGTTAGTTAACGGCACGTTTCGAGAAATTGAGATCATATGGTTAAACATGTCTGATTACTCGTCTCTAGCCTATAGATTATAATTTGCAAAATACTTTATTATAGTGGCATCTGATTTTTGTCATATTTAGTCACTACTTTTTATGATTAAACATACCATCCTTCTTTCTGTCTCTGAGAGATCTGGTAGTTATAAAAGGTAATAAAAACACCTTTTAAGTGCTAAAGTTTTTCACTACTTTCTTTCTGTGCTTTTTGTATTTAAAATAAACATTCACATCTATCCTTTGACAAACTCCTGCTATTTGAATTCAAAGATAGGGTTCTCTTACGTTTAATGTAGCGTATATCACAAAAATCCTATCTTAGCAGAAAGTTTTATTTTTCTCCAGTCTCCCCCACACACAACATGCGTTTTATGGAGTTAGCACTATCAGTCATTCAGCACTCACAGCAGCAAACTAGTTCCCAAGTATTTGAAAAGGAGAAAAATATGGTGAATATGAAATTCTTCTTAATTCAAGTTATCTGTGTAATTAGGACAAAATAAAATCCTGGAGCTATCATAGTTGTTCCTTGAATGTGGCCAGATAACCCAGTGGTCACAAGCAAAGTTTTTATGCCCTGTGCATGTTTTTGCATGTGTGTTTGTATGTATGTATGTGAGTGTTACATGGTTCTTTTCCTCCCTCCTTGACCCTCTTGCGTTTGTATTCATTGTTTATTCAACAGAGAAATATTTGAACTCCAGTAAAAGTTAGAAGTCAAGAAAAACTATTTTCAGTTAATCGTTTCTGTCTCTACTACATCACTGTTAGAGGGTCTACCTAACACTGACATTTGCCATTAAATTTGCATGTAATTCATCAAACTTTTTCCAAAAGCCTTTATATAAACTTTGATATAAAAAATACATAATATTTCTTCTTATTTGAAATTAGACTCATTGGGAAAGTAGGTTTTGTGTATCATAAATGAAGCAAATATTTTCTGTTAAACTTTCTCAAGAAGATGTGCTATACCGTGGGTTAGCCGAGACTCCAGTTTCTGTTGGTCTGCACGCTGGACAGGGGTATCCCCACTGTGTCTTAAACTAGGCTTCCCCACCCCCACCCCTTGGTTTCTTACTTAACAGCCACTGTCTTGCAGCTGTAGCAGAGCTGGCTATGAAAGAATAGAGGGAAGGGGACCTTTCACAGCCTGCCCTTCAGTGGAAGAGTGGAGTTGCTTAGGCAGTGTGGCCTTTGCTCAGAGTTCTTACTGAGAGTGGGAAATATTTTTGCTGAAGTGTATCATCATTTAATAGTTTCCATATTTGAAGATAATCTTATGTTGGAAAAAAAAGCTAATGATGAGCAATATCCAAAAGTTGTCTCCCTGTTTTGGGAGACTGAGCTTTGGGGATTAACCCTAGAATGTATCTGGCATGGTTGAAACAAAGATACTGAAAACTTTATTTCAAATCTATGAACTCTGAAGCTTTGTTTTCGTTTTATCTTAACCTGTTTTTTGAGCTCCCAAGGGAAGGTAAGTGGGAGAAAAGGTGGTGGTGATGGTTCTGCTACAGTTGTGCCCGTGGTAGTGTGGGCATACCACAGTAGTGTGGGCAGGCTGATACTGTCAGCTTCACCAAGAACAGAAGGCAGAGGAGCAGAGGCTGCTGTGTTCCTGAGGCCGAGCAAGCTTGTCCAGGACTGTTGTGCTGTCATTCTGAGTCTCCTATGGTTTTATAAAACTGTGGCTGAGTGAAGCATGTGGAACCAGTGTTGGTAGCTCCTGATTTCAGACTTCCCGGAGCAAGTGCTTGTACTGATGTTTTTTTGAAATTAATTAATAATGAAGTGATCATTTTCTGGAACAGTTTTGAAATACATGCACTTATAATAAAACAGTTGCAAAGAATAAAAATTTTTTTTACAGTGAAACAGAAAACATGAAACCAGCTTAAACATTTAGTGATCTAACTACCAGAGACACTTTACATTTTTTCCCTATATGTTTTACATACCTTAGAAGAAAATAGAAGGAATTGGAGAAGGCAATGGCACCCCACTCCAGTACTCTTGCCTGGAAAATCCCATAGATGGAGGAGCCTGGTAGGCTGCAGTCCATGGGGTCGCTAAGAGTCTGAGCGACTTCACTTTCACTTTTCACTTTCATGCATTGGAGAAGGAAATGGCACCCCACTCCAGTGTTCTTGCCTGGAGAATCCCAGGGGCGGGGGAGCCTGGTGGGCTGCCTGCCGTCTATGGGGTCGCACAGCGTCAGACACGACTGAAGTGACTTAGCAGCAGCATGCAGTCATAGTGCTTAGAAAGAGAAGTTTCACTGTTACTCCTTCTGAATTGATCAAAAAAGATACTAGAAATACTTGTTTCTGTTCTTAGGAGTTGACTTAGCTTTTTTTCCCTCTTAGTGCCTGCTTTTGTGTTATTTCATTCTTGAGTCACATTTTTATCCCGTTTGCACATGTATGACTTTTATTTTTAACTTATTAGGATATTTACATGCTTGATTTGTATAAAAAATAATGGCTGATCTCTTGGTCAGAATTTGTGGTTGGTTATTATATTAATACTCTCCCCAGCCAGAACTCTTGGTTTTCCTTTCCACACTAGCTCCTCACCCTGTCATTTATTAAAGGCTCTACTGTGTACCAGGTGGCTCAAGGTGAAACCCAAGAGTCTGATTCTTTTTTCATTTCCCTCCTTACTGCTCTTTCCACTCCCCCCATCCCCTCCTTTCCTTTAAGCAAGTCTTCTGCTTCCACTCTTGCCTCTACTATTAATACAGTCCATTTGAACACAGACCTTTTACACTTGTTATTCAGGCCACCTGACTCGCCTGCCCAGTAACACCCCAACTCCTTCTTGTAGTGCAATTGGAGTGTGTGGTTTAGTGCTTAGACTCTGGAGTGAGTCTGCCTGGATTCGTATTCTAGTCTGTCACTTAATAACTTTGGGATTTGAGCAAATTATGTTTACTCCCTCAGTATCTCAATATTCCCATCTGTAAGATAGGGATAATAATAGTAACTATCTTAGAATCCTGTGAGTGTTACTTGCAGTATGCCTAGCACATAGTAAACACTAGTTGAGGTTAGCTGCCTTCTTATCATCATGGTTATCACCAACTGTCCAGATCTACTGAATATTTTCACTCTCTCTGGCTCCCTCACAATAATTTCTTTAGAATGATGCTCATTTGCAGAGAGAAATGTAAAATGAAGCCAGGTATACTTTGTTGAAGGTAGGAAGTATATACTTTTGAAATACCTCTATTTTGCATGGTTAAAGTAAAACTTCTAATGCTGATAAAGGTTAAACTCAGCTACCTGAAAAGTTAATTTTTATAGACTGTCTCATTCTCCAGGGCCCTGACTGGTTAAGTATTGTGTGATTTGTTTTATAGCATGTTCTGTATCTTATCTCCATTTTATTTTTATAGTCCTCTTTTGAGATAAGAGGCCTTCCTCATCAGCATAATCTAGGTATCTAATTTCATAGGTTCCTGAACAAAAGTAAATTCCTGAGTTCTGTGGCCCTGGCAGCAACAGTTTGAGTGATAGCACTGATGTTTACTTGTGTGTATGTCACACCTGTCACAGAGTAAGAATACAGCCAATCAAATGTGAGAGAGCAAAGTGACTGGAGGGATTCTTTAGCCCCCAAGTAGGTTTACAGATGAAGAAACTGCTCAGACTCCGTGGTACACTAGTTGTGTATTTTCCTGACTCAGGACAGTCAGACATGTTTATGTCTTGTGGGTCACAGAAAAGAATATTTGAGGTGGGAGCACAGGACGTATGCGATTGAAGGATGATCAGAACAAAAGAAGCCGTGGAAGTTAAATGATCAGGTGCATATAGACTTTTTAAAAAAGAAATCTTTTAGAAAATGAGTCTTCTGGAGGAGAGGTGGAAGACTCTGAGGCCCAGAGTGAACTGAAGTTGTTGGGTTGCACCAGTTCTTTCCACACATTTAGCAAATAATTGCTGGGTGCCTGCTATGTGCTAATAGTGGCCTAGGCACTGGAAGACACTTCCTGAGCAAGACACACAGGTTACTCTTCTCTGGATCCTACGTTTCTATGGGAGGAAGAGAGATGATAAGTAAGAAGGTAACAGATTTAATTGTAAAGAAAGAAAGCTGATTGGAGATCAGGGGTAGCCTCTCGAGTCAGTGATGGCCTAGTGGAGGCCTGAAGGACACGGAGGCGCTAGCTTTGTGAAGATCTGGTAGGAACCCTCTCTGCAGGGGGACAGGATGGTGCAGTGGCTCTGAAGTAGGAACCAACCCAGCTGGGTGAAGCATGAGGGTGCAGAGTTCATAATGGCGCTCAGACCGGAGACTGAGTGCCTCCTTAAATTTTGTGTCCTAAGCACCTGTCTTCCCTCATCCTGGTTCCCGCGCTGCCTCTTTGAAGGACAGAAAGGACAAAGCTGTATTTATAGGCAGTGAGTCAGGACAGAGGGTTTGAGATGGGCCCAGGGACACTGCCAAAGTCTAGGGCCCTTAGGACTTTGTAAGGCAGAGTGTGGTGTTCTGATCCCATTCCTACTGGAAAGGCAGAACACTTGCAGGGCAGTACGTGGATTTATGTTTTTAAAAACTCACTACTGTAGGGAGAAGGGGCTAAAGAGGAATAAGAGTGGAAGTTGGCCAGTCAGCATTCATTAGTTCAGGAGAGATGGGCTAGGATGACAGGGCAAGATGGAGGAAGTGTCTGTTTTGAGGGGAGTATCAGTTAAAGTCATCCTTAGATGAATAATCAAGTGAAAAAGTAGGTTGGGTACCCAAGTACGAGTTAGGCCTAGAGATGGCAATTTAGGAAACTCTTCAAAGTCCTAGTGAGTTGGATTTCCTTCAGGGACACTTCAGCCACTGTCATGCCCTGGGGACTGCAGACCGTGTGTGTACATGTATGGTATTGAGCTTGGTGGTAGGAAAGCAAGGGAGTTTCGGTTTAATTTCTAATTTCTCAGTGGAGTGTGAGGTAGTGTCATCAGGTAGAAATGGAGAAGGGAGAGAGAAAGAGTGGAGGACATTTGAGGAGAGAGGTTTCAGATAGGGTGAGAAAATGAATATGCCAAGGAAGCGCAGTAGGATTGCTGGATGGTGAGATGTGTGATCCTGGATTTTAAAAGTTTGGTATTCTTCAGCAGTGTTCAACAGTATAGACAGGGAATAGAATAATTTAATCTCCAGGTTGGATTAACCATAGGGACCAAGTTAGGATCAGAAGCCTTTTCTAGCAGAAATTAGATAAAATTACAGTGTAGGGAGTCCCTTAAATATAATCTTTATGGGAAAGATCACTCCTAGAAAATTCAGTGGTTTAAAGAATTAAATTCAGAATTCCCTTACACTTGAATTAAACTCTTAGCTTGATTTCTTTGCAGAGTCTTTTGAGTTTATATATTTGGGTTATATATCTAGTGCTTTTTCAGAGCACATATATTCTCTGAAACTTATGAAACTCATTTAGATTCTAGAATCTAGGAGGTAGCTCATAGGCTTATCTTTGGAGTGTGAAATTCTTAAAAATTGTAATCCTACACGTTTTGGCCAAATTCTCATCTGCTTTCTCACCCCCACAGAGCTCCTTTTGAAGTCATTGGAGCTCCTTGTGCTGAGCATTTTGTGGGGGGAGGGTGCAGTGAGAGTTTGGGACTACTAAGTTAAACAAGTATCTTAATTTCAGTTGCCTTAACCATCAAGTTCAGTTCAGTCGCTCAGTTGTGTCTGACTCTTTGCAACCCCATGGACTGCAGCATGCCAGGCTTCCCTGTCCATCATTAACTGCCAGAGCCTACTCAAACTCAAGTCTATTGCATCAGTGATGCCATCCAACCATCTCATCCTCTGTTGTCCCGTTCTCCTCCTGCCCTTGATCTTTCCCAGCATCAGAATCTTTTCCAGCAAGTCAGTTCTTCGCATCAGGTGGCCAAAGTAAGTATTGGAGTTTCAGCTTCAGCATCCATCCTTCCAATGAACATTCAGGACTGATTTCCTTTAGGATGAACTGGTTGGATCTCCTTGCAGTCCAAGGGACTCTCAATTGCCTTCTCCAACACCAGAGTTCAAAAGCATCAATTCTTCAGTGCTCAGCTTTCTTTATAGTCCAACTCTCACATCCATACATGACTACTGGAAAAACCATAGCTTTGACTAGACGGACCTTTGTTGGTAAAGTAATGTCTCTGCTTTTTAATATGCTGTCTAGGTTGGTCATAGCTTTTCTTCCAAGGAGCAAGCGTCTTTTAATTTCATGGCTGCAGTCACCATCTGCAGTGATTTTGGAGCCTCCTAAAAACAGTCTCTCACTGTTTCCATTGTTTCCCCATCTATTTGCCATGAAGTGATGGGACCAGATGCCATGATCTTTGTTTTCTGAATGTTGAGCTTTAAGCCAACTTTTTCACTCTCCTCTTTCACTTTCCTCAAGAGGCTCTTTAGTTCTTCTTCACTTTCTGCCATAAGGGTGGTGTCATCTGCATATCTGAGGTTATTGATATTTCTCCCGGCAATCTTGATTCCCATTTGTGCTCCATCCAGTCCAGCATTTCTCATGATGTACTGTGAATATAAGTTAAATAAGCAAGGTGACAATACACAGCCTTGATGTACTCCTTACCCGGTTTGGAACCAGTCTGTTGTTCCATGTCCAGTTTTAATTGTTGCTTCTTGACCTGTGTACAGATTTCTCAGGAGGCAGGTCAGGTGGTCTGGTATTACTATCTCTTGAAGAATTTTCCACAGTTTCTTGTGATCCACACAGTCAAAGGCTTTGGCATAGTCAAAGCAGAAGTAGATGTTTTTCTGCCATGGACTATACAGTCTATGGAATTCTCCAGGCCAGAATACTGGAGTGGTTAGCCTTTCCCTTTTCCAGGGGATCTTCCCAATCCAGGGATTAAACCCAGGTCTGCCGCATTGCAGGCGAATTCTTTACTAGCTGAGCCACAAGGGAAGCCCCTTATCCATTAAAGTAAGAATTTATTTCTCAAGTCCAACTTGGAATTGGACCCTAGAGGGCAGTATTCAACTATTTTTCCATTTTTATATTCATCCAACCTGCTTAATTCTGTTATCGAAATGCATTTTTGAAAATGAATATGGTTAGATGGTTTTAAGGTGTGTGAGACATATGTTAATGACACAGGCATGTTTGGGAACTGTCAATAGATTTTTGCAGCAAGAATAGCTTTCTGTCTAATCTGTGTAAAATTAAGGATTTATGGTTTGATCTAAGTTGGAGAAAATTCCTAGACACTTGAAAGGGGATTGCTACTAAGATAAGACTTGATGTTACCTGCACAAGTGAAATGTTGAAAGCCCTGCTGAGCCAGTGAGTATTCTACAGAGGGACTTTGGTGACTAGTGTAGCTACACCCCACCTGGCTGTATCAGTGGAGACTTGTCTATCAGTACTTTGTGTATCCAGAATTAGTTACAGCAGTTCAAATTGAATGGCCATAAACATTTCTGTTAGCTTGGGTCTGGCCAGTGTCTGTTTGTGAATCATATTGTACTATCTGATATTGAAATCCAATAATTCTTAAGTAGTAGAAGTTATTTTTAAAAGAAAAACAATTGCCCAAATGATAAAAATTTAGCAGAAAATTTTAAGTTGTCATAGAAGATACCACAAAATAGCTAATTTTCAAAATAGAGTTTTCCCTTGAAACTTGCTTTCTAGCTTTTTGTTAGAACAAAATAGTTTATATACAGACATAACTTTCTGTTGAAATTTGGAACACATCCTGGCATCCTTCTGGAGATTAATATTTTGATGATTGAAAGCTCTTTGTGTGTTTTTTTGTTTGTTTTATCAGGTTATTCTTGGAAGCTATAATTGGCTTTCCTACGAAGATGTCTTTGTGAGAGCCTTTAATTTTGGAAACGGCTTACAGATGCTGGGTCAGAAGCCCAAGACCAACATCGCCATCTTCTGTGAGACCAGGGCAGAGTGGATGGTTGCTGCACAGGCCTGCTTCATGTATAATTTTCAGCGTACGTGGGCTTCCTTACCTTCTTGAAGCATGGACCTGGTGTTGTGGGAGAGATGATACTTACTATTTATGATAAGTATTTCCTCCCAGGATAAAATTCTGATGTTAATTTTAACCTTTGTTACAATTTAAGACATACTGGTTTGTTCAGTTGTGGAACAAATTACCCGTGTAGTAAGAGGACTTGAACCTATTCTGAGGGGACTTTGTGGGTCTGGGGAACTAAATCTACACCTGTGGGTCATTGCTCTGCTACCCCTTCTCAGAATTGTCCTTTAAAGTTAGTGTCATCTTGTTAGGCCATTTTTACAGTTGACAGCTGGCCTCTAAAGCACTTCCAACACTCAAACCTAGCTGCTAGTTAAACGATAGAGACTTTTTATGTTGTATAAATATAAGACGACTTGTGGAAGTTGTGATGCCTGTGAGGTCGTCTGAGAAGTTTCGTTCAGAGGTTATGGTGTCAGTTGTGGTATTAAACATGGACATTGTTTTATACTTCAGATGAAATGGAAAGGATACTTTTTATCATCAAATTTCTTTTTGTAAATGCCTCCACTGTATTTTGTTTTTAAACTGGTATACCTTTTTGTTTTCATAGGTTTGGGTTTATAGTATGTTTCTTTTAAGAAGCTTTAAATTATCTCTTAAAGTGACTTTGTTTAACTTCTCATTATTATTTAATTTTGACATTTCTAAGACTATTTTTCTTAAAATTTTTCTACTTTAGAATAAGTAGTATTACCACTCATTAGTGCTATTTTTTAAAGAAATAATATCTTAAATATGACATTCAGTGTCTTATTTTATTGGTATATTTTTTATATTTTGGTATCAAATAGTTAACATCTATGACTTTGACATTTTAGAAGTCAAATATAATTCCTTTCAACATCACAGTTTCAGAGTAGCATCTGTAGGTGAAAGAAAACAAAAAAATTTTTAAATGTTGAAATTTTGTGGGGGAATTATAGAAGAGTGAGTAGGCGTCATGTTAATATATTAAAATAATTTAGAATAACAGCACAATTAGACCACAAATTATGGATCTAACATTTTAGGGTTTAGATGTTCCGTCAGTGGTCAGAGGCTTTATTTAATTGCACTTGGTGCTTCTATGAAATGTCAAGTATTTGACTTGCCCTTTCTTTTCCCTGTAGTTGTTACGCTGTATGCTACTCTAGGGGGTCCAGCAATTGTTCATGGATTAAATGAAACAGAGGTGACCAACATCATTACTAGTAAAGAACTCTTGCAGACAAAATTGAAGGTGAGAACTAGCTTTTCTACCTTGTGCTCATCTATTTTCAAGTCTATGTTCAATAAATTTTTAATTTTAAGCGTTATTTTTAAACTAGTAATTCACTTATTCTGAAGCATTGAGTACAAGTTTCAGAACTTTTTAAAGGAAAGTTAATGACTTTACGAAACTACAAGAGAAAGGAATTTTAGTTTCTGAACTCTATGAAAACAATAATATCTGATCCCCCCACCCCCCTTTTTTAAACAAGTTTATAAGAATATTCCCTTCCTCTCTCCCTATATCTTTATTTGCCTCTTAAAGCATGGGGAACATTTGGCTACCCTGTAGTTCAGGCAGTATGTGTTTATATGCCCATTTTTGCAAGGAATTAACTTTATTGATTAAAATTATACCAAAGAACAGGTATACACAGTAAATCTAATGTTATAAAGCAGTAACATATATTTCAAACCAATAGTTGTCCATCCGAAAAAAGGGGTAGTCATGCCAGTACACTTCACCCTTGCTTTTTTGAGGCAAGAAATTAACAATTTGAAACATGGTAAACTACTTTTCTTGTGCCCTGGATTATTTGCCACGCTCATTAATATAGAGTAATGAAGAATATGCTTCCCAGGTGGCGCAGTGGTAAAGCCTCCACCTGCCAGTGCAGGAGGTGCGGGTTCGATCCCTGCATGGGAAGATCCCCAGGAGTAGGAAATGACAAGCTACTCTAGTATTCTGGCTGGGATAATCCCATGGACAGAGGAGCCTGGTGGGCTGTAGTCCATGGGGTTGCAGAGTTGGACACGACTGAGCACGCACACACGTTCACTCATGTTCAGAGAAAACTGCAGTGGATCCTTGTGTGTTTCCAGGACATCGTTTCTCTGGTCCCTCGCCTGCGGCACATCATCACTGTAGATGGAAAGCCGCCGACCTGGTCTGAGTTCCCCAAGGGCGTCATCGTGCACACCATGGCGGCCGTGCGGGCTCTGGGAGCCAAGGCCAGCATGGGTACGTGGCGGGTCCTTGCTTCCTTGTGTGTGTTCTGCAGTGACTGTGTTCTCTAGATGTGATCCAAGTATCTGATTCTAAAGTTAGATCAAGTGATAAACTGGTTTTCTAGATCATCACTTTGGGAAGAAAGGTCACCCTAAGTATACCATCTTCTACTCTTTAAAAAAAAAACTTAAGGAAAAATACAAACATTAATTTATCAATGTTCTAAAAGTAGTATTTATTTGAAATTAATTTAAAATACTTTTTTCCATGATACAGTTTTCCTGTTCTCCTTTTTAGATGGTTTAAAGTTAGTTTTAGAAATAATGTCATTAAACTTGTAGGATTTCACAAAAGTTGTTAGGATGGTGGGACTGTACTTCACTCGGCTTGGAAACAGGGTTATGCTGAGGTTAATTCTGTGCATGTTGAATTTAGGTGCACTAAATTCACATACAGCTTTGTAGTGGGCAGTGGCGTGTTCAAGTCTAGTATGCTGGAGTTTGGAGTTAAACGATTTAGAAGCTGAGAACAGGTTTTAATTAAAGCCAAGGGAGTAGGTGACACCCATAGAGAAAGGTACCTTCAAAGGCCACCACGAATTGGCCGAAGAAGAAGGAAGAGATCGGTGGTGTGTGACTCATGGGGGTCGAGTGAAGGAGCCTCTCAGAAGGCTGGAGTCTTTCGTAGGACCAGGTGCACTGGAGGAGCCCAGTGACGCAGGGACTGCAAGAGCACCATTGGACTTCTTAGCCAGAGTCGCTTCAGAGAACAGTTTCTAGAAAATGGTGGCAGTGGAGAATGGTACCATGGGACAGAGGAGTGAATGGCAGGTTAGGAAGCAAGAACTTGAGTAATAACAGTTGTCAAGAAATACATCTTGACAGGTACGAGAGCAAGGGTGCGCTTGGGAACAAGTTTAAAATGTTTTCCCTGTTTACTGAGAAGACCACGTTTAGGGTAGTTCCAAGATTAATTCAGGCAGAGGAGTGGTGCTGCCCGTGACATACTTCTCTTTGTCTTTCTACTGTGTCACCTGTCTGGGATGCTGGCTGCTGTTCCTGGGCTTGTGCCAAAGCGGGGAGAATTCTGAGTGTAGCCATGTTAGCTTCACACTGTGAAGTAGAGAACAGTTTTAGCAAATGCCTCGGTACCCTGGTCTAATTTCTTAGTTGAATCACTGGCATAGCCTTTTGTCTCTCTCCCTCTGTTGTTTCCTTTTTAAGTTAGGTAGCCACACAGTAGCTAACGTGATCCTTGTTGCGGACAAGCCCCTGTTCAAAGTGATGTTGCTTTCCACGCAGTGTGATATCCAGAGTCGTGGGCCTGACCTTGGAGACTCTGCACGATGGGGTCCTGGCAGTTACTTCACCTTCGTTTCCTGCCACTTTTCCTAACATTTTCTCACCTGGTCTTGCTTTATTTTTCTTCATAACTCTTATAAATTATAGATTTGTGTACATCTATCCAAGTAGACTATGTCTCATGTGCAGGGACTTGATCTATTTTATCGGCCTTTGTGTGAGTACAGTTAGTAGTTGTTGAGTTAACAAATGATTATGAAAAAATTGGTGACATAGCTAAATTTCTCAGGAGTATGTGTCTTCTCTAATGCAGAAAACAAACCCCTTAGCAAACCAGCGCCCTCAGATATTGCAGTAATCATGTACACGAGTGGATCCACAGGAATTCCAAAGGGGGTCATGATCTCTCATAGTAACATTATTGCTGGTATAACTGGGATGGCGGAAAGGATTCCAGAACTCGGGTATGTTATTATTTACGTTAATTATTTACATTTATGTCATTTCTTAGTATATGATCAAATTAGTCCTTCAGAGTCTGTTTACAGTTAGGCATTTCTTCAAAAGAGACATTAAAATTACAAAATAATTATAGTTGTGGGATTTAAAAGGTATCATTGTTAATATTTACTTTTTACTTTAAAAGTGCAGACTTGACCTGATTTAAATGTCTTAAATATTTTAATCAGTTCATATTATTACCATCATAGTCATTTTTATACCTTAATATTATAATTCAAGTGAACAGATAATATATCCACTAAGTATTTATTGAGCTTCTGTATTCAGTCTCTGATTTTCCCTTTTAAGACACAGTTGAGTAGTAGCAAGGGGAGAGTGGGTCTCCTGGAATGTGAAAGAGATCAGTGAGGAAGCCAGACGGGAGAGAGTTTTAGGGAAGCAAGGATAACATTCCCAGAGATGGAATCAGTATTGTGATGACTGATCTTGTACAGCAGTTGGATATTTTTGTTGCCTTTAAGTGTAACAATTATAAATACCCACATGTTACTGTGGAATTGAATTTGGGGATGCAGATAGAAATCTCTTACGTATGCAAAACTTTCAGGAAAAAAATTAAGAGCAACTAGTTCCTTCTAGGAAGTTGCCCTTCATATTTTGAGAATGAGAACAGTTCTTGAAATAATATGCACATGTATACATATACATTTTGTTATATAATGTATAATTTAACTTTCGGAACAAGAATCGCTTCCTGAGATTCCTGGCAGGCAATTGTGGATTCTCTTTGAACGGTCCTTTTTGATATCCCATTAGTTGTCAAATCACTCCTTGGGGGATTTCTTCTGTGCTTCAGAATCCCTCATGTTTTTACCCACTCCGAGTCCTGATCTCTTCTGCTGTAGAGCTTTGCTTGTGCAGCGCTCAGTTAGGGAGCACCTTCCAGGAGGACTGGAAACGGAGCCACTTCTTGTGTGTCTGCCTCCTCAGCTTCAGATGGAGCTGTATCGTAATGCTTTTCTCCTGACACCCCCAGGGTCTGTCATACACACACGTGCATGCATGGAGCCCAGAGGGTCCTCCCATTGCCTTTTAAAGCTGCTCCCGCTGGAGTCACTTTTCACAGAAACAGCACCTGACTGTTGCTTCTTGCATCTTCCTTTTCTTCTAGGGAGAAAGATGTTTACATTGGATATTTGCCTCTGGCCCACGTCTTAGAATTAAGTGCTGAGCTTGTCTGTCTCTCCCATGGATGCCGCATTGGCTACTCTTCACCACAGACTTTAGCAGATCAGGTAAAGGAATTTCTGTGATTTGAGATACTGCTGCTGCTGCTGCTAAGTCGCTTCAGTCATGTCCAACTCTGTGCGACCCCATAGACGGCAGCCCACCAGGCTCCCCCGCCCCTGGGATTCTCCAGGCAAGAACACTGGAGTGGGTTGCCATTTCCTTCTCCAGTGCATGAAAGTGAAAAGTGAAAGTGAAGTCGCTTGGTCGTGTCTGACTCTTAGCGACCCCATGGACTGCAGCCTACCAGGCTCCTCCATCCATGGGATTTTCCAGGCAAGAGTACTGGAGTGGGTTGCCATTGCCTTCTCCTTGAGATACTAAGAAACCATAATGATCTTTAACACAATTTTCATTCAGTATGACAGTATACTATAAGGATAACAGTTAATCATTTCAAAAGAACTTGCCTTTTAAGGTCTATTTAGAATATGAGTGGATTAAAATGGGCTTCCCTTGTGGCTCAGCTGGTAAAGAATCTGCCTGCAATGTGGGAGACCTGGGTTCGATCCCTGAGTTAGGAAGATTCCCTGGAGAAGGAAAAGGCTACCCACTCCACTATTCTGGCCTGGAGAATTCCACGGACTGTATAGTCCACGGGGTCACAAAGAGTTGGACCCGACTGAGCGACTTTTCATGTCACATCACAGATTAAAATTACAGAATTTTGAAATATATTTTTTAAGTGTTTCATTGAGTTTTTAAAATAATGATCACTTTATATAAACCTGTTTTCTCTTTGTAGTCTTCAAAAATAAAAAAAGGAAGCAAAGGAGATACATCCATGTTGAAACCAACACTGATGGCAGCTGTCCCGGTAAGAATTGACCATTAATCAATATTGAGTGCTAAAAAAAAAAGCATCTCCAGAATGTAACTGCTAGTGGAAAAGACATTGTTGACAAGGTAGTTTATGTAGGATTTACTCCTTATTTGTTACCTATGTTATCTTGAGCTCTGAAGTATTTATTCGGTCATGTTTTATCTTTTTCATCTTGTTTATTAAGCAGTCAACTTAATAGTAGTTTCAGCTTCCATATGATATTATCAATTCCTTTCCTTAAAGAGCTGCTTGCTCAAATCAGTTTTGTGATATCTGTTTGCTGTTAGTAGAGACCTGAAGCCCAGCAGGAGATAGGAGGAAAGGTTGGAGATCATCTCCTCCTAAGCAAATCACACCTCCTGAGTCCCTTAGGGAGAGTCTGGCCTAGACACCAGAAAAAAGTGACAGAGAAGTTGGTGCCACTTTGAATTGTCCGAGAATCTCTGTGATGGCTCAGATGGTAAAGTCTGCCTGCCATGTGGGAGACCTGGATTCCATCCCTGGGTTGGGAAGATCCCCTAGAGAAGGAAATGGCAACCCACTCCAGTATTCTTGCTTGGAAAATCCCATGGACGGAGGAGCCTGGCAGGCTGCAGCCATGAGGTTGCAAAGAGTTGGGCACAACTGGATGACTGACAGAGAAGCACTATGCATCTTAATTTCGTGTCAGGCATAGGGAGGGGCCTGGGAATGAGACCAATAGAAATGGGGCGATAGTGATTCTCTGTGCCCCTAATGTACATTTTACATTAGACTTTCTGATTTTGTTTGAATTTTAACTGGATACCAAATGTTCCGGATGGCTCAGCTGGTAAAGAATCTGCCTGCCAGTGCAAGAGACGCAAGAGACACTGGTTTTATCCCTGTGTTAGAAAGATCCCCTGGAGAGGAAAATGGCAGCCCACTCCAGTATTCTTGCCTGGAGAATTCCATGGACAGAGGAGCCTGGCAGGCTGCAGTCCAAAGGGTTGCAAAGGGAGGACATGACTGAACTGCTGCACACACCAAATGTTCACATAATAATGTTCACATTATTATGTAGTTTTTCTAAAGGCAAATATAAATGATCAGTAGTTTTGAAGTTTCAGTAGGTATGTAGTTTCCTTAATAATATCTTTCTTTAAATTTTTGATTCATATGAATATTAAATATAGTATAAAATTGTGGAGAGAAACTATTTCAAGTCAGTAAAGTGTATGTCATAGTAATAGCAGTAGCAAGCAAAATACAGTTCAGGCAAGGAAATTTTTTCCTGGGTGCAGCATTAAAAATCAAAACCAGCAAGCAAAATAACCCCATGGTTTTTGTGAGCCAAGAATGTAGTACTTCATATCTTCATAAGATAAAATTAGGAGAATTTAAAAAGTCGTTTCATATAGATGTTCATTTATTTAGTGAGTTTAGTTTTTAGCTCAGAATAAGTAAGATAACCTGGAGAAGGAAATGGCAACCCACTCCAGTATTCTTGCCTGGAGAGTCCCATGGACAGAGGAGCCTGGCAGGCTGCAGTCCACGGGGTTGCAAAGAGCTGGACACAGCTGAGTACACACACAAGTAAGATAAATAAACAAAGCAGTGTAAAGAATCAGTGGTGGCATATTACTGCCCTAAGGTTTTTAATATTTCCCCTTTCTTTACTACTGCTAAACATCTATTAAAAATTGCTTTTACTGAAATCTCATTTTTAAACAAAGTGTGGCTCTATTTTAAAAGTTTATTATTGACAGAATGTCTCTTTTAAAATGTCTCTCTTAATGGAAATAGTAATCTGATGTTAAGCTTTTAAATAAGGTAGCTGAGAGCATTATTGACTATATTAAGTAATTTGTATATTTTTAGGAAATCATGGATCGAATCTACAAAAATGTCATGAATAAAGTGAATGAAATGAGCAGTTTTCAACGCAATCTGTTTATTCTGGCCTATAATTACAAAATGGAACAGATTTCAAAAGGGCACAGTACTCCGCTGTGTGATAGGTGCGTAAAAGGCTCTTCCTCCGTCATAATTTGATCATTTGTTCACATTAATTATCTTAAGGGTCTCTAAAAATTCCATCTCGCATAAGAATATGAGCAGTTATTTGAAAAATATCACCAAAAATTTTATTGTACTAATAGTGTGTTTATATCTTTGGTGGCCACTTACATGATTTTAATTATTTTGAGAAGTAGTTTCTCTTTGCTTTTAAATTTATTTTGATAGGAATAGAAAATGGCAACCAGGTATTAAACGTTTTGTGACCTATTCCACCCCTCCCCCCATGGCACTAATAGGATAAGTATATTTAACTGTAAAGTAGTTGAGAAATTAGAAAATAACAGTATGATGACATTCAAATTACTTTTTATGGGGATATTAATAGTTTTCAAATGTGTCACATTTAAAGCTTTATAATTTTTTCCTGCCTTTTACTAATCTCTCCAGTGAGATACATAACTGCTTTGTAAACCTATTTTATATATATTTATATATATACATATATGTATTTATGTAATACATATGTATTTATACACACATATAATATATGTGCACATATATACATATATGTATATATAATACATACGTATTTATACACACACATAATATATATATGTGCACATATGTTTATGTGCATATATATATGTATTTATATATACACAGATATGTATTTGTATACTTTCCTGTAGCTCAGATGGTAAAGAATCTTCCTGCAATGCAGGAGACCTGGGTTCAATTCCTAGGTCAGGAAGATCCTCTGGAGAAGGGAATGGCAATCCACTCCAGTATTCTTGCCTGGAAAATCCCATGGACAGAGGAACCTGGCAGGCCATAGTTCATGGGGTTGCAAAGAGTCAGACACGACTAAGTGACTATCACTACTATATATACACACATATATATTTATATATACACATATATATTAGATATATTTATATACACACATATTTTAAATGGTTGCCTTTTGATCTTTGCCTTTTTCAAAGTTATTAAAATACAGACAAAACCCTTCCCCTCTTTTCATCAAGGTAGTAAGCGGTCTCTTTATTTAGTGTATTTTCAGAAGCATTTCAATTAGATATTAGAGTTGTTTCCTTTTTAAATTTACCGGATACTTTGAATTAGTGAAATTCTAAAGAGCTAAATTGCTATTTACAGATATGTATACATTTCTAATGAAATAAGCTAAAGCAAAAAAATAATTTGCTTTTAATAATAAACTTCATGAAGATACAGTCAAGTTATTCAGTATGAATATGTATTATATAATGATATAAAACTAATTATTCTGGCCATAAGCAAAGGATTTCCGTTACTATACAAAATTAAACCTGGCAATTTTGAATTCTAATATTTCTTGCAGTTCTTAAGAGAAAATCACATTTTCTTGGTCAAGTAAACTTGGTTGGATAGACATTTAGATTTAAATAGTGCATCAAGAGAATTCTTAAATTGGCTTTGTGACTTTGGATAAATCACTTGGTCTCAGCGTCTCACAGGCACACCTCATTGTGTTGCGCTTTGCTTTATTGTATTTCACAAGTAACTGTGATTTTCTTTTTAAACAAATGGAAGGTTTGTGGCGACCCTCTATTGTCAGGTGGTTAGCATTTGCCAAGAATAAAGTATTTCTTAATTAAGGTATGCATTGCTGTTTACACATACTGCTGTTGCACAGTTAATAAACCACAGTATAGTATAAACATAATTTTTGTATGTACCAAGATACCAAAAATTGAAGTGACTTGCTTTATTGTGATTGTCTCTCTATTGCTATGGTCTGGAACCAAACCCTAAATTATCTTCGAGGTGTTCCTATATATCAAAATTGGGAGATTAGTCTAAATGATTTGGAAAATCCCATTCAGCTTTAAAATTCTGTGATTGGATTTTTTTTTTTAGCTTTATTTTCCGGAAAGTTCGAGGCTTGCTAGGTGGAAATATTCGACTTCTGTTGTGTGGAGGTGCTCCACTTTCTGCAACCACACAGCGATTCATGAACATCTGTTTTTGCTGTCCTGTTGGTCAGGGGTATGGACTCACTGAATCTTGTGGGGCTGGAACAATTACAGAAGGTTAGTGTTGTCTGAAGAGTGGTGCCTATAACAGAGGCTGGGGTACAACTCCTGGCCCTTTTGGTATGGGTTGTTGTTTGCAAATATATAGAAAATCAGTTAAAATATTTGTGTAAATCCCAAGTACTGTGATTGTTGAAATCAGTTTTCAGAATGTATTAGGTATGTCTGAATGTCACTAGTTCACGTAGAGGAGTTTTTCATGTTAAACTTACGATAGGTAGTATTAAAAACTACTTGCATTTAATGGCAGCAGCAGCATTCTAGAAAAGAAGGTTTAGTAACAAGCATTAGCTGTATTGTATACATATATGATCTTATATCAGTTATTAAATTTCTTTTTATGTAGAAAAATTAGTGTGTTTGTTTAGGTTTATAAAAGGGTCAAATTCAGAAATGTTTATTGAGGTGAGTGGTCTGTGTTAAAATAAGTGCAGTGAGAAACTAGAGAATCTAATTTTAGTCTGGAGAATCTAATTCCCAGAGTTTATCATGGTGACGAGTTTAGGTGACTGGTCCATCACCCAGGTGGTTCCCAGGTGACTCTCTAGTGCCCCATGTGCTCTTTTATAGAGGAAAGTTACTTTGTTCTCAAGTCCAAGAAAAAATTATGCTTCTCCTTTGTTTTCTCTAGATATTTGTAGACACTAAACCTTATTCATGTTCCTTTCTTTGCCCTAAGTGATTTTGTGTACCATTCTTATGCCAGGTTTATCCTGCACTACTTCCATGTTTTCCAGTTTTCTGTTATGTCCTCTATCATTTTCATATTTTTGGAAGCTGCTTGTAAGTCTTGGTTTGCAGAAAACACACAAGCATTCTTAAAAACATGCACGTTTAGTTCCCAAGGAGCTGTAATTTCTTTGATTTTTAAGGTTTCCATTGGTTGTGCGATTAAGCAGTGATGGTTTATGTTGTAAATAAATCTGTAAAGTATCATGTATCAAACTTTTATTTCTGATATTTGAATGGTCCTTGAAAAAGAAACCTAATGCAGTAGTAATTCATAATAGTGGTGAAGTCTTGCCCCAGATCTTTGAAAGTGAACAGTCTGAACCTCCAGCCTGGCCTCTGAACTCTTACTGTATGAGTTTAAATAGGGTATGGTAGCGTAAGCTGAGGTGAGGGGAGCTTCAGAGGTCTCACTTTGAAGACTGGAGAGGTTATTTTTCCTGCAAAGCTGTGTGAAGTTGAGTAAGAAAGTGGAATAGCTGTAAACCATTGTACTCTTTCATCCTTAAAAGCAGGGAAGGCAGAGTCATGAACCAAGCAGCTACTTAGTGGGTGTTCGAAAATGTGATGGTATGGAATCTGGGAAAACTGGAGCAGGCCTGTCCTGTCTGTTAGGGGCTATAGTTGTTGCTGTGCTGGAAATGTGGACCCACGGCTCTTGGAGATTCTGTACTCTTCTGTAAAGTGTCTTGTTTATAACCACTTAAGATTAAAGAAACAAAACACCTCAGTGTGGGCTACACAGCCTGGTTCACCAGTGTGCTACTTCTGCTTGTAAAGGTTCTCTGGGGATATCTAAGCTTTGGGATAAATCTTTGTAATTAAAAAAAAATGAAGCAATTTATTAACTACCATAATCAAATACTTTTTTTCATTTACATCATAGTGTGGGACTACAATACTGGCAGAGTGGGAGCACCATTAGTTTGCTGTGAAATCAAATTAAAGAACTGGGAGGAAGGTAATAACCTGTTTTAACCCCAGAGCATTAATTTGTATAGTATTAGAATTGTACTTCATTTTCTTCCTTATTTTAGAATATAAAATCACCCATAAGTGCTTACTTTTGTCTTTTGTAAATAGAAATATTTTTATCTAGAGCTGTGAGTGAATTTATTATGCTTGTTTCAGAGATGATTTTGAAGAATTGTTTTTTTTTTGTTTTATTACATAAATGCAAGTAAGAATTATGGGGAAAATTTGAAGATGTATTAAATGAATAATGCCCATAAATTGCAAATGATCATATTTTATAGAAACAAAATCGCAAAATTCATTCTATGAAACGGAAGATTTTTACCTATTCTTTTCTTTTTTCTTTCTCTTTGACGGCTTCAACCCAAAATTATCAGAAGGAAATTTTTACTATAATTACGTAAAATTGTCTTGCTCATTCTGTTTAAATACTAGTCACTTTTAAAATATTTGATCCTATTAACATGTGCATATTATTTCTGGTTTGTTTGGATACACTTTTCTTTTATACAAAGAGATTCTAAGCCTTGGGTGTCACTTTTCAGCTGTCTTTTAGTAAAACTAGTGAAAATGTTTCATAAACTTGGAACTATTCTGAAGTTATCTGTAAGGAATAAATCCTCTAAATGTATGCTAGTTTGACTTTATACTGAGATTGATTCTCAAAATGCACAATTTAGCACTTTTATCAGTTAATTAGTATGATATTTAAGCATCTCTACAGAATCCTTAAAGGAACTGACCTGCATAGTACATATGTAACTGTTTTATACACTAGATGTTGGGTTTTTGCATTTATTTTTTTTCTCAGAATAGTAGTTTGAAAGCAGAAGTGCTTATGGTTAAGTAACTGAAAATTTGTAGCTAGATTTAATGATGAATTTTGTTCATAGTGTCTGCCTTACTTTGAGAAACCCTAATTGGATCAAAATCAGATGTCCCTATTTGGAAACTAGCAGTTTCAAATATTCACCTGATGTGTGAGGGATAAAACTATTCAATTAACTCTAAATTATTCTGTTTATTAGGTGGATACTTTAATACCGATAAACCACATCCCAGGGGTGAGATTCTTATTGGTGGCCAAAATGTGACAATGGGGTACTACAAAAATGAAGCGAAAACAAAAGCTGATTTTTTTGAAGATGAAAATGGACAGAGGTGGCTCTGTACTGGAGACATTGGGGAGTTTGACCCTGATGGTTGTTTGAAGATCATTGGTGAGCCAGCTGATACTGTTTTTCTTTAAGTAGATGTTCCTGTAGTGTCTTTTCAAAAAAGAGATTGTATATTTAGAGAAGTTGTTTAATAGTGTAAGAATTCATCTTTCTGTAATGTTGGTATGGTTTCTGTATCAGCCCTGGAGTGTAAAAATGCACAAGAGGGACTGTACGGAATTTATAAGGCTTGACATGTTATGAGGCCTTAAGGTCTGTTCAGAAGTGGTATTTTTAATTACTACTAGATAACCCTTAAAGAGTCGAATTCTTAGTAGGGAGTATTCATTTTTGTGTGCTGTGCTTAGTTGCTCAGTCATGTCCAACCCTTTGCGACCCCATGGACTGTAGCCCACTGGGCTCCTCTGTCCATGGGGATTCTCCAGGCAAGAATACTGGAGTGGGTTGCCATGCCCTCCTCTGGGGGATCTTCTCAACTTAGGAATCAAACTGGGATCTCCTGCATTGCAGGCGGATTCTTTACCAGCTGAGCTACCTGGGAAGCCATCATTTTTGTGTATGTAGAGGTTATTGGGCAAGACTCTTGCCTGTCTGAAGCATTTCCTTCCCTTGCCATTGAGAGCTAAGGAATGCCTGGCAGCTCAGTACCAGGACTGACAGGTGAAAAATACATTCTCCTGCTTCTCCTCTTGGGTTCTTTGTCTCAGTTAATGGCACTTCTATCCCAGTCATGCCATCTAGACACTGGCAGGAGATGACAGCCTCTGCAGCCAGCTCCCATATAGTTAATCCATATTCCATTACTTTACCTTATAAAATATGCCTCAAGATCGTTCTGTCCATCTCTCCCTGTTTCTGTAATTGTAGGTCAGGTCTGCACCTTTTGCCACCCTGTTGCAAGAAATTCCTTCTGTTGTAGTGCCTACCTCTGCTGAATGCACCCTATCGTGGCCACCACGTGATTACTGAACCCCTATCTCCCTGACTGCTTTCCTGCTGGAAACTTTTGAGTGGCTCCCAGAGGCTCAGTTGAGGGTGGCCCCGGTCACCCATCTGCCCCCATCTCTTTTGTGCTGCAGTAATGCAAACTGGCACAGCTCTGTTCTTTGCCAGTGCCATTCCACTTGGCTGCTGCTCAGTCTTCTCTGAAGACTCAGTTCAGGCCTCACTTGCAGGAATTCTTCCAAAATCAGCAAGTTGGAGAGTCTGAACACTTAGCACTACCATGTTGTACTGAAGTAATACAGTTTTTCATCCTGCTTCTCTTCAGATAGACTGTGAGCTTTCACAGGGCACTTGAGTATATATTCTTGACCTTTCTGGCATTAATGTGTCCCGTGGACGTAATCTGTCGAGCAGAACGTACCCGAAGCCCTGAGGATGGGGTCCCTTAAGAAGCTAAGTTTTTAAAAAAAAATGTATTCAGTGGTACAGAAATAAGGGCCTCATTTTATTATGTGTTTTAAATTTCAGTATAACTCTTATAAGGAACTTAACTGATTGCAAATTATGTAGGGGATGGCCAGTATTTGTGGGGAATAGCCAGTATTTGTATGTATTAAAGGTGTGTTGATACTATCCTCCAATGTGCCCTGCTCCTGGCCCTGTTTTTGCACAGATCGTAAGAAGGACCTTGTAAAACTACAGGCAGGAGAATATGTTTCTCTTGGGAAGGTGGAGGCTGCTTTGAAGAATCTCCCACTAATAGATAACATTTGTGCATATGCAAACAGGTAAGAGCATAGAATTTATGCTGCTTAAAACATTTGGTAATGCTGTCGGCCCTTCCTTTCTCTGCTGGCCTTCTCTGTAAAATTATACTAAGACCTCTTCCTTCTCATGGGTTTTCCTCTTCTCATTACAGTCACTGGCTGATTCTTGCCTTGTGATGCTCCTCTCCATATTGTCCTCTGTCTGATTTCTGTTTTACATCTTGGTGCAGAATCCCATGTGATTGGAAGGTGAAGAAAATAAACCCTCCTTCCCGCTGCTTTGGTTCTCTGAGCTACTTGTCCTTCTACACGAGGAGGCTTCCCGCAACCAGTCTAGAGGAGAGCTGAGTAAAGAAGGAAATTGGTCGGCTAACAGTGCTCTGCTCAGTTCTTACTACCACTTCTCTATTCGAGCCTGCCTGGGGCCCCAGGAACCCCAAAGGAGGGCTTCCTTCCCCCCTTAAGCTAGGTTAAGCTGTGGCTTAACACATAGCGTCTCTTGCCCATGATGATTCAGAGGCAGCTGGGAAGGAGAGTTTAAAGTTAATCCCAGGAATGCACTCTTGGGAAATGTGTTGGAATTTCAGATTGACACACTGTTCACATTTTTCCGTAACACTACTGTGTGTGGCAATCATTCCCCAGTGGTAGTGATTGGGTGTTTTGTGGCCAGCCTAGAAGACTTACTGCTGCAGTTAACATAATACTTACTGTGAAAAAATAAAATCTGATATTAGAAGAACCAATTTAGAAATAGAGTTTGAGGTACAACCCACTTTAGAGATTTACCATATCGATTTATAAATGATTCTGCCCTGTGTTAGTGATGAAGTGTTTTCTTTAGTGATGCTAACAGTTCTGGATTTTCTGGTGTGATACTAACCAGGACTGTCTTTCTTCTGATGATGCTGTCGTTTCTTCAGGTGACTGCTTTCTGTGGGCGTGCTTAGAGTTCCTCTAGAATACAAATTCTCATGATAAAAGAATATATAATCACATTAGTTTGACTTGTTGCCAGATTTTCTTAAAAACAGCTTCTTACTTTCATTAGTTTTTATTTTCGTTTATAGTCTATTGATGTGAATTACTGACTTTTTAAAGCTAAATTTTCTAATTTCTTTTAAAAGCATGATTCATAATAGTTATTATATACATAGTTGAAATTCATCATGAAATGTCAGATTAAGGTTTATTTAGCAATGAATTCTGCCAAAGCATCAGAACGTGTTATGAATTAGACAGTAAAAGTGGCTGTTGCATGAAGTAAGTGTGGCAAATATTATGTATGTTCTTTAAAATGGTAGAGAGTTGGCTTCTAAACTTGAGTGTAATCAGTAACCACAGTTAACATGGTGTGCCATTTAGTGCCCTAACCAAGTTGTCCCTTACGTATTTCAGTTATCATTCTTATGTCATCGGATTTGTTGTGCCAAATCAAAAGGAACTAACAGAACTAGCACGAAGGAAAGGACTTCATGGGACTTGGGAGGAGCTGTGTAACAGCTGTGAAATGGAGAATGAGGTACTGAAAGTGCTTTCTGAAGCTGCTATTTCAGGTGAGTGAGAGTGGTAACTGGTTCTGGGACTGAGATGGGGAGAGAATACTTTAACTTGTTTGTTCTGTTTTTGTTACAAGGGCTTAGGTTACATTTCCTGCTCAGAAACCAATCATATTTTCCTACCATTAGTTTGGAGAACATGCTTGTCACCCCCATCCATTCAAGCTCCTCTGGGGACACACAAGGCCACCACGCCCACCACTGATGTACACGTATCAGAACGTTCTCTTCTCACAGTTTCTGTTTTCCGGTTTGGCCCTTTCTCCACTCTGCTCTGCTGTTTCCAAGGCCCTGCTGGGCTTCCCAGACACCCCAGCCCACAGTGAACCGTCCAAGACTCTTTCTACACTGCTATCATGTGTCCTCTACCCCTTTTGTATGTGTATGTGTGTTTTGTGGAGTGGGCACAGAGAGATGTAGTTTGATATTCTTGGTTTAATAAAAACAGCTCTACTGTCTGAGTCATCAGCGTTAAGTGAAATATAAGTGTGCATTTTTATTCTCCTTAGATATGTCATTCAAGATAATGAAAAATGTAGATCTCATTTAATCAGATGAAGTTATTCTGACCCTGTATTTCAGGAGTAATTATGTTTTTTAGCATGTCAGCCTGAATATAGTTTCCAGCTTTTCTAGGTAACTCAAAATCCTTGCACTGATGCTGAATTAAGTTAGAAACCTATATTGTTTCTCTGTAAGGTAGAATACTGAAACAAGCATAATTTAAAGTGTATATACTTAATATATATTTTTTAAAAATAAATTTTGTAAACAGACATATAATTTACACACCAAACATCTCAACCATTTAGTATACAATAGTTTTTAGTATGTTGGCAGAATTGTACACATTGCCATATCAGTTTCAGATTGTTATCACCTCATTGTCTTTGTCATCACCTCAAAAAAGAAATATTGTGTCCATCAGCAGGCACTTCTCATCATACCTTAGACCTCTTAGTCCTTGGGAGCCACTGATCTTTCTGTTTCTGTAGATTTGCCTGTTCTAGAGATTTTGTAAAAGTCGAACCATATTGTATATGGGTTTTTGTGACTGGTTTCTTTCACTTAGCATGAAATGTTCATCTCTATATTTTTGTTGTAGTGTGTATCAACACTTCATTTCCTTTTACTGGCCAAAGTATTGGAACTTCAACTTTAGCATAGTCTTTCCTATGAATACTCAGGGTTGATTTCTTTTAGGATTGACTGGTTTGATTTCCTTGCTGTCCAAGGGACTCTCAAGTTTCTCCAGCACCACAATTCAAAGGCGTCACTTCTTTGGCATTCCCCCTTCTTTGTGGTCTCTCTCACATCTGTACATGACTACTGATAAAACCGTAGCTTTGACTACACATGGACCTTTGTCAGCAAAGAGGTGTCTCTGCCTTTTAATATACTATCTAGGTCTGTCATAGCTTTCCATCCAAAGGGTAAGCGTCTTTTAATTTCATGGCTACAGTCACCATCTGCAGTGATTTTGGAGCCCAAGAAAATAAAATCTGTCACTATATGGGTCTTTATATATTTTAGATGCAAATCCATTATCAGATATGTGATTTGTAAGTATTTTCTACCATTGTTTGGGTTGTGTTTTTACTTTCTTGATGGTATCCTTTGAAGTACAACAATTTTAATTTTTATAAGAAACAATTTCCTTTTTTTCCTTTGGTTGCTTGTACTTCACATTTGAGAAGCCGTTGCCTAATCTAAGTTACAAGTAAATATTTTATTTTCTTCTAAGAGTTTTGTAGTTTTTGTCCTTACATTTGGGTCCTTAATCCATTTTGAGTTAATCCATTTTTATATATGATGTGAAGAAGGGATCCAACTTCATTTTTAAGCCAAGTCTATATTCAATTCACACCAGAGAACAGAATCAGTAGGTTAAATATATTTAACTATAGAAACTTTTCAGGTAGGGAATTGGTTTGCCTTTTCACTGGGGGCTGGCTGGACAGACTGGCAATCTGTAGGACAGACTGTTGAAAAAGTGGACTGGAGCTCTTAGGCAGGGGTCAAAGCCCCTGTCCATAGGCAGAATTGCTTCTTTTTTGAGGGGGCCTCAGCTCAGCTCTCAAGGTCTTTGAACTGACTTAGCCATATCTATAAAACCACTTTCAAACTGAATAACTGGGAACTCCAGCCTAGTCCAGATGAGGCATAAAACCACCACAGTCCTCCTGTTGTCAGCTTGGCACCCACATACATTTCCTTAAACCATAGTTTAAGTTCCAAGTAAAGACAGTAACAAAGTCAGACTGTCACCTAACATTAAACAGTTATCTTGTGTGCAACTGAAAATACATGAACCTTTTCTCCAGAAGTGTTTGCACACCCCTGAGTGATTTTTTAACTCTGCTACTTTGATATCCTGTAACTTAAATACTGTGATATAAAGTTAACTTATTAATATATTATGACAAGAGAATGAGGGGAAGAAAACAAAAGTATTTGCTTACCATATATACAAACATATTCACAACAAAATAAGGAAGAAATACTCATAGTTTTTATTAGAGTCCCCATTTCCCCAACTGGTCATGTGATTGTTGCTCTGTTCATTTTTCTAAAACCTGGTGTAGATGATATCGCTGTTGCTAGCATCGTTTTGAGTCCGATCATGAGTGCAGTGCTGAGTGTTTATAGCTGAGCGTGGGCTTCCAGGGCCTGCGTGCGAGTCTCCACGCCTCTCAGTGCTGTCAAACTCGTGTCCTTTAATGCTTGGTCCCTACTGTACTGCTTTTTCTCATGGTGGCTTTTCCAGTTAGAAACCACTCCTGAAATACTTGTAATCTTTGAAGAATAAAACTTTGTTATTTGAGTTAATATATCATTTTTCTTCCTAAGGCATTTATATCTTGAATTCAATTCTTTTAAAATGTATGTATTATTATGGCTAAGTGTTTACCCTTTTCCCAATAGTATACCAGTTGAGAGCAGAAACTATTCATTTTTGTATTTTAAAACAATGTTTACTAAAGCATTTTACACAATAATTTTTGCTGGTAAATATTTGTGAAACAAGTGCTGGAAAAGTAAATCAGCCTTAATAAGGAAACGTGCTTCTTCAGATCTCATTCCCCCACCACCCCCTATCCTTCCCCTCTTGTGGATCTCCTTGATATTGAGCGGTGTGTGAGAAACACAGTAGGGAGCACACAGTTTTCCTCAGAGCTCACGGCGACTGTCCTGGCTCAGTCACTAGATTTCTGTTTTAACTTTATTATTTCTTAGTTGTTAAAGTGATTTTTAGAAAATTATTTTATTTTTGGCTGTGCTGGGTCTTTGTTGCTGTGTGGGCTTTTTCTCTGGTTGCAGAGAGCTGGGGCTCCTCTCATTCCAGCACGTGAGCTTCTCATCTTGCCGTGGCTTCTCCTGTTGCGGAGCATGGGCTCCAGGGCGCTCAGGTTTCAGTCGTCGCAGCTCCCGGGCTCGAGAGCACTGGCCCAGTAGTTGAGGCGCATGGGCATAGTTGCTCTGAGGCATGTGAAATCTTCCTAGATCAGAAATTGAACCTGTGTCTCTTGCATTGGCAGGTGGATTCTTTACCACTGAGCCACCAGGGAAGCCCTCTAAAGTGATTTTTTAAAAATAAATTCAAAGAAAACAAATAGGTATAAGATCAAAAGTGACACTTCCTTTTTTTAATCCTGGATACTAGCCCCTCGAGCATATGGTTTATTTTATCTGTATCCTCATCCTACACATCTAGTTGCATGTAAGTTTATATAGTGTTCAAACACAAGGCAAAATCATTTTTTTAAACCTAACAATATATGGTATCTTTATATACCCATACCAATAGATCTAACTTATTTTTAAAGAATGAATTGTGTACATTTTATGCCTATATCATAATTTACCCAACTCATTCTGTTGATGGACATGTAGATTTTCTAAACAGTTTTTTGCTATTATAATTCTTATATATATATATGTTTTGCTTCTAGTATTTCTGAGGGATAAATTGCTTAGAAGTGAGATTTATTAGCTGTAGATTTTACATTTTGATGGTTGTGTGGAGACTGAGGAAGTTAAAATTGTTTGCTAAGAATTTTAATTGTATATTTTTCATGGCTCTGTGTTTACTTTTTAATTTCTTTTTTCCACAACCTCAGCAAGTCTGGAAAAGTTTGAAATTCCAGTAAAAATTCGTTTGAGCCCTGAACCGTGGACCCCTGAAACTGGTCTGGTGACAGATGCCTTCAAGCTGAAACGAAAAGAGCTTAAAACACATTACCAGGCGGACATTGAGCGAATGTATGGAAGAAAATAGTTATTCTCTTTCAGCATCAGTTTGCTGCAGGGAGCTCAGATCAAATAGGAAAATACTTGAAATGCATGTCTCAAACTGTGAGGCAGAGTCCATTCCTCATATTAAACTTAAACTGTTATTTCTCATGACATCACCATTTTTAACTGACAGGATTAGTAAAATATTAAGACAGCAAACTTGTGTCTGTCTCTTCTTTCTTCCCCTCCTCCAGTTTACTTTACCACCTAGGACTGCACTTGTCAGCATGAGGACTTTTATGAATCATATTGGGGAACAGTGATTTTAAAAAACCTCAAGTTTTTAAACATGATTTATATGTTCTGTATAATGTTCAGTTTGTAACTTTTTAAAGTTTGGATGTATAGAGGACTAAATAGGAAATATAAGAATTGGTTATTTGGGGGGCTTTTTTACTTACAGTATTTAAAATGCAAGGGTATGGATGTGAAATTATGTAAATTTCATTCAAATGCTTTTGAATCAAATCATTGTTGAACTAAAGATTTGTTGCTGTGTAATTATTGTCTTGTATGCATTTGAGAGAAATAAATATACCCATACTTATGTTTTAAGAAATTGAGACCTTGTGAATATATGCCTCACAGTGTCTTCTTTATATATTTATTTTTTCTTAGGGAAAAATGAAGTTGGGTTGGTGCTGCATGAAACAATAGCAATAGAGGGTTATGGTTTCATAGTAAAGAAGAAACACAGCGAGGGTATCGCCAGTGGACCATTAATCTCTAGTAGCTGACCATCAAAATATCTAGTCTTCTAGTTAGCTATGGAAACTAGGAAACTATCTAAATTTTTAGAATTGGGAACAATTCTAAAAGGTAAGGTAGAATTTAAAAACAATAAATCAAAGGATGGAATGTTATTCTTTATTTTCACTGACCGCATATATATATATATACATTGAATTGTCTGTGATTATGCCATATTAATGATGGAAAGCTATTTCTCATTTTACCTTTAGTCGAGCTGTGTAGTGAAACATCTCATATTAAAATAAGGATTATTTTCTTGGATAGTTTGCACTGGGTGTATATGTGTCAGGCACTATAAAGTGTCTGTTGGTGGCTTATTAAAAAATGCACCTTATTTTTTCTACCATAACCTTTCTACACTAGAAAATGAGATACTTTAGAATGCTTCTAATAGTAGCATTCTTACTATGATATATGAGAATTTCACTTTATAATGAGGTGAGTTAATTTGCAGCTTTTTCATGTCATTGTGGAAATTGTTTGATTCTGAAAACATTGTATTATAGTATGTCGTTTCATATGTATCGCTTGCCTATTATTAAGAGTAATATTGCACCAATTAAGATGTGTTCAGATTAGGATGTAAAAAAATCATAGGTACCCTGTTTTTCATGTCATATTAAGTATCTTTTTGCGTCTCAGTTACTTTAGGCACCAAAAGGCAAAATAAAAACACATATATATGAAGAGAGATGAACATAGATCTGTGTAGGATGAGAGAGCGTTGCGGGCCTGCACCCTGTGGTTTTTGGTCATTTCAAGAACACATCATATTTGGAGATACTGCAATACAATATTTTTGTTTTAAACTTTTCTTGTATTCTTGTATATATTTGTATTATGTTTTGAATGCTTTTCTTGTCATAGTTTAAATTTTCAGTTTGAAAAAACTGCCAAGAAGAAGTAAAAATAGGAAAAATTAAATGGTGTATCTCTAAAATGTTGTGATCTGAAACTTAAAGTCACCTTGGGTGGAGAGAATTTGTTTCTGATGCTTTATCTTTAGAATAATTATTTGCTTTCAAGTGTTGTTTGGAAAGTAGAAAAAACGGTTCATTGTTTCAAAGGAGAGATGTCAGTATAATTGTGACTTGAAATAGTGGCAGATGAATATGTAGCTTATCACTGATTCAGAATAAAAGTTATTTTTCAGAAACATCTAATATTGCTGGCTTGATCTGTACACAGTCTTATTTTTCTCACTTTTTATGGTTCCTGTCATTCCTAAAATATCAGATACCAGGTGTCAGATGACACGGAAGAAATGAGATTAAGTAGCATCCCCTTTCCAATTACTTTAATCCAAACCATCTGTGGTGACTTGGAAACTTGTATGTTTTAACATTATCCTTTCAAGAATAAAAAGTTGGTTGATTTGAAAAAAAAAAAAGTGGGAGTGGGCTACGGATGAGATGGCATCACCGACTCGATGGACGTGAGTTTGAGTGAACTCCGGGAGTTGGTGATGGACAGGGAGGCCTGGCGTGCTGCAATTCATGGAGTCGCAAAGAGTCGGACACGACTGAGCGACTGAACTGAACTGACCCGACAATTATAATTTGAATATAAGAAAAATAAATATTGGTTTAACCAGAAGAACTTGAAGGGAAACTTCCAAGAATTATCTAACAGTCTCTTTTCAGATATGTGTATCAATTCTAAACAGAATGTTTTCTAACTGTTGTTTTCTGGAAGTAAGCTATATAGAAAATTGTTGAGTCTCTCCTGAAACAGTCTTACTCGTGTCCAACTCTGCAATCCCATGGACTGTAGCCCGCCAGGCTCCTCTCTCTATGGGATTTTTCAGGCAAGAATACTGGGTAGGTTGCCATTTCCTCCTCCAGAGGATCTTCCCGACCCAGGGATTGAACCCATGTCTCCTGTGTTACAGGCTGATTCTTTACCTCTTGAGCTATCAGGGAAGCCCAACAATATGGCAGTTTACAATCAGGTAGATGGGTGGCCATCTCTGCTCTGCACCAGCCCCCCACCTCCATCCCTCTTCCCTTCTCCCCAGGTCCCCACTCTCCCTGCTGGTATTTCTCAGCTTAAACTTCATTAGAAAGTTTTATTGACAACAGAACAAAACAAAGTTAGCTACTTTCTAAATGCTACTTGGTTTAAGTAATGGATTTGATGTCCGTGATCTCTAAAGCTTGATGTTTTTTCAGCAATGTTAAGTCTGGAATGACTTTGCTTCCAGAATACACAAGGTTTTATAGTTTTCAAAAATTATTCCCTGTGATACAGCTTTGAAGCTTAATAAATCTCTGTGTGGGTTCTTTTGTGATAAGAATTATGCACATCTGTGATGTTTTAGAGGAGATGCACTTTTAAACTGTACATAATGGACCACACTGGAATGTACTGTACACTTTATATACTGAAAATTGGTTGTTCACTGAATTCATTTTCAGTGTTTTCTTGGTTATTGCTCTTTCTGCCTGAAAGAGTGCACATCAAAAAGAAGCAAGATAGCTACTATGTGGTATGGACTATATATTTGTGACTTGACATGAAGTTTGAAGAATAAAGATAGGTAAAAATTTTCTGATACTAAAACTCAATATTTTGTTTTTCCAAAGAAAGAAAAGCTCTCTCCATAAAAGCTAATTGACATTCCTGAAATACTCATTGAAAAAGGCATTAGGGGAATTGTCTTTCTTGGGCTGGCAATCCATTTGAAGGGAGACTTGATTCTAGGAGTTCTGTTCTTGATGTACTTTGCTAGCATCTGTCCTCACTTGCCCTGAGCCCTCTGGGCCCTTGCCCTTCCTGTCCTCCCTTGGGTTTTGACAGCACAGGAGCCATGCTCTGGTGATAAAAGGTTTTCTGCACGTAAGCATTCACATAGCATAAAGTCTTGAGATGATGAAGTTTGGCATTAAAATTTGTGGGGTAAAAGCAGTTCAGTTGGTCAGTCGTGTCCGACTCTTTGCAACCCCATAGATTGCAGTATGTCAGCCTTCCCTGTCCATCACCAACTCCTGGAGTTTACTCAAACTCATGTCCATTGAGTCGATGATGCCATCCAACCATCTCATCCTCTGTTGTCCCCTTCTCTCACCTTCAGGCTTTCCCAGCATGGGGGTCTTTTCCAGTGAGTCAGTTCTTTGCGTTAGATGGCCAAAGTATTGGGAATTTCAGTTTCAGCATCAGTCCTTCCAAACATTCAGGACTGATTTCCTTTAGGATTGACTGGTTGGATCTCCTTGCAGTCCAAGGACTCTCAAGAGTCCTCCAACACCACAGTTCAAAAGCATCAATTCTTTGGTGCTCAGGTTTCTTTATAGTCCAGCTCATCCATACATGACCACTAGAAAAACCATAGCTTTGACTAGACAGAGCTTTGTTGGCAAAGTAATGTCTCTGCTTTTTAATATGCTATCTAGATTGGTCATAGCTTCTTTTCCAAGGAACAAGTGTCTTAGTTTCATGGGTGCAGTCACCATCTACAGTGATTTTAGAGCCCCCCAAAATAAAGTCTCTGTTTCCATGATTTCCCCATCTATTTGCCATGAAGTGATGGGACCAGATGCCATGATCTTCGTTTTCTGAATGTTGAGTTTTAAGCCAACTTTTTTACTCTCCTCTTTCACTTTCATCAAGAGGCTCTTTAGTTCTTCTTCACTTTCTGCCATAAGGGTGGTGTCATCTGCATATCTGAGGTTATTGATACTTCTCCCAGCAATCTTGATTCCAGCTTGTGCTTCATCCAGCCCAGCGTTTCTCATGATGTACTCTGCATATAAGTTAAATAAGCAGGGTGACACTATACAGCCTTGATGTATTCCTTTCCTGATTTGCAGCAATAAAATAACTAGATTTTGTGCCAACTTAGAATCCTGGGGTTGTGGGAGGAAGTGTTCTGTCCTGCCTGATGTCTCAGAAACCTGCCTTCAGCTGCCATTTATGTTGGTTTCTGATAAGACTGGGTATAAGTACCTTTGTACTAACTTAAACTTTTGTAAAAAGTAGGTCTTTGAATGTAGTCTTGTAACTAATAGAACATCTGGGGAACTTCAATGTTTGTTTTATTTGAGTCAGTTTAAAAAGATGATTGTGCCTAATTCCTGTCATTAGCTTTGCTCGGTTTATTAAACATAGGTAGCTTAATGTTTCTACCATCCTAAATACACCTTATACTTTTAGGATGAGGTCGCTAGGTCATGGAAAGATTGTCATGGAAAGATTCCTCTGACATAACCCTTAAAAACAGCAGGCTATATACCAGTGTAGCCTGATTTGAGTCATGAAAACAGGTTATTCTTCAATTGGATTCCCCCCAAACTTTACTCCTGTCTCTGATTCCCTTCTCATTGGTCCATGTGCAGCTTGCAGACTGTAAGGGCATGTCTGTTTAGAAATCACTTCTCATCCCAGGACCTTGACATGGGACTGAACTTTTTTGAACAGATTCAAGTGTTGACATTATTACAATGCATATGTGTGTCCATGTTTAATGTTAAATGCATTTTTCTAGTCCCTCCAGGCTTCTAAAAACAGCCTTCAGCAAACCCCCATCAACGCCCCCTTTTACTGATACCTTTGAATACTGTTCACTTTGGTGGGATTCTTTCAGAAGCAACTCCTACCATTTGGTTGGGGTTCAGGCTGGGTTGGAAAGGGAGGGGACGGGATAGGAAGGTGCTGATGTGTAAGACATTAATAACATCCTAACAGCCCAGCAGTGTGTGCCCTGGGATCCAACTCCTCCCTCCACCCTGCCCCCATCCTGTGGAGAGCCCACCCCAGGCCCCACGCACCCTTTGGGTACTTCCCAGGCAAGCCCAGGGCATTCTCCCTTTCTTTGCTTATGTACTTGGCCTGCCCTGCGAAATAGCCCTCTGCTCAGTTGTAGAGCTGACGCCAGCATCACTTACCTACCTCTGGGTCTAATGACTTTTGGCCTCAGGAGGAGTGCATCAAGACCTTGGAGAATAAAAAAAAAGAAAAAATTCCCACAAATGGAGAAAAGATAGCTATTCTATAGCCAGTCACAAGTAGCCACCAGAATCCGACTTAAACCTGTTCAGTTGATCAATAGTTCATCTTATTTTGAAAAGCAAAATCCAGAAGAAGCGGAAAATATTATTATTTTTTTCTGCCCATTAATTCCACTTCTAGGCATCTAAGAAAATACCTGAAATGTGGCTTGAGAGTTCCTACAAGAGACCTTTATTTTGATGTTGTTTATAGTAATACCTAAACAGCTAGGTGTTATGTAACATTCATCTGATTGATTACATAGGCAAGAAAAGTATTGCTACCACTTCTTATATTTAATGTTATGCATTATTTGGGAAAAGAAAGTGGGAATAAAAATTCAGTAGGTCCTTCTGGTCATGAAATTGTGTATGTACATGTATGTACAAATGCGTGTGTATGTGTTGTGTGTATACTGCATTAGAGAAGAGCCTGGAAGGAAGTGTGCTCACATGGTGGTTTATGAAGTGTGACTGACTTATTTTTCTCTTCATGTTTTATTAAAAACTTTTTACAATGGCATTACTGCTGTCATAAAAATCCAAGCTTATGAGAACAACTGATGGCTCAGCAGTAAAGAATCTGCCTGCAATGCAAGAGATGCAGGTTAATCCCTGGGTTGGGCAGATCCTATGGAGAAGGAAATGGCAACCTACTCCAGTGTTCTTGCCTAGGAAATCCCATAAACAGAGGAGCCTGGCAGGCTACAGTCCATGGGGTCACAAAGAGTCAGTCACGACTTAGTGACTAAACCACCACTGTGAGAACAACTAGTTTAAAGCCTTATTTTTCTGATCCTGGAAATAGTAATTTTTAAGAAAGAAGGCTAGAAATTGTTTCATGTTTTGGTAAAGAACTAACCAGAGACTTGTATTTTCTAATCTGGTATTTATATTAGTGTCCTAGGGCTGTCATAAAATCGTACCACAAATCGGGTGATTAATGCAACAGGAATCATTCTCTCGTGTTTCTGCAGGTGTCAGCTGGGCTGGGCTCCTGCCTTGTCTCTGTTTCTGGAGGTTTGCATGATCTTTGGCATTCCTTGACAAGTAGATGCATCCTCCAATCCTCTGTCTTCACATGGCATTCTCCCCAAGTCTTCACATCATCTTCTGGGTCCAAATTTCCTCTTTTCATAAGGACTTGGTCCTATTGAGTTAAGGTCCACCCTAATGACCTCATCTTAACCAGACCATCAGTGATGTCTCTGTCCCCAAGTAAGCTCCTATTGGCTTCCCTGGTGGCTCAGTCGGTAAAGAATCCGCCTGCAGTGCAGGAGACCCAGGTTTGATCCCTGGATCGGGAAGGTCCCCTGGAGAAAGAAATGGCTACCCACTCCAGTATTCTTGCCTGGAGAATTCCATGGAAGGAGGATCCTGGCAGGCTATAGTCCATGGGATTGCAAAGAGTCAGACACAACTGAAGGAACTTCGATTTCCTTTTCTTTTCTGAGTTTTGGGATCTAGGACTGTGGTGTATCTTTTTTTGAGGGAGGGGAGCAGGGGGCACAATTCAGCTTGGAGCTGAATTTGGGTGTTTTTTGAAACGCTTTCTTCAAATACACTCTTGCTTATCAGTCTTGTTCTGCTTGTTCTGTCTTTATAATGTGATATGTGATTACCTGCCCCTATCTTCCACCCTTACATTAAAAAAAAGTTTCCTCTGGTAGTTCCTTCCCTCTTTTGAATAGCTTTATTTTCACGTCCTTCATCTGATTTTTTCCTCTTATTTACTGTTTCATGACTCTTTTTGAGTTTTACCATAACTGAATTCTGTGGACATTTTTGTCCTTCAAGCAGACCTTTTAAGGCCCTTCATGTACATCCATCCTATACATCCTTCTCCTTCCCCTCTAATGTGCAACTTTATCAGTATCAGGTCAGGTGGTATATTGTTTTTCAGATCATTCATTTAATTAAGTGTAGATAATTTGCTAATATTTTCTTTAAAAAAAATTCTTGGATATAGTTGCTTTACAATGCTGTGTTTTTGCTGTAGAGCAAAGTGAATCAGTTATGTGTATACACATATCATTCTTTTTTTAAAATTTCCTTCCCATTTAGGTCACCACAGAGCATTGAGTAGAGTTCCCTGTGCTGTACAGCTGGCTCTCACTAATTATCAATTTTATACATAGTAGTGTATATATGTATGTTAATCCCGATCTCCTAATTTGTCCCCCCTCCTTTGGTAGCTACAGGTCTGAGGGTCACAGATGTAGAGAATTTGCAAATCTTTAAAAGCAGCTCCCACAAGAAATGGAAAATCAGAGAGATGGCACCTTCCTCCTCTTTTTCCTGAAAGCAAAAGTTCTCGTTTGCCTTTTGGTTCTGTCTTTGGCTGATTTTCTGATTCTGGTTCTCGGCACGGTGTGTCCTTGTCGTGTCTCCTCTCTGTCCCCAGGCCAGCAGCCTCCCCTGCAGTGATGACACCAAGCATCTTTAAAGGACCTGACTGTGGCTCCAGCCTACTGAAACACACTATTTTTTTTTTTTTTGGCACTTTAAAAAAAAGAAAGTTTCATTTGAAAGTAATTATAGACATAAAACATTGGAAAAATGTTTTTAAAGAATGGCTGACTTAACATGAATTTACACTCATAAAATTTCTAGCAATTCAGAAATATAGATTGAAAATGAAAACTTTTCATATACACACAGAATGTTTTAAAGAGCATGTTATGGGCTGAATTGTATCCAACCCCCGACTCCGCCCCCCCCAACCCCGCCTCCCCGCCCCAGCTCCCCCCCTCTGCCCCCTCCCCCATGCCCCTCCCAGTTCATGTGTTGAAGCCCATGTGTTCTCAGCACTTCAGAATGTGACTATTTGGAGACAGGGCCTTTAGCAAGGTAATTAAACTAAAATGAGGCCTTTAGAGTGGGCCTTCCCTGTAACTCAAATGGCAAAGAATCTGCCTGCAGTGCAAGAGACCTGCCAATCCCTGGGTCAGGAAAATCCTCTGGAGAAGGGAATGGCAATCCACTCCAGTATTCTTGCCCGAAGAATCCCACGGGCAGAGGAGCCTGGTAAGCTACAGTCTGTGGAGTCACAAAGGGCCAGAAACAGCTGAGCCACCAACACTACTACTAACCCTGTATGGCTGGTCCTTACGAGGAGAGATTAGGACACAGACGTGCACAGAAGGAAGAACGTGAGAGACAAGCCAAGAAGAGAGGCTTCAGAAGAAAAAGCCCTGCTGATACCTTGACCTCTGATGTCCAGCCTCCTGAATTGTGAGAAAATAGATTTTGGTCATGGTATTTGTCTTAGCAGCCCCAGCAAGTTAGTATAGAACAAAATTGGACCACAATGTATATTTTGAAACTAGCCTTTTCATTGTGAGTGGACAATGATCATCTTCCTAGGTCAGTACACATAAGTTTGGTGATGGTTTAGTTGCTTAGTCATGTCTGCCACCCTCCTCTGTCTATGGAATTTCCCAGGCAAGAATACCGGAGTGGGTTGTCATTTCCTACTCCAGAGGACTCTACACATGGACATCTCCAGATGGTCAGTACCAAAGTCAGATTGATTATATTTTTTGCAGCTGAAGATGGAGAAGCTCTATACAATCAGCAGAAACAAGACCTGGAGCTGACTGTGGCTCAGATAATCAGCTCCTTGTTACAAAATTCAGGTTCAAATTGAAGAAAGTACAGAATACCACTAGGCTACTCATGTATAACCTAAATCAAATCCTTTATGATTATACAGTGGAGGTGACAGATAGATTCTAGGGACTAGATCTGGTAGACAGCGCAGAAAGAACTATGGACGGAGGTTCTTAACATTGTACAGGAGGTGGTGACCAAAACCATCCCCAAGAAAAAGAAATGCAAGAAGGCAAAATGGTTGTATGAGGAAACCTTACAAATAGCCGAGAGAAGTGAAAGGCAAAGGAGAAAAGGAAAGATATACCCAACTGAACGCAGAGTTCCAAGGAAGAGCAAGGAGAGAGAAGAAAGCCTTAAGTGAACAGTGCAAAGAAATAAAGGAAAACAATAGAATGGGAAAGACTAGAGATCTCTTTAAGAAAATTAGATATACCAAGGGAACATTTCATACACAATGGACACAATAAAGGATAAAACCGGCAAGGACCCAACAGAAGCACAAGAGGTTCAGAAAAGGTGGCAAGAATACACAGAAGAACTGTACGAAAAATGATCTTAATGACCCAGATAACCACCAAGATGTAGTTACTCACCTAGAGCCAGACATCCTGGAGTGTGAAGTCAAGTGGGCCTTAGGAAGCATTACTATGAACAAAGCTGGTAGAGATGATGGAATTCCAACTGAGCTATTTGAAATCTTAAAAGATGAGGTTGTTAAAGTGCTGCAGTCATTATGCCAGCAAATTTGGAAACTGAGCAGTGGCCACAGGACTGGAAAAGGTCAGTTTTCATTCCAGTTGCAAAGAAAGGCAATGCCAAAGAATGCTCAAACTACCGCACAATTGCACACATTTCACACGCCAGCAAGATTATGCTCAAAATCCTTCAAGCTAGGCTTCAGCAGTATGTGAACTGAGAACTTCCAGATGTACAGGTTGGATTTAGTAAAGGCAGAGGAACCAGAGATCAAATTGCCAACATAGATAAAGCAAGGAAATTCCAAAAAATCATATACTTCCGTTTCACTGACTACGCTAAAGCCTTTGACTGTGTGGATCACAACTAACTGTGGAATATTCTTAATGAGATGGGAATGCCAGACAATATTATCTTTCTTCTGAAAAACCTGTATGCAGGTCAAAAGGCAACAGAACTGGACATGGGACAACAGACTGGTTTCAAATTGGGAAAGGAGTACGTCAAGGCTGTATTTTGTCACCCTGCTTATTTAACTTATATGTGGCATATATCTTGTGAAATTCTGGGCTGGATGAAGCACAAGCTGGAATCAAGATTCTTGGAAGAAATATCAATAACCTCAGATATGCAGATGACACTACCCTTATGGCAGAAAGTGAAGAGGAGCTAAAGAGCCTCTTGATGAAGGTGAAAGAGAAGAATGAAAAAGCAGGCTTAAAACTCAACCGTCAAAAAACTAATATCATGGCATCTGGTCCCATCACTTCATGGCAAATAGAAGGGGACAAAATGGAAACGGTGTCAAATTTCATTTTCTTGGGCTCCCAAATCAATGCCAACAGTGACCGCAGCCATGAAATTAAGACACTTGATCCTTGGAAGAAAAGCTATGACCAACCTAGACAGCATACTAAAAAGCAGAGACATCACTTTGCCAACAAAGGTCCATCTAGTCAAAGCTACGGTTTTTCCAGTAGTCATGTATGGATGTGAGAGTTGGACCATAAAGAAGACTGAGTGCCAAAGAATTGATGCTTTTGAACTGTGGTGCTGGAGAAGACTCTTGAGAATCCCTTGGGTAGCAAAGAGGTCAAACCAGTCAATCCTAAAGGAAATCAACCCTGAATATTCATTGGAAGGATTGATGCTGAAGCTGAAGCTACAATATTTTGGCCTCCTGATGGGAAGAGCTGACTCATTGGAAAAGACCCCGAGGCTGAAAAAGATTGAGGGCAAGAGGAGAAGGGGACGACAGAGGATGAGATGGTTGCATAGCATCACTGGCTCAATGGACATGAGTTTGAGCAAATTCAGGGAGATAGTGAAAGACAGAGAAGCCTGGCATGCTGCAGTTCATGAGATTGCAAAGAGGTGGACAAAACTTAGCAACTGAACAACTCCAGGGGATCTTCCAGACCCAGGGATATAACCCACATCTCTTGCATTGCAGATGGTGTCCTGAATTGGAAGGTGAATTCTTTACTGCTAAACCACCAGGGAAACCCATGCATAAGTTTACCTAAGTAATTAATAATTTGATCTTCTTGTGGCTTCATGGTATTCCATAGCATGAATGTATTGTTATGTATTTAATTATTTTTTATTGCTGGGCATCTAGGTTATTTCAGTTTTTATTACTAGGATCAGTGTGACAACAGACAATTCTTACTAATATTTTGTGCCTAAGTTAAAACTCATCTACAGGATAGCTCCCTAATAGTGGACTGGCTAGATCAAACCTTAGAATTTTTGCAGGCTATTCAACTGGTATTTTGTTTCGACTGTATGTAACCTAACTCCTCTGGTAAATTTAAATTCTGGAGGGTAGTGATTTCTTTATATCCTCCAAGTCTAGTGTACTATGTCTTTCTCCTAAGAGATTCTGAGTAAGTGTTTTGTACAGATTTGCGTTCATCACTTAGTCTTTAATTTGGGCTAAAATGCAGGAAAGAAGGGGAAAGAAGTCAGCCACTATGGACCCTGTGTTGGGTTAGGATCTTTGGTCATGTGTTTCCTCCGTCCATCCCTCCCTTTTCCCCCTGATTATAAATCATAATTTCATATGCCTTTTGAGTCATTCTGTTTCCTAGGAAATAGACTAATAATAACAGTAAGCCCAATACTGTTTCATGAATCGAGCAGAAGAGGAGCACATGGGCATTTGCTGTAGAATTTGAGGCAGCCTTGCTGTCATGTATCTTGCCTTCCCTCCTCTGGAGCATTTATGGGAAGGGCTGCGTGGGGATAACTGATGCTTCTGTCTGCAACCGTCTGCCACCCTTCTCCTCCCACGAATCAGCAGCCCTGTGATGCTGTCCACCATGCATGTGGATGGTCATCAACTGCGGCTTCTTATTTTCCTGATGGGACAGAGACACAGAGGCGATCTCCTGCAGACTTGGGGGACTCTGGGCAGCAGGAAAGTGTATTTCCAGAGGCAGAGAGAATGGCGGACACAGGCACTGTAGCAAGACACCCACGACTACTGGTCACTTCCCTGCCTATGATGTTGAAACCGATGATGGTCCTTGGGTACCACACGTTGGCTATGTGCAGACAGGAAAACGACTATACCCTTAGAATGGAGCTTTGTTAACTTTGGTTGAGAGGGGGCAATCTAGCTCTCCTGTTCCTGACATGCAAGTCATTCTAGTAGTTTCTATTTTGGTTTGCATCTGATGATGAGAGCCACATTTTCCATTAAAATTTTCCATCCACTGGTTTCCTTTTTCTTAAAAAAAAAAAAACCAAAACTTTATTGAGGTAGAATTTATATACCATAAAATTCACCCATTTTAAGTGTGTAATTCAATGAAATTTAGTCAATTTATAGAGTTGGGCAACCACCACCACGAGCCAGTTATAGAGTGTTTCTCTGACCTCATAAAGATGTCCCACGCCCATTTATAGCCACTCTGAGTGCTTCTTTTGCTCCCTCCTGCCTCCATCCTGGGATTTTAAATTCTTTCTCAAGGAAGGGGACAGAATTTGCACTGTGGACCCTCTGGGACTTCGTTAGTATGGCATCAGTGCAAACAGCCTGGCTGTTGGTTTTCTAAACTCTGTGGCTTCAGAGGCTGGCTCCTTCAGGGAGACCTCAGACACCTGCCGCCTCTCCCCTGGCGACTTCACCCAAAGCCTCTTGCTACAGGGGACAGACACCCATTGGAGCCCCAGAAGGCTCCCCTCCGGCCTCCGCCCAGTCTTTCTATGGGCTCTTTCACCTTGATGGGCCTCCCAGGTGGTGCTAATGGTAAAGAACCTGCCTGCCAAGGCAGGAGACACAAGAGACGCAGGTTTGATCCCTCGGTTGGGAAGATCCCCTAGAGAAAGACATGGCAATCGACTCCAGTGTTTTTGCCTGGAGAAGCCCATGGACAGAGGAGCCTGGCAGGCCACAATCCATAGGGTCGCAAAGAGTCAGTCACGACTGAAGCAACTGAGCACACATGCACGCTTTCACCTTGATGGAGAGATGGGGGAGGAAAGAGATGGCATGTCCTTGGGTACCACAGACAGACTTCTCTGGGTTCATGGTCAGAGCAGCCCTCCCCACGATGCTCTCCCACTCAGCTTGGGGGAGTGGTGGTGGGTGGGTTTGCTTCTGTGGCTTCTCCCGTCTCATGAGGCTGCAGCGTCATCTTCCCACGATCTTTCTTCCAGTTTTGGCAGCCCTGGGGGTGGCTTGCCAGTTCTGCTGTTGAGCAGAGCACCAGTAGATGGAGTGTCTCCCCCACCCCACCTCAGGAGGCAGTCGAATGAGAGTGTGCTGTGTTCCTATGCAACCCCAGACCCCTCTTCTCCGTCCACTTCACGTAGTTGTTCGTTTGTAAAAGTCGCCAGGCAGATGTGCCTCTTGTGAACTGTATGTGGACTGAGATCCTCTCACCAGGAACTGGGCTCCTTGAGCTGAGCTACGTCGAATCTAAAATCTTTGTTTTCCCTGGGCGCTTGGTCCACAGCAATCCCTTCACCTCTTGTTTGGGTACTTCACACACCAGTGCTCCACGTGCATACACAATCCTGAGGCTGAGAAAAATTGAGACTTAGAGGCATTAAATAAACTAGACATGGTCACACGGCAGAGATACACACAAACGGGGCCTGTCTGCAGATGGGAATGTAACGAGGCTCACGGAAGAAATCTTGTACCCAACACCGAGGTATAGATTAAAATGAAGGTACAATCCTATGATGGACTATTATGTGCTTATTAAAATTCATCTATTTAAAATTATTTAGGGCTTCCCTGGTGGCTCTGTGGTAAAGGATCCACCTGCCAGTGCAGGAGACACTTAAAAATTTTATTTATTTATTTATTTTTAATTGGAGGTTAGTTACTTTACAATATTGTAGTGGCTTTGCCATGCATGACATGTATCAGCCACAGGTGTACATGTGTCCCCCATCCTGAACCCCCCTCCCACCTCCCTCCCATCCCATCCCTCAGGGTTGTCCCAGTGCACTGGCTTTGAGTGCCCTGCTTTATGCATTGAACTTGGACTGGTGAGCTATTTCACATATGGTAATATACATGTTTCAATGCTATTCTCTCAAATCATCCCCCCCTCGCCTTCTCCCACAGAATCCAAAGAGACACGGGTTTTTAATCCCTGGTCCAGGAAGATCCCCTGTGCCATGGAGCAACTAAGCCCCTGTGCCACAACTGAGACTGCCCCCTAGAGTCCAGGAACCGCAACTACTGCGCCCACAGGCCGCAGTTACTGCAGCCCACGCTCCCTAGGGCCCATGCTTCGCAAGAGAAGCCACCACAATGAGAAGCCAGTGCATCACAACTAGGAGTAGCCCTCCTTGCTGCAAGTAGAGAAGCCTGTGCAGCAGTGAAGACACAGCACTGCCAAAATAAATAAATGAACAAAATCATAAAATTATTTAATTGAGCAATTGAGCCAGTTACAAGCTATGGGGGAAAAAATGGAGCTTATAAACACAGAGTGAAAACTTCAGCCCAGCATGGGATGTATAACACCCATACTCACTCCATAGAAGAATGAACATTATGAAGCACATGCAAACAAAAAGGAGAATGAAGATAAAGAGAATGAATATAGAGCAATGAACATTTGAATAAAAGAGGTAATAATATCATAGACAAATATAAATACAATATAGATTCCTGGAAGCATAACTCCCCTCTGGCACCACTCCCCTTACATTTCTAGGTCTTTCTTCAGCTTCCCTGTATGGGTGTACCTCCTTCTAGCCAGCCATTTAAACAGACAGGGTTGCTCAGGCTCAGCCCCTAGCCCTCTTCTCTCCCATGGTAATCTTGTCCAAGCCCCAAACTTCATTACCAAAACATACTGGGAACCCACAGCCAGGTGGCGCTAATGGTAAAGTCCCCATCTGCCAATGCAGGAGACATAAGAGATGTGGGTTTGATCCCTGGGTCGGGAAGATCCCCTGGAGAAGGGTATGGCAACCCACTCCAGTATTCTGGCTTGGAGAATCTCAGGGACAGAGGAGGCTGGTGGGCTAAAGTCCATGGGGTTTCAAAGAGTTGGACACAACCAAAGTGACTTAGCACGCATACCATCCACACACTGCCTTCCCCAGCTGTCTTCCCTGAATACCAATCCAGAGACTCTGTTTACTGAACAACTATATTTAAAAGCCCCAAAGCACCTCTAAATTAAACCCATAATGATCCTGTCCATAAAACAAGCTTGGCTGTTTCAGTATGCTCTCTCTTAGTGAATAGAACCATTTATCCATCTAACATGACCTGGGTGTCATCTTGGGCTTCTCTCTCACGCTTATTTCCACTAGTCAACTAGGCACCAACTCCTGTGTATCCCACCTTCTAAATCTCTCTTGAATGATCTGTATCTCCATCCCTGTTACCACCACCGTAGTGCAGTCTGTCACCAACACCCACCTCAACTGTGAAAATAGCCTCCTCACTGATCTTTATGTGTTCGTTTTCTATATTCCTGATTCTTCCCACACTGCTACCAGATTGATCTTTCCCAAACATAAATCTAATCATGCCTTAAATAAAAGTCTTATTGAGGTATAATTCACATACCATATAATTTACCCATTTAAAGTATAAAATTCATGCTTTTTAATATATTCACAGAGTAGTGCAAACATCACCATGATCTAATTTTAAGCATATTTCCATCACCCTCCAAAGAAACTACATATCCATTAGCAGTGACCTTCCATTGTGGTATATTCCTAGCCCTAAGTGACCACTAGTACTTTCTGTCTCTATGGATTTGCCTATTCTGGACATTGTCTATAATCATACAGTATGTGGTCTTTGGGGACTGGCTTCTTTTACTTAGCATACAATTTTCAAGGTTCATCCATGTTGTAGCATTTATCAGTCTCAGCTGAATGAATGAGTGATGGATTTGGGACCTGAGGACGTCCTGGGTGAATTCTACTCTAGCACCAACCAGCTGTGTAACACAGTTGCCCCTCAGTTTCCTCTGGGATTGGATCCAAGACCCCCTCAGATATCAAAAGCCACGGGTGTTCAAGTGTCTTATACACAATGGCATGGTATTTGCATAAAATCTGCACAATCCTCCTGTATACTTTAAATCATCTTCAGGTTACTTATAATACCTAATACAGTTGCTGGAAAATGACAGATTCAAGTTTTGCTTTTTGGAACTTCCTGGAATTGTTTTGGAATATTTTCCATTGATGGTTGGTTGAATCTATGGATGTGGAACCCATGGATACAAAGGGCTATATATTGCTTCTTTCTCCCAGGCTGAGTGTTCTGATCCATAAATGAGAGCTGTAAGCTGGCTGTGATGATTCCACTGGCTACAGTACGCAGGGGCTTAGACTAGTACCTGGAGATGCTGATGCTAGGGAAATGGCCTGATTCTATGCGGTTTCCATGGGCACAAACCATGCTTTTTCCTGGTCTAAACTCTTGTTTACAGGTCTTGGATTCTCTCTTCTCCCCATGGGTCAGAATCTGGCTCATCCTTCCAGGCTGAGATGAAAACTACCCCCCTTTTGCCATCTTTTCTTACTACCTGAACCTCTGACTTCTCACTGTCTTGTATTACTTCTTTGATATCTTCTTCTACTTGTTTTGTTTCTCTTTTTTCGAGAAGTCTTGTTAGTCTGATATTAGATCCATAGATTGGTCTTCTAGGTTTTCATATTTTTTAAAAAAATAGCTTCATTTATTTATTTACTTACTTATTTTCAGCTGTGCTGGGTCTTCGTTGCTTTTTGGAACCTCCTGGAATTTTTTTGGAATATTTTCCATTGGCGGTTGGTTGAATCTATGGATGTGGAACCCGCGGATACAAAGGGCTGACTGTATATTGCTTCTTTTCTCTCTTTTTCTCTAGTTGCAGGGAGCAGGGGCGACTCCAGTTGTGCTGTGCAGGCTTCTAGTTGCTGTGACTTTTCTTGTTGCAGAGCATGGGCTCTAGGCCCATGGGCTTCTGTAGTTGTGGCTCCTGGGCTCTAGAGAACAGGCTCAGTTGTTGTGGTGCATGGGCTTAGTTGCTCCACAGTGTGAGATACTCCTGGACCAGGGATTGAACCTGTGTCTCCCACACTGGCAAGAGGATTCTTTACAACCAGGGATGCCTCTCTGCTATCTTTTATATCATCATTTTTTATCTCTCATATTTTGGACCTGATTCTGGTAAAGTTATCAAGGTTTTATTTTCCAACTCTTTTGATGATTTGTTCTGTTGACAGTTAAAAAAATTTAATAGCTCTTATTTTGGTCTACAATTTTCCTTTATTTAGCTTTATGGTGCAGTTACTAATTAGAGTTTTCTTTTTTTTTTTTTTCTTTTTTTGAGTTCTCATCTATACCCCATTTTTCTTTAAATTGGTTGGAGTCATTAAAAAATAAAGGTCTTTATCCTGAATGGCTGGTTAGCCTTGTGTTCATTCAAATTAAAGTGTGAGGCAATAAAGGTCTTTATCCTGAATGGCTGGTTAGCCTTGTGTTCATTCAAATTAAAGTGTGAGGTACTGCCCACACACAGTGTCCTGTGTGTGGGCAGTACCTGTCAACTGGATAGCACATTGAAAAGCAGAGACGTTACTTTGCCAACAAAGGTCCGTCTAGTCAAGGCTATGGTTTTTCCTGTGGTCATGTATGGATGTGAGAGTTGGACTGTGAAGATAGCTGAGTGCCGAAGAATTGATGCTTTTGAACTGTGGTGTTGGAGAAGACTCTTGAGAGTCCCTTGGACTGCAAAGAGATCCAACCAGTCCATTCTGAAGGAGATCAGCCCTGGGGTTTCTTTGGAAGGAATGATGCTAAAGCTGAAACTCCAGTACTTTGGCCACCTCATGCGAAGAGTTGACTCATTGGCAAAGACTCTGATGCTGGGAGGGATTGGGGTCAGGAGGAGAAGGGGACGACAGAGGATGAGGTGGCTGGATGGCATCACTGACTCGATGCATGTGAGTCTCAGTGAACTCTGGGAGTTGGTGATGGACAGGGAGGCCTGGCGTGCTGCGATTCATGGGGTCGCAAAGAGTCAGACATGACTGAGCGACTGAACTGAACTGAACTGAATGCCAGAATGCAGAGATATTTCTAGGGGGGCCTTTTGATTTGTTTTGAGGAGACCTCTCTGGTGTTTAGGGAATTGGGTGGGTGGGAAATGCTGTCTGGCTTCCAGGCATTTTAGAAGAGCGCAGTGGGGCAGAGCAACTGCTTCTTGTACATACCTTCATTTCACTACATTCGTCATTCCTTGCTGTTTCTGAGTTCTGAACCTCACTGGGGATTGTCTATTGGCAGAATAGACAACTTTTTTTTTTTTCCTGAAATGGATGCCTTTCCACACAGACTCACCAGACTGTGATTTCTTCTTATTTTCATTTTAACATGTCTTCAGCCATCTTTTAACTTCCAGACCTGTGTTAAGTTATCATTAAGCTCCCCACCCCCTTTAATTTTCTTCACTGTTGCTGGTTCATGTCCACTTAAATTTTCTGGTTACCATTTTAACAAAACTAAGGAGTTAAATATATTCAACCTTTCATATAGAACTTTCTATGCTATTTATTTAATGAGCTATTCAAATCAACATAATTTTCTGCTTATGAGACTAGGTTTTTAAAAATGAAAAACTGGGCTGTTGAGGATCATGCTTATTCTTTTTCTTGTTTGTTTTGATTTTATTTTGGAGTATTTTTAAATTAATATATATTTTATTGGAATATAGTTGCTTTACAATATTGTGTTAGTTTCTTTGTACAGCAAAATGAATCAGTTATACCTACATATATATCCACTCTTTTTTAGAGTCGCTTCCCATTTAGGTCACCTACCGTAGAGCACTGAGTAGAGTCACCTGTGCTATACAGGAGGTTCTCATTAGTTTTCTGTTTTATATGTAGCAGTATATATATGTCAATCCCAGTTTCCCAGTTCATCCCACCCCTCATTCCCCTCTTGGTAACCATAAGTTGTTTTCTAGTCCGTGACTCTGTTTGTGACTTGCAAATAAGGTAATCTGAACTGTCTTTCTAGATTCTACATGTAAATGGTATTATATGATATTTGTCTTTTTCTTTCTGAATTACTTCACTCAGTATGACAAGCTCTAGGTCACTGCAAATGGCATTATCTTTTTCCTTTCTTATGACTGGCTAATGTTCTGTTGCATATATATACCACATCTTCTTTAGCCATTCCTCTTGATGGACTTGTAGGTTGCTTCCATGTCTGGCTATTGTAAACAGTGCTGCAGTGAACACTGGGGTGCTTGCATCCTTTTGAATTCCGATTCTCTCTGGATATATGCCCAGGAGTGGGATTGCTGGGTCATAAGTTAGCTCTATTTTAGTTTTTTAAGGAACCTCCATGTTGTTCTTCATAGTGGCTGGATCAGTTCACATTCCCACCAACAGTGTAAGCGGGTTCCCTTTTCTCTACACTCTTCACACCCTCTCCAGCATTTATTGTTTGTGGATAGTTTGATGATGACCATTCTGACGAGTGGGAGATGATCCCTCACTATAGTTCTGATTTGCATTTATCTAATAACTAGTGATGTTGAGCATCTTTTCATGTGTTTATTGGCCATCTGTAGGTCTTTTTTTGGAGGAATGACTATTTAGATCTTCCACCCATTTTTTGATTGGGTTGTTTGTTTTCTTGATATTGAGTTGCATGACCTGCTTGTATATTTTGGAGATTAATCCTTTGTCAGTTGCTTCATGTGCAAATATTTTCTCCCATTCTGAGGGTTGTCTTTTCATTTTTCTTATGGTTTCGTTTGCTGTGCAATAGTTTTTAATTAGTTCCCATTTGTTTATTTTTGTTTTTATTTTCATTACTCTAGGCGGTAGATGATGTTTATTCTTTCTATTTATTTTCAATGAAGTGTGCATGCAGACTAAGTCGCTTTAGTCATGTCCAACTCTTTGTGATCCTATGGACTATAGCCCATCAGGCTCCTCTGTCCATGGGATTCTCCAAGCAAGAAGATTGGAGTGGATTGCCATGCCCTCCTCCAGGGAATCTTCCCAAATCCAGGGATAAAACCTGTCTCCTGTATTGCAGGTGTATTCTTTACTGCTGAGCCACTGGGGAAGCCCCCTTAATGAAGTACAGTTGATTTACCATATTGTGTTAATTTTTGATGTGCAGATAAGTGATTCAGTTGTGTGTGTGTGTGTGTGTGTGTGTGTGTGCATATATTCTTTTAGATCATGTTTATTCTCTATTTCATGGACTCTAGCCCAATTTTTTCTATGTGGGTGCTCCATTAAGGTTTTTCAACTGAGCTTTAACATTTAAGCTCCCCATTTTTCTTCCTGTTTCCCAATTTTATCTATCCTCACAAGTGCAATTTCTCCTAAAATGGACTTACATCTGGAGAGCCATTTGAATCTTCACTTTATGGCCTTTCTATTTTCTGTCTTAACTATGCACTTCTGCAGGATTTGAAAGAGGTGAGGAAATATGGTAAGTACTCTATCTAGAGAAATTCATTCTGTAACTTGTCTTCAGAGTGATAGTCCTCTTGGCTTATTTTCTTTCCGGGGGAAAGCATAACCTGGACATTTATCCCTTATCTCTTGCCTTGTTTGGTTCACTGGGAAACATAGGCTAGTTCATCTTGTTTGTTCTCTGGGTCGGGGGTGATGTCCCATCTTCCCCATGGCTCTGAATATGTTGGGGAGCACCCCTGCATGACCACCCCCCCCCCAACACACACATCCTAGTGTACTTTGGACATTTTTTCCCCTCAAAAGAAAATCAAATTGGTACTTTCATTTCATCTAAATAAAAATTATCAAGCGGAACACTGTGACACAGTCCTTAAATCCCATAGGCCGCATTTTTGGCAAATAGCTACGTCCTGTAACCATCATTCCCATAATGTCCAGCTTACTCATCCTCAAATGCATGGCTTTTTCTTGGCCCTGGAATGTTCCATCTCAATTAAATGTAGAGGACAAAAGTCATTCTTCTACACTGTGCATGGAAAAAAAGTCCATCATGGAGACTTTTCTCATTGAACTGCCGAAGAAGAAAAATTTGTGTTCTGCTGGGGTCTCCTAGTGACATGCCTGGTCCAGCTTGGGAGGAAAGCTGGAAGATTCTTTTCTACTTCATATTGTGTACTTGGAAAAATTCATGGTCATGTCTTTTCTTTCTGTGCTTCAGTAATTAATAAAACCACCACAGTTAATTCACAACATCTATTCAAGATATTCTCACAGAATCAAATTTAACAAATCCATAATAAAACCCCTTTGGAATTAGACAATATAGTCAAAAGAACATTGATTTTGGGAGCCTGAGTTACACAACTTTGAATAATAACTCAGCATCATTCTCTATCTTTCTGTTTATCACTGTGGTAAAACATGTAACATAAAATTTAGCCTTTTAACCATTTTAAGTGAGCAATTCACATATTCACAAGGTTGAGCCAGTATTACCACTCTTCATTTACAGAACTTTTCATCATCCCAAACTGAAACTGTGCCCATTAGCATCATTCCCATTACCTGCCCTGCCCTCCAGTAACCCTTGTTCAGTGTTTTGTCTCTATGAATTGAATTGACCTATTCTAGGTACGCTGCCGTCTATGGGATTGCACAGAGACGGACACGACTGAAGCGACTCAGCAGCAGCAGCAGCAGCAGCAGCATGTACAACAATTGTCCTTTCGTGTTTGTCTTATTTCACCCAGCTTTCAAGCTTCATCCATGTTGTAAAATGTGTCAGAATTTCATTCCTTTTAAAAGCTGGATTCACTATATGTATGAATGTAGCACATTCTGTTTATTCATTCATCTGTTTATGGATATTTGGGCTGCTCCCATTTTTCAATTTTTTGGTGACTAATGCTATGTTGAACAGAGTCAGACACCAGTGGGTGACTGAACGACAACCACGCTGTATTGAACACTGGTGTACAATATCTGCTTGAGTTCCTGCTTTCACTTCTTTGGGATGTAACACCAGATTAGGAATTGTGGGACCAGAGGGTAGTTCTAAGCTTAAGGTGTTAAGGAATCATCAAAGTTTTCTGCAGCATCAGAATCATTTTATAGATGAGGAAAATGAGGCTTGAAGAGGTTACATTACTAGTGCAAGGTCACAGAGCTGATCTCTAAAGAGAGTTGTTAAATTTAGATAATTATGTGTGTAATAAGTCTAGATAGAACTTTCCATAAGTAGGCTCTCAATAAATATTTATTCTCTTCCCTTCTCCTTCCTGTTTACATTTACTCAAGACCCCACACTCTTTCATGTTCTTTACAGATCTTACAAAAACAAACAAACAAACAAAACCCCCCTGCATCTTGGCTAAAGTGCTTCAAGAAACTTCTTATCCTTTGGAAGTGCCAGCCCCTTTCAAACAACTCATGGGTTAATGACAAACCACCCATCTGTGTCCACAGTCTTTTGTGAAACTTTGGTGGCTGTAGTTAATTTGTAGTTTGGGATTCTTAAGGGTTATAGGACTGCTTTATCAATTGTTTTAATGTTGAATTTTCAGAAATGAAGATTGATCTGCCCTTTTCCCCTCCTCAAGCCCAAATACACAGGACGGAGGTAGTGAGATCACTCTGGGCTGAGCAGGAAGCAAAGGGTAGGGTGTGTGAAGTTGAATTTGAAGGCTCTGCTGAACTTTCTTTGTCCCAAGCTCTGCTCCTTGGGATCTGCCTTTAAACTTCACCTTCTGGCTGACAAGTGACCTTCCTCTGTCCTCACTCTTTAACACATGCCTGAAGGTTGGATACCGGACATGTAAGTTGACATGATTGGAAATTAAGCTGTCACTTCTCCCAGGAGTATTTAATCTGAAGCCTGAGTTCTGATAGTGAAATCAAAGGTATCGTATTATAGCAGTTCCAACAGGCTGGTGGGTGAGATGGTTGGCCTTCCATGATGACATGGAAATCGTGCCTCGTAGGGTAGCTGTTTTCCACATGAAACACTGAAGTTACCTGTAGTATGTCCTGACTTACTGACTAGAATTGGGTGAAGCTGCTAAGCAGAACAGTTTGGGAGAAGACAAAACCTCAGGCACCCTCGGTTTTTTGGGCCAGGAGGAAATCGATTTATTCCTGAAAAAGGAGATCACCAATCTAAAACACTCCCAGTCATGGAGGAGTTTGGACGTCAAGATGGTGAGGAGAGAAGGAGTTGCATTGCTTTTAGGATGGGGAGGAGAGAGGTAAACAAAAGCCTCGAGTCTCAGGCCCTGGAACACAGGAAAAACCGGTCCAGGAGGTGTAGTTCCCACTCTGTCCACAAGATGGTGCAGAAACTCCGCTCTCAGCCTCTCCTCCGAGGCGAGATTTGTAGTCTCAGCAAGACTCCTGGTAGACTGATAAATGAAGCCTTCACCGTGGCGAAGATACCTTCTGACATTTTAAGTATTCAGACTGAATGTTCAATTAGAAGTGGATGGAGTTCCTAATAAATTAAATGAAATTACGAATGTGTACGAGTGCCTCTACGAGTGCCAGACGGAAGCGAAAGGAGAGACTGGACATAATTCTGGGTGGGGTGATGCAAAGCATCTCCCGTTCCCAGAGCATCTTGAAGTCTAGCTGAGGATTCGATCCTTCATCACATTGGGCGTTTACTGCAGACGGCTCTGCTCTGGCGGCTGTGCCAAAAGTCCCCAGCCTGTGGAGAGCTTGCATCCTCTTGGGAAGATTAGACAAATTCGATTAAAAAAAAATATGGTGATAAACAAGCTAGATAAGAAAAATATGGTGATATGCACTGTGGGAAAAGTATTAAAATTGACAAAGGGAGGTGGAAGTCTGCAATTTTTAAATCATGTGGTCTCAGCAAAAGAGACACTGATGTATAGAACAGCCTTTTGGACTCTGTGGGAGAGCGAGAGGGTGGGATGATTTGGGAGAACGGCATTGAAACATGTATAATATCATATATGAAATGAGTCGCCAGCTTGGGGCTGGTGCACTGGGACGACCCAGAGGGATGGTATGGGGAGGGAGGAGGGAGGAGGGTTCAGGATGGGGAACATGTGTATACCTGTGGCAGATTCATGTTGATATATGGCAAAACCAATAGAATATTGTAAAGTTAAAAAAAATATAAAATTAAAAAAAATAAAAAAATAAATCATGTGGTCTCTCTGAGAAGGTGACATTTGGATAAGACCTGAAAGACTGATGGGGCAAGCCATGGGGAATTTTCGGGGGAGATTGTTCTAGGCAGAGGGTACTGCAAAGGCAGACATCCTGAACTTGGGGGTGTGTTTGATTGGCCAGCATGGCTGCAGAGTGAAGGAAGAAGAGCAGTAGGATATGAGTCAGCAAGATACTGCTGGGGTAGACTAGGGGATTTCGAAGCAGATGGATCGTGTAAAACCTTGCTAAGAAATTATAGGAACTGGGCTTTATTTTGGCTTTGATAGAAGCCATTGAGGATTCTGAATACAGAAGTGACAGGATTCTGACTCGTCTTATAAAAGGATCACCCTGGCTCCTGAACTGAGAAGGGGTTAAAGGTAGGAGCAGGGAGACCTGTTAGGAGACCACTGTGATGCTCTTGGTCAAGGGATGAGGGTGGCTTGGGCCATGGTGATAACAGATTTCATATGTGTTTTGAGTCAATAGGATTTAATGGTAAACTGAAAGTGTGAGAGAAACAGAGGAGTCAAGGTGACTGCAAGGTTATCTCTCTGAGCAACTGGACAGATGGAATTGCCATAAACTGAGGCTGGTTGGGGGAGCAGGATTTGGGGGGAAAGATCAGGAGTTCACTTTTGGATGTGCTGAGTTTTGAGATGACTTGGAGATGTCCATGGGAAACGATTAACATCTGTGAACCTGGAATTCAGGGGTGGGGGGGAGGTCCGGACCAAGATTTAAAATCAGGGGAGGGGTCTGGGTAGGGGTGCAGGTATTTCAAGGTGTGGACCGGAGTGAGACTGGGCGGGAGGATGAAATCCAAGGACCGAGCCTGACACACACCGGTGTTTAGAAGTTGGGGCACTGAGGCGGGGACACAGAGGGATGGGAGGACAAACCAGGGCGGCCGGAGGAGACATGACAGGCGTGGTGTCCTGGAAGCCAAGTGGGAGAAAGGGCAGAGGAGGGAGAGCTCTGCGTGTCAGCTGGGCCGGCACGCGAGGCAGCCTCCAGCAGGGCGGCTTTCTTAACCTCAGCTGCCGATGTTGGGGGCTGGAAATCCTTTGTTGGGGGGCTGTCCTCTGAGCTGAAAGATCTTTAGCAGCACCCCCCAGCATCTCCCCACTAGATGCCAGTAGCACCTCCCTCCCAGTGGTGACAATAAAAAAAGTGTGTCCATCAGAGTGCATGTTTCTTTTTCTTTGTTCGTTTTGAAATAAAATATTTTTAATTGGAGCATAATTGCTTTACAATGTTGTGTTTCTGCTGTACAATGAAGTGGATCATCCACACTTATACATGTGTCCCTCCCTCTTAGACTTTCCTTCCCTTCTCCTGCATCCGTCTAGATTATCACAGACCACCGAGCTGAGCTCCCTGGTACATGTATCTTTTTGAATTAGAGTTTTCCACTATTTACAATAGCCAAGACATGAAAGCAACCTATACATCCACTGATTGAGGAATGGATACAGAAGATGTGGTATGTATTTATATATACACAGTGGGACACTACTCAGCCATGAAAAAAAGAAAATAATGCCATTTTCAGCAACGTGGGTACTGGGTATTATTGTACTAAGTGAAGTAAGTCAGAAAGGTTTATCATATGATACAACTTATATGTAGAATCTAAAATAATGGAAACATATGAACTTATTTACAAAGCAAGAATAGACTCAGTTCAGTCGCTCAGTCGTGTCTGACTCTTTGCGACCCCATGACTTGCAGCACGCCAGGCCTCCCTGCTCATCACCAACTCCTGGAGTTTACTCAAACTCACAGATATAGAAAACAAATTTATGGTTACCAAAGGGGAAAGGTAGAGGGAGGGATAAATTAGGAGTTTGTGCTTAACAGGTACACAGTACTGTATAAAATAAATTAACAGCAAGGACCTGCTGTATAGCACAGGGAGCTGTTATCACTATCTTGTAATAACCTAATGGAAAAGAATATGAGAAAGAATATATACGTATGTGTATAACTGAATCATTTTGCTGTACAAACAAACATAACATTGTAAATTAACTATACCTGAATCACGAAAATGTGTCCAACATGTACTCCAGTATTTATTGCAGCAATATTTACAACAGCCAGGACATGCAAGCAATAATCTAAGTGTCCATTGACAGATGAATGGATAAGGAAGATGTGGTACATATATACAGTGGAGTATTACAGCCATAAAAAGGAACGAATTTGAGTCAGTGGTAGTGAAGTGAATGAACCAAGAGCTTGTTACAGAGAGTGAAATAAGTCAGAAAGAGAAAAAACAAATATCATGTATTAATGCATACATATGGAATCTAAAAAAATGGTACTGATGAGCCTATATGCAGGGAAAGAATGGAGATAAAGATGTACAAGATGGACTTGTAGTTAAAGTGTGCAGAGGAGAGGGTGCGATGAACTGAGAAAGTAACGTTGACATGTGTACACTGTCTGTATAAAACAGATAGCTAGTGGGAACTGCTGTATAACACAGGGAGTCCAACCTGGTGCTCTGTGATGACCTGGGTGAACTGGGGGGAGTGGAGGGAGGCTCAAGAGGGAGGGGATACATATATATATATATATATATATATAAAATTTTGACTGTTTTGCATTGTACAGCAGAAACCAACATTGTAAAGCAAATTTTCTCCAGTTAAAAAATAAATTAAAAAAAATGTGTCCAGACATTGTCACAAGTCTCCTGAGGCATAAAGTCCTGCGATTAAGAACCATCGCTCCAACTCAAGGTCTGAAGAGCTAATGTTTAGGGGAAGGAAGATCTCTCACCGAGTTGGGAGGAAGATATGGAAGAGCTGATCAACCTGAATTTGACTTTAGAGGTTGGGTTGAATACTGGCAGGGGTAATGGGACAGAGTGGGCCAGGGCGTCTCAGCCAGGGGACCGTTCCTGATGCTTGACTACCGACTCTGTGGGGAGACTGACAACTTCCTTCGGAGTCATGGCAACAATCCTATCATTTCCACCGTCTCCGGCTTTTGGCACAAACATATTTTCATGACATCTTTCTTTCTCACAAAGAAAGGCTGGAGGTTAAAGGATTTTTTTTTCCCTCTGAAATATGATTTAGGGAGTAGACAAAGCAATACATATTAAACCATTTAAAAGCTGTGATTGAAAAAGAAAACTACTCTTCCACAGCCCTCTGCTGCCTCTCCACCCCTGGCATCTTTCCAAAAGGATAAAAGAGAAGCTTGTCTTTCCCTTAGTTTCCAAATACCAGGTCAAATCGTTTTTCCCCTATTGGAACACACAATTAATTTGTTGCTTTGCTTAAATCTGACTCAAAACTCTCCTCCCCTCCAAGACACACACACACACACACACCCCAGCCTAAATAAAAGTCTTTTTTTTTTTTTTTTTGAGCAGAAACTCCATGGATGCATTAGGACTTTTACTAAGCACCTGTCAGACTAATTATTTCCCCACTATTCTTTTTTTTTTTTTTTAATAGCCCTCATAGAAAAACTTTATTGGAAAGCAGGGAAAACTACCAAGATATGAATGAAGACAAAAAATAAAAAAAGTTCAGACATAAAGTGTACGACCTTGGTTTAAGTGGAAATGGAACCGTTTGGTGGTTTGTAGTTAGTGACCTATATTTTCACTTTGTGGCACTGCTGCTGCTACAGCTAAGCCGCTTCAGTCGTGTCTGACTCTGTGCGACCCCATAAACGCCAGCCCACCAGGCTCCTCTGTCCCTGGGATTCTCCAGGCAAGAATACTGGAATGGGTTGCTATTACCTTCTCCAAGGCATGCATGCTAAGTCGCTTCCGTTGTGTCTGATTCTATGCGACACTATGGACAGCAGCCCACCAGGCTCCTCTGTCCACAGGATTCTCTAGGCAAGAATACTGGAGTGGGTTCCCACTATTCTTTTACTAGACATTTAACCACTATGTTCCAAGGGTAAACTTACATTGCATTTACCAGATTCTCAACAGGAAAAGACTTCAGTGTGGAAAGGGGTAAGCAGGATTCCACTTTGAGAGTGGAGAGGTTCAGATACAGCTCAAGATAATGGCTGGTTTAAGCAGGAAGTGTGAGGACTTTGGAAGGAGGGACTTTTTGCAGCAAAGGAGCAGGAAAACTCCTGGATACTTAGAGGAAACGGGCTACTGGTATCACATTATCTTCTTGGAACTTGCTGGACAACTTCCCAAAGGCAAGTTCCAAGGATGATCACAAATGAGCAGATGATGTTCTGGTGTAGATTCTGTAAAGTTGGGTAAGGAAATGGCCTTTTCCCACAGTTCCCAAAGTTAGTCACCCATCACAATCATCATTTCAGTTCAGTTCAGTCACTCAGTCATGTCCGACTCTTTTTGACCCCATGAATCGCAGCACACCAGGTCTCCCTGTCCATCACCAACTCCTGGAGTTCACTCAGACTCACTCAGTCAGTGATGCCATCCAGCCATCTCATCCTCTGTCATCCCTTTCTCCCCAATCCCTCCCAGAATCTGTCTTTTCCAGTGAGTCAACTCTTTGCATAAGGTGGCCAAAGTACTGGAGTTTCAGCTTTAGCATCACTCCTTCCAAATAAATCCCAGGGCTGATCTCCTTCAGAATGGACTGGTTGGATCTCCTTGCAGTCCAAGGGACTCTCAAGAGTCTTCTCCAACACCACAGTTCAAAAGCATCAATTCTTCGGTGCTCAGCCTTCTTCACAGTCCAACTCTCACATTCCATACAGGACCACAGGAAAAACCATAGCCTTGACTAGATGGACCTTTGTTGGCAAAGTAATGTCTCTGCTTTTGAATATGCTATCTAGGTTGGTCATAACCTTCCTTCCAAGGAGTAAGCGTCTTTTAATTTCATGGCTGCAATCACCATCTGCAGTGATTTTGGAGCCCAGAAAAATAAAGTCTGACACTGTTTCCATTGTTTCCCCATCTATTTCCCATGAAGTGATGGGACTGGATGCCATGATCTTCATTTTCTGAATGTTGAGCTGTAAGCCAACTTTTTCACTCTTCACTTTCACATCCATCATGAGGCTTTTGAGTTCCTCTTCACTTTCTGCCATAAGGGTGGTGTCATCTGCATATCTGAGGTTATTGATATTTCTCCTGGCAATCCTGATTCCAGCTTGTGTTTCTTCCAGTCCAGCATTTCTCATGATGTACTCTGCATATACGTTAAATAAGCAGGGTGACAATATACAGCCTTGACGAACTCCTTTTCCTATTTGGAACCAGTCTGTTGTTCCATGTCCAGTTCTAACTGTTGCTTCCTGACCTGTATATAGGTTTCTCAAGAGGCAGGTCAGGTGGTCTGGTATTCCCATCTCTTTCAGAATTTCCCACAGTTTATTGTGATCCACACAGTCAAAGGCTTTGGCATAGTCAATAAAGCAGAAATAGATGTTTTTCTGGAACTCTCTTGCTTTTTCCATGATCCAGCGGATGTTGGCAAGATGCTTAAAACCATGGGGCCCCACCCCTGGGGTCCCAGTAAGTCTGTGTGGGGTAAGTTCACGGCATCCGTAGTTCCCGTATGTTTCTCAGATGATTCTGACCAGCCCTGGACTCCCCATTGGCATTTGGGAATTATTTGCCCAATTTTAATAGAAATGAAGACATTGTAGGTCTTAGACAAGGGAGAGGTTCTTTAACTCTGTGACCCTGACTTCTCCATGTTTTAAAAGTCAACAAATTGATATCTAAATGAAGATGTTAATATCATAGCAGATATATAGCTGAGAAAAATGGCTTTTGATTTTTTTGTTTGTTTTAGGGAGATTCCTGTTGAACATCTGGCAAACTTTTTCATTCCTCTCTCTTTTTTTTTAAAATTCTTCCAGTTCATCTTGGCCATGAACCCTACCATTTAGTTGTACTTTGGCCGGTGATACCCTGGCAGGGCTTCCCCAGTGGCTCAGCAGTAAAGAACCTGCCTGCAATGCAGGAGATGCAAAAGATGGCGGTTTGATCCTTGGGTTGGGAAGATCCCCTGGAGGAGGGCATGGCAACCCACTTCAGTATTCTTGCCTGGAGGATCCAGTGGAAAGAGGATCCCAGCAATCTACAGTCCTACAGTTCAGAGGTTTGTAAAGAGTTGGACATGACTAAGTGACTGAGTCACTCACACACACACACACACACACTCACATGCATGCCCTGACATAGGCAGCTGCGATGAGATTCTGCTGGCCAAAGTAGTTTATACATGTTGGTGGGAATTTGTCAACATAGTTTATACATCTTGGTGTGCAATCAGCTGAAGTGATGGACTTCATACCTTCTCTCTTTTGAGGTCTCAGTCTCAAAAAACTCATCCCTCACGTCCTCTTGGCAAGCTTGGCTGTATAACTCCATCATCAGGGATGGGGAAAGTCAAACGTTTCCTAATGAATGGCCACTGTCATGCCATCCCTTTTTCATTAGTCATGATGCAAAGTCCCACTCAGCTGGCAGGGTTTTACTTCACTGCCTTGTGTCTGCCATCCCTATTTTTATGGTCACATCCCAGCACCAAATGAAGTGATCTTTTTCTATGAGCAGAGGAAAGAACATGACTGATGGAAGACCACTCTTCAAAGATCCTCATTTACTCTGAAACCATAAACATACAATGATGTGAACTATTTAAGGAGTGTCTCCTCTGTAGGATCTGAAAGGCTCCCTGCAGAGTCCTAACTAGCCTTGATCAAAGAGCTGAAGGCAGAAGTCTACCTGTGTCCATTTAATTTCTTTCCCCACCGTCAGCAGGGGTCTTTTCTTCTTTCCCAGGTGGAGTAATATTTGCAAAATGGCTCATTCTCTGTGAAGAGAGATGGTTCACTTACAAGGCATCTTCAGAGATGAATAAACATAATGATAATATTATTTCTGTTAGCACGTATCAGCAACTAAACACTCCACTAAGCCTAATCTCATTTAATTTTCACAACAATCTTGAGGGAGTTATTAACATTATGGTCATTTTACAGATAAGTAAGATTGAGGCTCAGAAGGGTTAAGAAACTTACAAGAAGAGGGTGTTGAGAGGCAGAGCTAGGCTTGGAACCAGGTCTGCTTGATTCTTGACTTCATGTTTTTTAAACGTCTTTGCTACATTGCCCTCTGTGGGCTTTGGATATGATCTCTGCATCGTGGAGGCACTGGATCCAGAAGCAGTCTGGCCAACGTGGATTCTTGTACATCTTTCCAAGAACACCATCTGTATGTGAAGGCTGCTGACCTCAACTTGAGGGCAATAGCTCCCACTGTGGGGAATCATGAAAGTGAATTGAAAGTATTAGTTGCTCAGTCATGTCTGACTCTGCAACCGCATGGACTGTGGCCTGCCAGGCTCCTCTGTCCATGGAATTCTCCAGTCAAGAATACTGGAGTGGGTAGCTATTCCTTCTCCAGGGGATCTTCCAGACCCAGGGATCAAACCTGCATCTGCCTGCATTGCAGGCAGATTCTTTTCTGTCTGAGCCACCAGGGAAGCCTGCTTTATTGCGATATAAATGAATAAATGACCTGTCTTGCTGCTCATCGTCTAATCATCCCAGGAAATCAAGTTGAGGATTAAATCCTGAATTCACCAATATTATTAGTTGTTGCCATCAAGGGTGTTAGCCCATTAAGTAGCATCAAGGCCCTACTATGTCACTGATTTTTTAATTATCAGCTAAAGAGAGCAAGACTAGCTCCATAAATCTGTGCTGTCCTAATTGCCAATCAAGTTGCTTTCAGACAGTATGCTCTGTATATTCTGGAGACTTTAAATTGCCACCAGAAATTTTATGATCAGGCAGGAAACTTCGAGACATCTTTAAAGGATGTTATTTTCCTGGCAGTGTTATTTCCACTAATGAGCCCCGAGGGCAGGGCGACCTTGTCTTTCTCCTTCAAAACACCTCTCCATCCTTCTCTGTCAGCTATTTATGTTGCCACAAGGGCTGTCTTCACCAGGTGTCTGTTTCACTGAAATGTCTTCTTGAATTCAAGCAATTTATTTTCACTTAGAAAAGAAGCAATGCCTCGGGCTCAAGAAGATGCATTTGCAGTATCACGAGCTGTCTCCAGTGTGCGCTTGCCTGGGGGTCTGTTCTCACTGCGGAGGTGTATTCAGGCTGCTGGTCCACCTGTCATATCCGTGGTCATCGAGGTGCAGGTGGGTGGGTGCAACTTCCTGGGGAGTGAGTGTGAACAAGTTGAAGAGACCGGGTTTCTGTTTTAGGGAGTTTACAATCTATTATGAAGGAAAAGAAAAGTGTACAAATAAACACAAAACAAGGGAGACTATAATGGATGTCTTAAGAAAGCTTTCCAGCAAAGCGCTACAGAAATTAAGAGGCAGAAAGGGTCCTTTCATGGACACCAACTTGGTCTTCAGGTGTATTGCAGGAGCCCACGGTTACTCCAGCATGATACTAAATACCCTGCTTCTGCTGCTGCTGCTAAGTCGCTTCAGTCATGTCTGACTCTGTGCGACCCCATGGACTTATGCCTACCAGGCTCCTCCATCCATGGGATTTTCCAGGCAGCGGTACTAGAGTGGGATGCCATTGCCTTCTCTCACTAAATACCCTACCTACCCTCAACTTGGGGCTTCCCTGGTGGCTCAGACAGGAAAGGATCTGCCTGCATGCAGGAGACCCAGGTTTGGTCCCTGGGTATGGAAGATCCCTGGAGAAGGGAATGGTGACCCACTCCAGTATTCTTGCCTAGAAGAATTCCATGGACAGAGGAGCCTGGCGACCTACAGTCCAGGAGGTCGAAAAGAGTCAGATATGACTGAATGAGTAACACTTTTGCTTTCACCCTCAATTTAGTTTGATTCTAATTTTTTCCTACCAGTGATCCTATGTTGAAAAACTTGATGGTAGCTATTGCAAATACCATTTTTCTAGATTCCATATATATGTGTGTTAATATACAATATTTGATTTTCTCTTTCTGACTTACTTGGTTCTCCCTTCATTCACCTCACTACAACTACCTCAAATTTGTTCCTTTTTATGGATGAGTAATATTCCATTGTATACATGTAGCACAGCTTTATCTATTCGTCAATGAACATCTAGGTTATCTAGGACATCTAGCCATGTCCTGGTTATTGTAAATAGTGCTGCAATGAACATTGGCATTTACGTGTCTTTTGAATTATGGTTTTCTTAAGGTATATGCCTGGTAGTGGGATTGCGGGGTCATATGGTAGTTTTGTTAAGGAATCTCCACACTGTTCTGCATAGTGGCTGCATCAGTTTGCATTCCCACCAACAGTGCAAGAGGGCTCCCTTTTCTCCACACCCTCTCCAGCATTTATTGTTTTGCAGACTTTCTGATGACGGCCATTCTGACCAGTGTAAGGTGATACCTCATCTAGTTTTGATTTGCATTTCTCTAATAATGATCTTCCCTGGTGGCTCAGACAGTAAAGCATCTGCCTACAATGCAGGAGACCTGGGTTCAATCCCTGGGTCAGGAAGATCTCCTGGAGAAGGAAATGGCAATCCACTCCAGTATTCTTGCTTGGAAAATCTCATGGACGGAGGAACCTGGTTAGGCTACAGTCCATGGGGTCGCAAAGAGTCGGACATGATTGAGCGACTTCACTCACTCAATAATGAGTGATGTTGAACATCTTTTCATGTGTTTATTGGCCATATGTATGTCTTCTTTGGAGAGATGAATGTGTAGTTCTTCTGCCCATTTTTTGATTGGGTTGTTTGTTTTTCTGATATTGAGCTGCATGAACTGATTGTATATTTTGGAGATTAATCCTTTGTCAGTTGCTTCATTTGCAATTATTTCCTCCTCCAGCAAGTTTTTAAACCACCCAGCAAATCAGGTAAAAACACCTGAGTACTCTGTGTAGGTTACGTCCTGTAGTGAGGCTGGAGGTTCCTTTCCCTCCATCACCCTGTCTCCATCCCTCATTAAGAACCACTCTCAATTGGCTTCCATGTCCCCTTCTGTACTGTTATCCTCCCCCTTCTCTGCATTCTTGGGGATTTCAGTATTTTCTGTGTGGATCACAATAAACTGTGGAAAATTCTTCAAGAGATGGGAATACCAGACCACCTGACCTGCCTCTTGAGAAACCTATATGCAGGTCAGGAAGCAACAGTTAGAACTGGACATGGAAGAGCAGGCTGGTTCCAAATAGGAGAAGGAGTACGTCAAGGCTGTATATTGTCACCCTGCTTATTTAACTTATATGCAGAGTAGATCATGAGAAACACTGGGCTGGAGGAAGCACAAGCTGGAATCAAGATTGCTGGGAGAAATATCAATTACCTCAGATATGCAGATGACACCACCCTTACGGCAGAAAGTGAAGAGGAACTAAAAAGCCTCTTGAGGAAAGTGAAAGAAGAGAGTGAAAAAGTTGGCTTAAAGCTCAACATTCAGAAAACTAAGATCATGGCATCTGCTCCCATCACTTCATGGGAAATAGATGGGGAAACAGTGGAAACAGTGTCAGACTTTATTTTTCTGGGCTCCAAAATCACTGCAGATGGTGACTGCAGCCATGAAATTAAAAGACGCTTACTCCTTGGAAGGAAGGTTATGACCAACCTAGATAGCATATTCAAAAGCAGAGACATTACTTCGCCAACAAAGGTCCATCTAGTCAAGGCTATGGTTTTTCCAGTGGTCATGTATGGATGTGAGAGTTGGACTGTGAAGAAAGCTGGGCGCCGAAGAATTGATGCTTTTGAACTGTGGTATTGGAGAAGACTCTTGAGAGTCCCTTGGACTGCAAGGAGATCCAAACAGTCCATCCTAAAGGAGACAAGTCCTGGATATTCATTGGAAGGACTGATCCTGAGGCTGAAACTCCAACATTTTGGCCACCTGATGTGAAGAGTTGACTCATTGTAAAAGACTTGGATGCTGGGAGGGATTGGGGGCAGGAGGAGAAGGGGATGACAGAGGATGAGATGGCTGGATGGCATCACCGACTCGATGGACATGAGTTTGAGTGAACTCTGGGAGTTGGTGATGGACAGGGAGGCCTGGCGTGCTGCAATTCATGGGGTCTCAAAGAGTCAGACATGACTGAGCAACTGAACTGAACTGAATGGCTCAGAAGGTAAAGAATCTGCTGTTAATGCAGGAGACCTGGGTTCAGTACCTGGATTGGGAAAATCCCCTGGAGAAGGGAATGGCAACCCACTCCAGTATTCTTGCCTGGAGAATCCCATGGACAGAGGAGCCTGGGGGTCTACAGTCCATGGGTCAAAAAGAGTTGGACATGATCGAGTGGCTAACAGTTTCACTTTCAAGACTATCTGCGGTAGTGGTAATGAAATGGAGTGGAACCCTATGGTCCTTCCCCCTGCTTTCCCTCCCCTCTGGCCACGTCCTCCACCTGCTTTTGTCTGTGGAAAAACTTTAGCCAAAGACTAAGTTTAACTAGCCAAAGACTAAGTTATGAGGGCTTTCCTCATAGCTCAGTTGTTAAATCATCTGCCTGCAATGAAGGAGACTTGGGTTCCATTCCTGGGTTGGGAAGATCCTCTGGAGAAGGGAATGGAAACCCACTTAGTATTCTTGCCTGGAGAATCCCCTGGACAGAGGAGCCTGGCAGGCTACAGTCCATGGGATCGCAAGAGTTGGACAGGACTTAGCGACTAAACCACCACCGCCAAGTTTAATTCAGAGAAGTGAGAAAATGCAGAAACAAAGGAAAACAGTCAAAGGAGCCCGGATAATAATTTAGTCATTAAGCGTGGTCAAGGACCTTTAGTTTCTTCTCAAGGACTATAGATAATATTCTGAGCCATATCCTGTGAGCTGTCTTGTAGAGTCTGCAACCCCCAGCAGGTGGAAGAAGTTAACTACATGATGACCAGACTGTGGCCATGACATAAGCTGCCACAATTCCAAGAATTGGCCTCAAGGAAATGGGAACAAGTCGACCCTGGAAGTGAAGGTTAATTGTACTTAAAACAATCAAGATGACGCTGGTCAGATCACCGATGAACAATTTGAAGATGACTGTCAGAGCTGACTGTGCTATTTCTGCATGGAGCCCCCTCCCTCAGCCTATAAAAGCTCTTGCCCATTGGTTGTTACTGAGGGGAGTCAGTCTTTGGACTGGAGTCCCCCATCACTCCCAGGGTTGCTGGCATCCAAAGTAAAGCAAACTTTCCTTTTGACCAACTTTGACTCTTTAATGGTATTTGAGCAGGGAGCAACCAGACCCCCTGCTTTTGGTGACAATGAGTCTTTTGGGGGTTAAAATATAGTCCAAGGCTGTTTCAACCCAGAAGTCCCTTTGAGTCCATGGTTCTTTAAAAGTTTCTCTTGACACTTTCCTCCCTCGTGCCTAAGGGTGTGACAAAGTGGCCTGACATTCCTCTTCCCCCTCTTTTTTTTTTTAATTAGATTTTTTTAAACTGCTTTGTTGGTACACAAAAAATTGCACAGATTGCTGTGCTGCTGCTAAGTCACGTCAGTCGTGTCTGACTCTGTGCGACCTCATAGACGGCAGCCCACAGGCTCCCCCGTCCCTGGGATTCTCCAAGCAAGAACACTGGACTGGGTTGCCATTTCCTTCTCCAATGCATAAAAGTGAAAAATGAAAGTGAAGTTGCTCAGTCGTGTCCACTCCTAGCAACCCCATGGACTGCAGTGCACTAGGCTCCTCCGTCCATGGGATTTTCCAGGCAAGGGTACTGGAGTGGGATGCCATTGCCTTCTCCATTGCACAGATTAAATGTGTGCAATTTAGTGAGTATAAAACTCACTTTATGGAGATAAATATAAAGACAGGTATGGAATACGGTACTAGTGAAATGTTGCAGCTATTTAGTTGCCCAAGATGTGTCTGACTGTTTTGTGACACTATGGACTGTAGCCCACCAGGCTCCTCTGTCCATGGGATTCCCCAGGCAAGAATACTGGAGAGGACTGCTATTTCCTTCTCTAGGGGATCTTCTCGACCCAGGGCTCAAACCCTAGTCTTTTGCATTGGCAGGCATGTTCTTTATCACTGAGTCACCAGGGAAGCCCACTAGTATAATAGTTGTATGTTAATTGCTCTTGATTTTAGTGTAAAAGTTAAAAAAAGAATTAAGGATGTCTCTAACTTCGCAAGGGCTTCCCTGGTGGCTCAGATGGTAAAAATTCCTCCTGCAATGTGGAAGACTCCTGTTTGATCCATGGGGTGGGAAGATCCCCTGGAGGAGGGCATGGCAACCCTCTCCAGTATTCTTGCCTGGAGAATAATCATGGATAGAGGAGCCTGGCGGGCTACAGTCCGTGGAGTCACAGAGTCAGATAAGACTGAGTGAGTCAGCACAGCACAGCAAAGCACATAACTTCACAAATTAGTTAATGGATAAGCAGAACAACAAGACGTAGAGTAAGACATCAATCTCCCTCTCCCTTTGTTATTCAGATCTGCCCAGCCCATATTCACTGAATGAGGACACACTCTCGCTGGAGTAAAAGAACCTTTCAGCTTTGTCTTCGGAACTAGTCCACTTTCATCTTTTATTAAATAGATTACAAATAAAAGGAAAAAGATCAAGAAGTGGGGATGAGAAAACAAAACAAACCAAAGAAAACAAGACAACACAAGACAAATCAACGATCATCTCTTGATGTAGCCTGTCTCTATTTCTGGCCCTATGGCTCAAACCTTAATTTAAGGGATTTTTTAAAGACTTAAAATAAACCTCTTTGTTGTAAGATTAAAGAGAATTTCCCATATAAAATAAAATTAAATGCTCAGATTAAAGAAAGCAACACTGCTGGCCAGCTTCCCTCATGAGCTACACTGTCGACATCTTTGAACCCCAGGATTTCAGATGGAACGGCTGCTGAAAACTCTCATCTTTTCAAGCCCTGTTTCTGCAGGGAGGCCAAGGGCCTTGGGGAATCCAGAGGGCACCTGTCTGGCTGGTGGGGGGCACTTTGGCCTCTCGCACTGGGTATGTGTCTGCTCACTCGCCAAGTCGTGTCCAACTCTTTGCGACTATATGGACTGTGGCCCGCCAGGTTCCTCTGTCCATGAGATTTCCCAGACAAGAATGCTGGAGTGGGTTGCTATTTCCTTCTCCAGGGGGTCTTCCTGACCCAGGGATCGAACCCACATCTCCTGCATCTCTTGCATTGCAGCTGAATTCTTTAGTGCTGTGCCGCCTGGATACAGTCACTTGCACTGGATATAGTCACTTTGATTTTGATATCTGGAAGACCCGAGGCCAGCCTGTGTCTCACACAAACAACTCACCTTTGCAACAGACCAAGTGCTTCTGCTCTTGCTTTCCCTTCTGATCCTCGAAGGTGGACTCAATTGTTTGGGAGCCTGGCACCTGTGTCCCGAAGTTCAGGAGAGCTTTCAAGCCTTGTCTTGAAGCCACAACAACATGGCCTTCAATGGAAATCAGGCTGAATTTGACTAAAATGAAGATTTTTAGATTTGGAAGCCTTGTTTATCCACGAGGGCTCCAATTTAAAAAATGGGGCCAGTCAGTAGACATCTTCTGATCTCAAGAAGCACACACATATTATAAGCTCTGGGTCACTCACCTTCCCACGACGTCCTCAGTGTTCCCAGAACCTCTGGTGCTCTTAGCAAGCCTTCAGGAAAACCACTTCCTCTGGATGTCTGCCCCCTGTCTCCCGCTTGTGCTTGTGACAATCTTCCCAGCTGCCCTTTTACAGGGCTCCCACTATTAGTCATTGTCCCCACTGCTCGCCCCTCCCTCTACCTGCACCCTCAGTAACCTGACCTTGCCCACCCTCCTCTTAAAGCGGGAGCACAGAAGTGGACAAGCACTCATCTCAGGGATGCTATTGTGGGGCTCTCAGTGGCTCTGAGTGCTTCATTCAAGAAAGACGTCAGCTTTTTTTTTTTTTTTTTAAGATTTTTTTGATTTGAATAATTTTAAAAATCTTTATTGAATTTGTTACAATATTGCTTTTGTTTTTATGTTTTGGCCCCAAGGCATGTGGGATCTTAGTTCCCCAACCAGGGAGAGAGCCACCATGCTCTGCACTGGAAGGCTAATTCCCAACCTCTGGACTGCCAGGAAAGTCCTGTGGAGGATATCAGCTTTGATCATCCCTCTTTCAGAAAAATGCTTCAAAAGGCAGCCTTTTCACAGAGCCCGGCTATCCTGCACCACAGCCTGGGAGCCATTTCCCTGGGACCAGAGGAAGGCCCCTCCCTACAAAGTACTGACTTTCTCTTTAAAGCTAATATGTGCCTCTGACTCTCTGCAACCTTGAACTTTCATCGTTATCTTCTTTGGCTGACCATCTGTAGCTCAGTCATGTGAATGCGGATGTGCATAAAGGTTTTGCTCATTGCCATGCTGTGAACCTCTGTCCCACACAGGAGCAGTGACATTGGTGTTGAGGATAAGAGCGTGGATGCTGTGGTTGACATGCCTGGAGGGAAACACAGAGTCCTAGCTGTGTGACCTTGAGCCAGTTAACTAATGACTCTGAGCTTCGGCTTCCATCTCTGCAAATGGTGGTAACAGAACCGACTGATAGGTCATGAGAAGGATTATATGAAATTGTGCATACAGTAAATGGTAAAAAAAAAAAAAAAGTTAGCTAGTTAGAATAGAGGTACAGTGAGGTTGAATTGCATTTACAAAAATCATTCAAGTCTGCAAGGCCCCAGTCTATCTGAGAGTGGCATATAACCATCACCATCCAAATCTCCTCTTCCTGTACTAAGAACATGTTGGGGCCCATAGCTTGCTCCTTCCTTCCTCCAATAGTTGAAGTAGAAATGTGACTGCCATTCCCCTGTCTTGTCCTCCAGGTGCCAGTGACAGGATAGATAGTATATTGTGCACTGTTCTTGCATGCGTGCACGCATGCTAAGTCACTTCAGTCATGTCAGATTCTTTTCAACCCCATGGACTGTAGCCTACTAGCCTCCTCTGTCCGTGGGAATTCTCCAGGCAAGAATACTGGAGTGGGTCGCCATGCCCTCCTCCAGGGGATCTTCCTGACTTCAGGGATCAAACTCACGTCTCCTGCATTTCCTGCATTGCAAGCGGGTTCTTTACTACTAGCACAGCCTGGCTGGGAGGCCCATATTCTGCATCAGGACTTCTCAAACATTAATACATGCACAAGAATCCACCTGAGAATCTTAGAAAAATTCAGATTATGATCAGGTGGCTCTGGGCAGGGGCTCTGAGATTCTGAATTTCTCTCATAAGTTTTCAAGTGCTATTGCCTCTTCTGGTCTGGGGACCACATTTTCAGTAGTAAGTACCTATATGATAATCCAATTGGCAGTAAGGAGCTTATTCTGGATAAATATTGGGTGGAAAAATGTCAGGCCATCAGCTACAGCACACCAGGCCTCTCTATTATACTTATATTCTAATTTAGCTGATATTATAAGTTTTTTTTTTTTTTTTTAGTTTACTTTTTGGCTATATCCTACGGCATATTTGGATCTTAGTTCCCAGCCAGGGATCGAACTCACACTCCTAGTACTGGAAGGTGGAGTCTTAGCCACTGGACCACCGGGAAAGTCCCAAGCTGATACTATGACTTTCTAGGGATTATCATTCTTCGCTGTTACTGTAAGAGAGATTTGAAGGAAGTGGACAAGATGAGGAAGGGAAAGAGGCCCTTCCTAGTGGGCAGAAGCAAACCGCAGCTAGAGAAAAGGTCAAGACTTTCTTATTCCACAGTGAGTATCATCAGTTTAGGGGTTTTCCAGAATATACTAGCAGTTCTGATGTTTCTTGTCCTGTGTCTTCTCATAGCTCTTTGTGGTTTTATGTTGATCAGTCAGGGTGCCTCAAAAAACTACCTTTGTATTCTAGGTTAAAGCTGCCACAGGGCAAAGACAATGAGCATTCCTTCCTAGATTTTTAAGGTACCTGTGATTTGCAGAAGAGTCAAGCTCATCATTGTTTGATGGCACTTTGTACGAGGGTAAGTTTTGTGGTCTCTGGGTCTCTGGTGCTTGATTGACTTAGAAGGGAGGCTTTGTCTGTGAAAGTGGTCAGGAGAATTTCACAGGGCCCAGTCCCTCTAGCGTCAAGACAGCTCTTTCTTCAGGCTTTCTCTGTGTGGACCCATTCTCTTGATGGACAGGATGTGCTGATGTGAAGCTTGCTGTTGGCTTGTTAGCTGGCTCTCATGCTGTCAAAGGGCAACCGCAGCAACATGTCTTCTGGGTGTTGGAAGAAATAACTGGAAAAGAATTGACTCCTTTAGGAGGGCCGCAGAGGCCGTGTTCCTGAGGACCATGTGAGGACAGATGAAAGGACCTTGGGCCCTTGAAGCTTGTTTTGTTGCTACTGATAGTATTATCAGCAGAGATTTAGGCCTGGAATATATCCAGATTCTTGTTTGTAATCTTAAGGATATGTGCTAACTGTATTTATGTTGTAATGTCAAAGATTCCTTAAGTTTATGAGGCGAATGATCACTTATTCCATTTTCATGAATACAAGTTATGCACTTTAATTGATTTTGCTTTAACTTCTCTGTCTCATGGGAGAAGCTCACGGCTCCCACCAAGTCGATAAGCTCATAATATGTACGTGTCTTTCCCTTCTTTGTCCAAATCTTTGAATTTTATGGAATTTTAAGAAATGTAAGTATACACTTTTATAAACTTTTATATTCTTAGGGACTTTTAACACCTACAGATTCTAAAATTGTATGCTGTGGGATTTTAGATAGCTTATATGGCTTTGTCTGACTTGAGAGCCAAGCTCATTGGATCATTTCCATTATTTTTCCTGCTTGAGCTAAAATTTCCTTTTTAATTGATGTATTTACATTTACTATTTCTGTTCCTTATTGATGCATTTAATGAATCAGTTCCATAAAATGATTGTATAACAAGCCTCAACAGAAATATATTAGAGCATTTCATTTTCTTTAGAATATTTTGTTAACTTTTTCTCACTTTTTTAGAACAAATATATTTCTAAATATTTTGTTTTGTAGACCCCCCTTGAGAGTCACATAAGCTATTGTCTCTCTCTCCAGAAAAATACACATATTGATGCTACTTTGTCCCAGTTCTTAATCACTGGTCATTACTGGATTATATTAGCTTTATAATCTATACTTCACTGTTGTATTTGTCTTTTCCTATGATTATGTTGTTTGTTGGTTAATCGCTCAGTCATGTGTCGCTCTTTGCAACCTCATGGACTGTAGCCCAACAGGCTCCTCTGTCCATAGCATTTCCCAGGCAAGAATATTGGAGTGGATTGCCATTTCTTAAGTTCTTCACTGGTTTGTTCATATCAAGTTTTCTTTCTTTCAGTGTAGTATGTAAGTACTATAACACAGTGTTGTGCATAGTACTATGGACAAAGTATTGAACAACCAACTCCATTCTGGAATCAGAGATGGTTGCAGAGGCAGTGATGTCCTTGGAGCTAAAAACTGAGAGGTGAGCTGAAGTCTCCCAGCCAGAATGGACAGAGAGAAGGATGCCTAGTCAGATGGAACAACATGTTCAAGGGTGAGAGGTATGAAAAATCTGGTGAAAGTTTGACAAGAAGGGGCAAGATAGTAGATGAGCCTGGAGGTGTTGGTGGAGCAGTAAAGAGCAGAGGAAACATCAGCAAGAATGCATGCAAGTGGGGGAAGGATGTTGGGAAGGGGTAGTTAGGGAGTTAAGGGTGGACATGTGCACACTGCTGTATTTAAAATAGGTAACCAATGAAGACCTGCTGTATAGCACAGGGAACTCTACTCAATGTTATCTGGCAGCCTGGATGGGAGGGGAGTTTGGGGAAAAATGAGTATATGTGTATGTATGGCTGAGTCCCTTTGAAGTCCACCTGAAACTATCACAGCATTGTTAATTGTACTCCAATATAAAATAAAAAGTTTTTTTTTTTCTTTAAAGAATGTACCTGAGGAAGCCTCTAGCTCTATATTTAAGTCTCAGCATCATAAACTCAGTAGATGTTTCTGTTCTTTGGTTTGGAGGTTTAGTAGAGTCTGGGAGTGTCTTAGTTGAAGAAAAGAATGGCCTCCAATGATGGTATTCTCACCCTAACCTCAAGCCTTTTGAAGGAATAATTGGTGTTCAATCTTAATTGAAAGGATTATGAAGCTTGTTCTCACATTCTATGAGGATTGTCATGAGCATTATCAAAATCATCATCATCATCAAAAATGACAACCCGCCCCCACCACTAGTCACTTAACTGAGCTCATCACTTAACTAGTCACCACTAGTCACTTAACTGAGCTAGTCACTTGGACTCAGGGCAAGAGAATTTTTAACAAAGATAAGCAAAGAAAATGCACAATCCTTGCCTTAGAATGCAAATATCTCGTCTGATTCTACATCACAGGGTGAGGCAGAAAAAAAATGTTACCTTGGGAACTGAATGCCAAAAACATGCAGCCCCTTCTGCTAATCCTCGCCACTGCTCTAGTTCAGAGCCTCGCCGCCCCTGGCTTGGACTTGTCAGTACCTCTTCACTAGTTTCCCTGCCTTTGGTCTTGTCCTGGCTGCATGATCTCCAGCACCATAGCTGGAATTAAAAAAAATAATTTATTTATTCGGGTGTGCTGGGTCCTAATTGCAGCATCTGGGGTCTAGTTTCCTGACAAGGGATCAAACCTGGGCCTCCTACATTGGGAGTGCAGAGTTTTAGCCACTGGGCCACCAGGGAAGTCCCCTGAGGAATTTTTGTAATATGCAAACTTGATCATGATGCTCTTTGACTTAAACACTTCAATTTCCCCTGTCTAAATGAGACAATGTCTCAACCTTTAAATGCAGAGCGTAAGACCCTTTCCCCCAGCTGCCACCTACTTGTTTAGCCTCATCTCTAAATACTGCTGTTGGATGCAGTCTCCTGAATAGACAAGTCATTTTGCATCTTCTCACGTTTTAAGATGATTTTCCTTCAGTCTCATAAGCTCTTTCCATTTTTTTGACTGCACAGAGATTTACTATTCATCCTTTAAGCTCAAATGTCACCCCTTCTAAGAAGCTTTCTTCTATATATCTGTGGACAATTAAGAGTTTATTCCACTATATTTCCACAATGTCTGGCTTCTATCTGTATGAAAGGCTTAAGGCACACACACAAAAAATTATTCTAACAACAGGATTCCTAGGATAGCAAGGTTTTTATTCTGTTCTCCTTGATGTCTTCTGCACAGGACTCGGTAGAGTTTGATAGTTATTGAATGAGTGGAAACCTATATGTTATTTAGGATAATCTCTAAGGACAAACACCAGAAGTTTATTTTTGTAATGAGAAAGTTATATTTTCCCCTCCTGAGAATTCTTTTCCCGTTTATTTTGGTGAGAATGGGATGGAGGGCCAAGAACAGAGCTATGGAAAACAGAGAAAGGAAGGAAATTAGAAGAGATTAAAGCATTGAGAACCCCTGGAGAAGGAAATGGCAACCTGATCCAGTATTCTTGCCTGGGAAATCCCATGGACAGAGGAGCCTGGCGGGCTACAGTTCATGAGGCTGCAAAGAGTAGGATTTTCGATTTAGTGACTACACAACAATAGCAAAGCACAGAGAATAATACTTGAGACAGAAAAGAAGTGAAAACAAAGCTATCCTTTTTTAAAAGAATAATTTTTATTGGAGTACAGTTGCTTTACAGTGTTGTGTTAGCTTCTGCCGTGCAGCAAAGTAAATCACTCTTACGTGTGCATATATCCCCTCCTTTTTGGACTTCTCATTCAAGTCATCACAGAGTAGTGAGTAGAGTTCCCTCTGCTATAAGTAGGTTCTCATTAGTTCTCTATTTTATGCATAGTATCAATAGTATATATATGTTTATCCCAGTCTCCCAATTCTTCCCACCCCCCTTACCCCTTAGTGTCCATATATTTGTTCTCTACATCTGTGTCCTTATTTCTTCTTTGCAAATAGGATCGAGGCCCTTCTTGATATTAAATATTAGAGTATCAAGTTCAAGACTAGAGAGGAAAATCCCCATGGACTTTTGAAAAGCGAGCTGGGGTTCCCGATCTGGCTTTGAGGCAGGGCCCTGTCCTTTGGTCCCTGCTTCCAAGGGAAGAGAGGAGATCACGTGAGGTCTCCCTGTGCAGAGTTCAGAAGGAGCTCAGGCACCCGCACTCCAGCTGTCTCTCCATTCTGTTTATTTTCCTTTTCATACTCACTCCCAGCTCTTCGGAATCTTCCCTTCCAGCCTGTTCAGCTGAAGATCACAAGAAAACATGACCTTGGCAACCCCAAAGGGCCTTTGGGACCCATTTAGCCATCCATTATTAAAGTCTAAAAGCTAGACTTTAATGGTCTTCCACTGACAACTCATTTTTTCCTGAGAACTAAGCATGTAATGTCTTGGCTGTGTTCAGTACGAATATGGAAACGTGCTGCCTTTTCCATGTGGGTGAATGGGCAGCAGCACTGTTGACCTGTCTAAATTGGGGAAGCAGGTTTAGGTGAAGAATCTTTAGTGTGGTATCTTTTTACCCTTTATGTGAATACAGCTTGGAAAAAGTACTTTTGCAAGATGCTCTGGACTAAAGAAGAGACAGTCATGCTGGAGGCAAGAGCACTTAGAACCTAGCTGCCAGTATCACTGACAATGATCTTCCCAGGAGATTGTGCTACTCTAGAAGTTCTGAAAGCTCCCTCACTCAGCAGAATCTGCTTGGAAAGGGGCTAATGGCTCACAGTGGTCCTTATTCCTTGTTCTGGAGTATCCAGACCAATGGTCCTCCCTTGGCGGCAGTAGCTCTAAAGCACCAGAGGTGAGGGAGGGGGCATACCCTTCACCTGAAATTGGAATACAGGAAAAATCTAGTCAAAGAGAATGTCCAGAGTAGATGTGATCCTTGGAATGAGAGCATCCACATCAGGAAGCCTAGCTGGGAGATACCAGGGAGGGACAACAAGTAACCTGAGGGTTAACCAGGAGACGGTGGATGATGAGGGTGGTAGGGTGCCATTTTAGCAGTTGTATTTCCACTGTCAGCTGGTAGCTGCCTGCTTTCCACCTTCCGTGTGTGTGTGCTAAGTCACTTCAGTTGTGTCTGACTCTGTCCGACCCTATGGACTGTAGCCTGCCAGGCTCCTCTGTCCGTGGGATTCTCTAGGCAAGAATACTGGAGTGGGTTGCCATTTCCTCCTCCAGGGACCCAGGGATCGAACCTATGTCTCTTGCATCGCCTGCATTGACAGGTGGTTCTTTACCTCTGAGCCACCTGGGAAGCCCCTTTCTCCTTCAAGTGGTGTCTTAAGAGTCCTTCCTTAGAGTGTTGATCTTGGTTCAGTTTTCCCCATATTCCCTTTGTTAGGGATGGCTCAGGTTCCTACCCACAAAGGGAAGGTAAGAATTAATTATTAAAATATTCAAATGTATGGATTATCCATGGGATTGCTAGACTCAAAAATCTCCAATTAGTAGGATGTTTTGACCAGACCTTATTTTATTTTCATTGTCTAACTATATACATAGAGAAAGATCTTATTTTCCCCTGGGCTTTAGTACAGTCATCCTTTGGTAGCCACTGGGGATTGATTCCAGGATTTCTGTGAGTACCATATGCCGAGGATGCTCAAATCCCTTGTACAAAATGTCATGGTATTTGCATATAACCTATGCTTATCTTCCTGTATGCTTTAAATCATCTCTAGGTTACATATAGCACTTAATATGATGCTCTGCTATATAAATAGTTGTGACTATAAAATGTAAGTGCTATGTACACATGGAACTCTGTCCAGTGTTATGCAGCAACTTGGATGAGAAGGGAGTTTTGGGGAGAATGCCTACATGTATATGTATGGCTGAGTCCCTTTGCTGTGCCCCTGAAACTGTCACGACATTGTTCATTAATCGGCTATACCCCAATACAAAATAAAATCTTTTAAAAAGTAAGTGCTATGTAGATAGTTGCCAGCCATACAGCAAATTCAAGTGTCACTTTTTGGAACTTTCTGGATTTTTTTTATTCCCTGAATATTTTTGACCTCCAGTTGGTTGAATCTGCAAATACAGAACTGTGGATAGAGAAGGCCAATTGTACTTCAGAAGTTGGATTTCAATGGGAACACACACTACACCTCACACATGCACATAGCTTTTTCGAAGATTAGGGTTGGTTATGGAGGAAAAGTAGGTAATGTTTCACTCATTCATTTGTTCATTCATTCATTCATGTCATATATTCTAAGCCCCGTTTTGAACCAGTTTTCCTCCTAGGAGCTGGAATATAGCAGGGTATAGTCAGAGGTCTTTACCTTTATAAGACTCAAAATTCATATAAGCTAAGGCAAGAAACTGACATCTCTACTATTTCTACAATACAGTATTCAGTTGACTTTTCCCTCCTCTGTTCTCTGTGCTGGGAGTCCCGTGGGCCCTGGCGACTCTGTGATCCCAGAGGATAGAGTCCACGGAAGTGCACTCATGTCTGCCAGGTGACTGGATAAGCCAGTGGGTTTCTGGGGGCATCCATTTCCACAATGTATGATGAAAAAGCCAGAGCGCCCACCCTCGCCACGAGGGCCACTCTGCCGGCTTCCAGTGTTGCAGCGATTCTGGGAACAGCTGGCTGTTCTAGACGGTACTTTTGCCGTGAGTGCTTCATGCCGTCTGTTCAACGTCTACAGACAGGGTAGGAGGACCACCTGGTTGGAGGCGGCCTGCTCTGCCTCGCTGTGGAATCCTGGTTTCTCTCTGCTGCTGTGTTTATAAAGCCGTGTCTGCTCAGTCTCAGAGGAGAGGAGAGCACCAGGCAGTGCTTCTGGCTGCTCTCAATCTGCTCTGCAGAGAGTTCTGGTAATTTTCCTCTGTGAGTAAAAGGGCGGGCTGCCAGCCTGAGCCTTCAGTTCCCTCTGCTGTCCCCTCCTGTGGCAGCTGATGAAATAAGGGCCTTCGATTTCATTTTCTGCTCTTTTCTCTGACACAGAACCACTAGGGAAATGAGGCTAGAAACTTTCAGGTTATCCCAGGCAGCTGAGAAACAACCATAGGAACAAAAATGTTACTCATGAAATCCTAGGACTCCAAAATCCCAGTGGTATCCTCATGTTTATGAATATATTTTGCCTATGTAGGTGTGCAGGTATGCTTGGGTGTGTGCATGTTTCTCTTGCAAAGTTTGTATCAGATGGGAAAGATTAATACCCATTTGCATTATCTTTGCTTTTCTTTTTTTTTTAATTTAATTTTATTTTTAAACTTTACAATATTGTATTAGTTTTGCCAAATATCGAAATGAATCCACCACAGGTATACCTGTGTTCCCCATCCTGAACCCTCCTCCCTCCTCCCTCCCCATACCCTCCCTCTGTGCTTTTCTTGTTGAAAAGCAAAAAACACTATTCAATTCTTGGCCAAAAAAACCACCTTCTTTCCTGTACATTTTTGGAGCAGTTACTTGTGAAGACCCTTCATCTTGGAAAATATAGAGTGTCCAGCACTGCACATGTTGATTGAGGCACTGGACCTCAGCCTTCTAGTGTATTTCACTGCCTTCTAGTATATTTCACCACAGAAAGTGTGTGTGTGTGTGTGTGTGTGTGTGTGTGTATTTCATTTAACAACACAATCTAGTCTTATATGCCAAGTGCATTATTTCTCTTATCATCAAGACTTTAAATCCTCTCCATGCTAAATATTAAATTTAACACTATTTCTCTAAAGGGATTTGACTCTTGTGTTTGTTTTTCTTATAAGAGCCTCTAAGGAGCTAAGAATGGCTCTGTGTGAGCTTTCTGGAACAAGCAGGGCTAACCTTAAACAGATTGTTTCTGATTCTCAACCCTCTCCTTCGATGGAAGGGGCATGGGGCTCAGTAAACGCTGCCAAGAATCTTTAAATTGTGGGCACATCTACATATATAAACAGTTTAAATAAATGTGACAATGTGTTTCATTCGTTTAAGTTAGTAAAATATACACCTACTAAAGTACACCCTTGGACTGATTCCCTCCACACCTACTTTGGAATGAAACCAGCCATTTAAGAGAAAAGGTCAGTTTGGTTGCTATCCTGTAAGCTAGGACAATGCACGTTAACATATTTTTCACTCTTTGGTAGTGGGAAAAGCTGGTATTATTATATAATCCAGAGTGATTCAGCAAGTCAGTTTTTATCACATTGCATTTCTAAATTGTTCTGAAAGCAAAGGTTGAAAAATTGCTTTTAAGAGTTATCAAGGGATCATTCTGTTGGGATCTGGAAGGGAAAAAAAAAAAAAACCCTGAGAAAACCCTGCTTATAGAGACCATTTCACTTGGTTGCTAGCTTCACTGGAGGAATATCAGATCTCCCTCTAATAATCACTAAGGTGCCATGTGGGATCATTTAGCTAAGTGATATGCAGTTGTTCTCATCCCTCACAGGTAACTATGGCAACAGATACAGTGCTGACAAGCTCTGGGCCTAACATTATTAGAGATTCAACAGTCTTCTAGACTACAATTAATTGGTATTTTTTCCTCCTTGGATTTGTAAGGCAATTGACATCAGCATTTTCAGGGTGCAAATAAAGACATTTTGGATGTTGGAAACAAACCAGACTTCATTTTAAAATCATGGCATTTACTGAGAAAGCAGCTTAGAGAGGGGGAAATGCAAATGAGGTAGCATCAGTCTGGTTTGCATTTCTCCTTTCAGAGAGAAGGAGCTTGTCAGTGTCTCTGTGTGTGAAATTTGAGCCAATGGTTTTAGACATATGCATGTGTGAAACAGCTAATTTTTTTCCTTGCAATATTTAGAGAGGAAACACCCCAGAGAAAATTCTGAACAGTGATAGACTATTTTGGCCAGCCCACAAGATAGCTTTTCCTCAGCCTTTCTAATGAGTTGCTAGCAGTTTTATTTCTCCAGGGTTTGTGGTGAAAAGTAGTCTGATTATTTTGACTTTGAAACTCCATTTAGTAGTATTTTGACGGGTTGGAAATCCTTAGGCAAGGAACTAAGGTTTCAAAAGAACTCTGTATTCTGGGTATATTTAGTTCCACGGTAGGGTTAGGATAAAAACTGGCCTTGGTGTCCACTTTGAAAAGCTAAAAGGCTCCCAGAAAGAAATTTCAGCAGATTCCAGGTTAATAAGCATTTATGAAGTACCCACACATGCCTTGAAGAATCCTAGGTACTTTCACATTTATCTCATTAGAATTTGGTAGCTTTATTAAGGTAAAAAGAACTCTTACAGTTACCCTTAACTGTACATACACACACACAAGGAGATAATTAACAAGGTATATAAAAAGGAAATAACTCCATCTCATTGGATTTGAATAAATTTGATGCATAAAAAAAAAAAACAAACCCACAGAAGCAGAGTCCAGCAAACGTTTGGATGATCCTATCTGGTCAATTCTGGAGGCTGTTACATTTAGGACTTTATTTTTCTCTACTAGTGTCACAGGCTATTTTACTACTTCTCCAGGGTGGGAATTTTCCCAGTGATATTTACTTGCTGGAGATTGCACTTGACTCAGCTGAGTTCTTACTCCAGAAAATTCATACAAGGACAGTGACTAATTAAAGTCTTGAAGCCTCAGGCTGTGCTTATCAAGTGCAATCTGATTTCCCTGAAGTTTAGACCTGGGGTCAAAAGAAATCAGATGTTGGGCTTCATCATACCAAGCCTGAAAGATACTCAGAAATATCATTCTTCTATGGTAGAAATTCCTGGAAAATTACTTCTAGATCAGAAGCTGAAGAATGCAAGTTTCAGAGCTGGAAGACTCGGATTTGAAATCCTGGCCCTTCCCCCTGCTCTTTTTGTGTCCTGGGACAGATTATATTGTCTGTTTCTAATTTTCTAATCCCATATTGAAAAATGTTATAATGAGGTTAATTTAAATGTAAAATGAGATAGAGTAGGTGTGAGATTTTTGTAAATTTAAAGTGTTTTTGCAGAACTCACAAACTCATTATGGGCAAAATTAGAAAATACAGTCTTGGGTAGGTAGAAAGGAAAGGGAAGCCAAACAGTTGCTATTGAATTTTTTTTTCTGCAATGCATTCTTGGGTGAGATACACGCAATGGAGACCAAGCATACTGAGCCTTATTCCATAGTCTGCCAGTTGGGAGTTGGGGGAGGACTTTGAGAAGAAAGGTCTAAATAGTCAGGAGTGTTCTGATATATTTTGATATCAGAACATACATTTTGATATGTTTTTGGCATAACAACATCGTGGATGGAGTGCTGTTACTCTGTGAATTGGGTGAAGGGAATCATATTGATGCAACCATTTTTTGAGCATTTTTCACATCACTCAGTCATGTCTGACTCTTTGCTACGCCATGGCCTGTAGCCCACTGGGCTATTCTGTCCTTGGGATTTCCCAGGCAAGTGGGTTGCCATTCCCTTCTTCAGGGGATCTTCCCGACCCAGGGATTGAACCCAGATCTCCCACATTGCAGGCAGATTCTTTATCATCTGAGCCACCAGGGAATAGACACAGTGAAAAAATGCTTTACAGACATTCCCTTGTTTGTAACAAAATTTTTTAAATTAATTTTTATTGAAGTATAGCTCCTTAACAACATTTTGTGTTAGTTTCTACTGTACAGCAAAATGAATCTGCTGTACATATACATATATCCCCTCTTTTCCCCTTCCCATTTAGATCACCACAGACCACTGGGTAGAGTTCCCTGTGATATACAGTAGGTTCTCATTAGTTATCCATTTTATGCCTAGTATCAATAGCAGATATACGTAACAAGAAATGTATGCAGGTGAACTCCAATTCCAATCCACTGATCTGTATAGGAATATAAATAGCTAGCTTGCCCTACATTCACCTGGAGAAACTTATAGAACTAGTGTGTTAGCCCACTGAGGGACCCAGCCCACACACTGAGTAAACGTACTCCACATTGAGTTGAATGGGGTGAAATGATAACTTGATTTATAGAAAATAAATCATGAATTTATTATTTATTTACTAATAATTTCTGTCAGTTTCTTTGCTAGGACCTGGATATATAAAGGAGAAGGCAATGGCACCCCACTCCAGTACTCTTGCCTGGAAAATCCCACAGATGGAGGAGTCTGGTGGGCTGCAGTCCATGAGGTCGCTAAGAGTCGGACATGACTGAGCAACTTCACTTTCACTTTTCACTTTCATGCATTGGAGAAGGAAATGGCAACCCACTCCAGTGTTCTTGCCTGGAGAATCCCAGAGACGGGGGAGCCTGGTGGGCTGGCGTCTATGAGGTCGCACAGAGTTGGACACGACTGAAGTGACTTAGCAGCAAGTGAGCACCTTGACCACTTGTAGCTTCTAGTCTACTGGAGAAGAGTGATACACATGAAATAAATATTATTTAAATGCTAATTAATGAATGTATTGATTAAATGCAAGTATAGTAAGTGCTGCTCAAGAGAGTATTGGGTGCTTGGAAAGCACGTAGAAAGGGCAGTCATGTAGTCAAAGGGATAATCAGGAAGTAACACTGAAGAGAATTCTTGGATAGAGTACCTAGGTGAGTAACACACATATAATTTCCTCCTATCTCCCTATGTGCAAGTCTTATAAACAATTCAAAACTCAACTCAAATGCTGCTTCCTCAAAGCTCTCCTGTGAGAGTAGGGCAATAAAAAAGGCTCAGCACTGAATAATTTGTGCCTTCAAAATGTGGTGATGGAGAAGATTCTTGAGAGTCCCTTGGGCTGTAAGGAGATCAGACCACTCAATCCTAAAGGAAATCAGTCCTGAATATTCATTTGGAGGGCTGATGCTAAAGCTTAGGCTCCAATACTTTGGCCACCCGATATGGAAAAGACCCTGATGGTGGGAAAGATTGAAGGCAGGAGGAGAAGGGGACAACAGAGGATTAGATAGTTAGATGGTATCACCAATTCAATGGACATGAGTTTGAGCAAGCTCTGGGAGATGGTGATGGACAGGGAAAGCCTGGCGTGCTGCAGTCCATGGGGTTGCAAAGAGTCAGACACGACTGAGCAACTGAACAACAACGCTCTCCTAACTGAGCATGACCTCTTGTCTGGAATTTAGTTATTGCCTAATTTAAAAGTGAACATTGTGTATCTACTATGTGCCAGATGTTCTCAGTGCTTTCAATGGATATCTCATTTGACTTTCACAACTCCTTAGGTAGCTACTTTAGTGTCATTATTTTGCAAATAAGAAAACTGAGGGAGCTAAAATAACTTGCTTGCAGTCACAGGAAGATCTAGAATCAGACAGTGCTGTGCAACACAAGAGAGGTAATTATAACATTTGGCTCTGCAGGCTCTAGTAGTGTCTCTCTGTGGGACTTAGGCTTCCTGACCAGTGTTAAACTCATTTTTGGAGGTGTCATCTTCCTTATTGGATTGTAAGTTCTTTTTTATGTATATTTACATACAACAAAGTGAACAGACTTTAAGCACCCCTCCCTCATAAACTATAAAACATTTCCATCACTGCCAACAATTTCCCTTTCCAATCAATAACTCTTCTCCATCCCATCCCAGGGAACTACTCTGCTGATATATATTATCACAGTTTTTTTTTTTTCTGATCTAGAACTTCACATAAATGAAATCATAGTTTGTGCTCTTTTTTTCGTCTAATTTCTTTCACTTAGCACAATGTTTTTGAGATTGATCCACTTTATTCCTTTTTATTGTTGGCAGTACTCCATCCTTAAACTCTTTAGGATCTGCCCATTTTGTATCCACTCCTGTACTTAGAAACAAAGTGATATTAAAAATATTTATCAACAGGATGACAGGATACTTATGAGAACAAACATGGGCCCAAGGGCTGGAGCAGAGTTGTATGTCAGAGGTTAACCCTTAGTCTTCGGATTGTGGAAAGGTAGGAGTCCTGGAGAGGTGCATAGGAATGGAAATGGCTGGAGTGATGATGGAGGTCTTGGAGGCTCAGGACACTGGTTATTTACCAGCCAGCATGGGAGTTTTCACAATTTTAACAACTGATACAAGTGTACCAGTGTGTGCTGCTGAATATCAGCTCTACCTAGTAAAGTGTCCTATATAGAAAAGACATTCAATAATATTTGTTTATTGAGTGGGTTAATAACTACAAATTAAGTGTAAATTGAGTATCTGTACGTCTATCACTTAGAATTAACCTGTCTTGCAAGGATCTCTAAGAACTTTGGTTTTAGCAGTAATCGTGTGATATAGGTTATTAAGACTATTTCAGAGCTTGGGTCTAGGCTATCTTATCTGACCCAAAGGTGACCCCTCTCATGCTAGCAATGACTGATGAGCAACCTATAAATGCTGTTAAGTCTTAACTGAGTTTCCAAATATGAACGATTATATCTAGAACATTATGGGAAGAAGCAAGACTATCACATGCAGAATGGATATGCAATAGAATACCTGGCATACTGTGAAGGCTCAATATATTTGTTGAATGATTATGTGAATGACTACTTGTATGTGTTCATAAGAGAAAGAGGTCAAGAAGGGTTGGAGTACCCAGAGGAGACTTCTTAGAGAAAGTGAGTTGAAGGTAGACCATAAGAGTGGATAGGTTATAGATGAGAGAGTTAGAATAGTGGAGAACATGAACAAAGAAAGGACATGGGTCCTGTAGGGGACACCTGTTTTTGTCTTCACAGCACCCCTTCTTCTTCTTTTGGGGAACTCAACTACATTTACTCTGTTGTTTTCAGACTTGGTGCAACTACCAATCAAGGAATTCTGTCTTGCCTGGCTAGAAGCGGGTGGTTGATCCAAGCGAGGCTGGTAAGAAGCTCTCTTCCTAAGGTGTGAATATCACATAGTGTAATCCAGAGAATTTGATTGAACTTATGAATTCTAGCGGCAGAGCCCTGAGCAGACTGTTCCTTGGTTGTCGCTATCTACCTCTTCAGGGCTTTCCTGATTCCTGGCTTTTCTGAAAATTTGACCAGTGTGCTTTTCCTTCATTTCTGTGAGTTATTCCATAGTCTTTCAACCTTTTTTTTTTTAACTTAATGTAGCCGGAGTCAGTTCCTGTTGCTTGTAACAAACACACCCTGATGGATTTAGGCATTTTCCAGCTTCCCGGCCCCTTTGTTGTTCAGTCGATAAGTCCTGACTCTTTGCTACCTCATGGACAGCAGTATGCCAGGCTTCCCTGTCCTTCACTATCTCCCAGAGTTTTCTCAAACTCATGTCCTTTGAGCCAGTGATGCTATCCAACCACCTCATCCTCTATTGTCCCCTTCCCCTCATGCCCTTGATCTTTCCCAGCATCAGGGTCTTTTCCAATGAGTTGGCTCTTCACATCAGGTGGCCAAAATTTTGGAGTTTCAGCTTCAGCATCAGTCCTTCCAGTGAATATTCAGGGTTGATTTCCCGGCCCCTAGCAGTTTTTTTTTTTTTTTTTTAAAGATGTCCTGGTGGTCAGTAGCTGATTTTAGAATTCTTTTGAATGTTTACTTTAGAGAATGGAATCCCCTACACTTTCCTTACCAGCAGATCATGTGGTTTCACTCCTTGAGTCATAGATTGAGATGTCTTGGAATGTTTCTCTTTATAACTCAGGGTCACGTTTTGCTACACAGGACTCCAGGAGGTTCCACTCAGAAGGGTGATGTGAATATCTGAAGATAATACCTGTAATAATCATCCTGTGGGCTCTTAAGAACAAAGACACAGTCAGATTTAAACAAAGGAAGATGCTTAATTTTATAGCTGTAGCCAGTGGCTGTTTTGTGTTTTCTTTCCCCACTTACTTCATCTACTGTTTTTCTTACAACGAAAGTAAATGTTTCTCTTTCTCTTCCCAGCATCTTTTATTGGGATAAACTATTGTTGTGGTGTTGCCCTCGGTCTTTCTTTCTTTTTTACATGCATGTTAAGTCACTTCAGTTGTGTCTGCCTCTGTGCCACCCTATGGACTGTAGCCCCCCAAGGTCCTCTGTCCATGGATTCTCCAGGCCAAAATGAGTGGGTTGCTATGCCCTCCTCCAGGGGATCTTCCCCACCCAGGGATCAAACCGGTGTCTCTTAAGTCTTCTGCATTGGCAGGCGGGTTCTTTACCACTAGCACCACCCGGGAAGTCTTTCTTTCTTAGTCTCCACTAACTTCTCTGTCAGCTTCATCTCTTGCTACTGGCTTGGAACACTCCAAAGTCTGCTTCCCATGAGTTGCTAATTGAACTATACTCTTCATTTTTTCTCATGAATCCTGGGGAGAATAGCATTTTTCTCCCCAAGGGAAAATGAAAACATGACAGAAGACAGAAGTAGCTATTATGTAAACAGGACAGATTTCAGTGGCCTTTGTGCAAAAGGAAAGCGGAAGCAAGAAGAGCAATTCAAGTCCAGGCCTGGCCACGTGGGTTAGCCTTTTTCAATGATAGGCTAGCACGACATGAAAAAAAGGAGGGCCTGTCCCAAGAGGAGGTGCTCCATGTGGGATCACTGAGCAAGTAGATGCTCTTACAGTCCTCAGTGGACTCAGGATGAATGGGAAAAAAGCCCTAAAGAATGTAAAAATGGTGCAAATTCAAAAGAATCTGAGAATGAATGTGATTCTCAACAGTTTTATTCTCTGTCATTGGTTGATAATAAGTACATTTAGCAGCTAGAAAATGAACATTCTCTTGGGGAACAGAATCTGCCCTCTGACTTCAAGGTGAGCACCATTCCCTTGGGTGCTTTCGGAGTCATCTATAGAGTCTTACTCCTCTCTACTTATCCCACCATGGGATCTTATTTGAGCTCTCATTCTTCTTGGTATCATTTTCTTTCTTTTTTTATTATTTATTATCTGTTTGTCTGTGCTGGGTCTTTGCTGTGTCTTGCAGGTTTAGCTTCAGTCCAAGATCTCAGTTCTCCAACCAGGGATCCGACCTGGTCCCCCTTCATTGGGAGTGTGGTGTCTTATCCACTGGACCACCTGGGAAGTCTCTTGACCTAATTTCCTAATGGTCTTTCTTCTCTGTTTTCTTCCCTGTCATCCTCTTCAGTCTGCTCCCAGAACACAAAAGACCTGGCCATGTATGTCAATCTCCTGCTTAAAGACCTTTGAGGATGCTCCTTAGTGTATAGGATGGAGGTGACCTCTTTATCATGGCCAACAAGACACTCCCCACATGGGCCTCTGCATGCCTTCCCAGCCTGTTTACTGCTACTTCTTTCCACATGAAACTATTTGCCATTCCACAAACATATCAAACACTTTAAGGCCTCTGTGACTTTGCTCATGATTCTTCCACTGTGATGTTTTCCTCAAACCTCCTCCAGAGACATCTCTTAAAGACCAATATTAAAGGTCAAAATCTCTGCCAGCAGAATATTTTAACTTCCTCTGTGCACAGCTTTCTTTCTATACATATACCACACATACAGCACATACATTATATCATTGTCCCTGGAGAAGGAAATGGCCACCCACTCCAGTATTCTTGCCTGGAGAATTCCATGAACAGAGGACCCTGGCCAGCTATAGTCCATGGGGTCGCAGAGTCGGACATGACTGAATGACTAACACTACTACTCTGCTATTATCATTGCAGCCCAATAGATATAGAACATGAACCAAATACAAAATTAACAATTTACAGCAGCCACATTAAAAAAGTAAAGCACACTCAGTTAATTTCAATAATATATTTTACCTAATCCAATATATCCAGAAATATCATTTCAATGTAAAAATTACCAATAATAAACAATAAATTCTTTGAAATATGATGTGTGCTATGTGCTTTCAGCACATCTTTGGTTTAAATACAAGTACTTAATTGTACAATATCTACATTCAGTTAGGGTTACCATAGTGGACAGCCAGCATTATTTTATAGGTCACTGTCTTTCTTCTGGTTCAGTGATGTGTTTCTCAAGGACTAAGGCTTATTCACCTTTTGATGTCTGATATATAGTCCCATGTGGGGAACATAGCAGCTGAGTGGATGTGTGCTGAATGGAAGAATAATTTTTAAGTCTTGGGTATCTATGAATGCTGGTCCACAAATGAACCATTGTATTTCCTTTTATGTCAAATTCCCTTGGTAGTGTCATGACAGACCATCAAAGAATGTTCAACAATTCCTGTAAATCCATTGCCTAGTGGTCAATGGGGTGGTGTGTAATAAAAATGACTTGGAAGGAAGATTAGTTACACAGTTCAAATTTCATCTGGCTGTTGTCAAATTATCATAATGGTTTGAATACATTAAGACTGCAATGATTAGATTGTAATTGCACCCTTCTTGGGTATTTTTCTCATGACAGTGACCTAGATGAATCAGCCACGCACACACAATCTAATCAATCACAGACAGCATCCTTGAATGTTTCCAGAGAAGATGGAAGCAGAGGAAAGAAGGGGATTAGTTAAATCCCATATTATTTGATTTCTGTCATCTCTGAACTCTTATAGCATTTATAACCCCTGCCGGATAACATGTGTAGACAATGATCCCATGGGTGCAAGGTCACATGGAAAACCTGTGGGATCTCTGAGAGCAGTGGTTATGCACCCCTGGCAAAGAGCCTGCTCTTTAATCCTACACTGTTGCAACCTTCCCAGTACCACAGGGACAGTGTCTGTGGGGGACTCTTGGGATTTCAGGATGATATTACAGAATACAAAGTACTATAACATCCACTCAATGTATTATAAACAATATCTCTTCTGGCCTTGAGAATCACTCAGTGACTCAAAATACAAATAATTATGACTAAAAAGATTATCCAAAACATATGGTTTTGAAAACTTTTGCTAAAATAAACCCATTTATGTTCCCTAGATGATAACATTCAGATGAGACTTTGTCATGTCAGATTACTTTGACTTTTCCAGTGTATTTACATGTTTTAATTTGTCATATCCATTCATTCAAAAAAAAATGGGTCAAACTATTATTGTCATCACTTGCACTATGGTTCTCATTGGCCATGGAAATTATAAAAACTATTCTAACTAATATTTTGGGAAATGTCTGTCATCTTTCAATATGTGGACATAACATACATAATTTCTTTCATGCTGTAAATGAATCAGCAAGTGTATGTGTGTGCTAAGGTGCTTCAATCGTGTCCAACTCTTTGCAACCCTATGGACCATCCTCCATCCATGGGACTCTCCAAGAAAGCATACTGGAGTGGGTTGCCATGCCCTCCTCCAGAGGATCTTCCTGACTCAGGGATCTAACCATATCTCTTATGTCTCCTGCAAGTGGGTTCTTTACCACTAGCGCAACCTGGGAAGCCCAAATGAATCAATGTGAAGTGAAGTGAAGTCACTCAGTCGGGTCTGACTCTTTGCGACCCTGTGGACTATAGCCCACCAGGCTCCTCCATCCATGGGATTCTCCAGGCAAGAATACTGGAGTGGGTTGCCATTTCCTTCTCCAATGAATCAATAGTTGTAATCAAAGGAAAATCAGTTAAAAGGGAACAACAATATTAAGACTTTGTTCCCTTCTCACTTTTCTCTGTGGAAGAAACTCCTGAATGCTGGGAGCGGGAACAAACAGGGTCTTGGTGGACAATACCTAGTCAAGTGGAACAGTCTCCAGCTGTGTAAAAACATAATTACCTTGGCAGATCTCAAACTACCCAACTCTTTCATGTACTGGAGAAGGGAATAGCCAAACACAGAATAATAATGTTGATTTTGGGCACATTTAAAATCTAATCATTAAAGCAATAACGTATTCAACATTTTAAAATTTAAAAGTTCCAGTTCAGGGACTTCCCTGGTGGTCCAGTGGTTAAGAATCTGTCTGCTAATGCAGGACACATGGGTTGGATCCCTGATCTGGGAAGATTCTACATGCAGTGGGGCAGATAAGCCTATGTGCCACAACTACTGAGTCCAAGTACCCAGAGCCTGTGCTCTGCAACAAGAGAACCCACTGCAGTGAGAAGCCCATGCTCGGCAACCAGAGAATTGCCCCTACTTACTGCAACTAGAGAAAGCCTGCATGCAGCAACAAAGATCCAGTACAATAAAACTAAACTAAACTAAACTAAAATAAAGTTCCAATTCAGTCCAGTTGTTTGAAGCACATATGTTTTCAGTTCAGTTCAGTTCAGTCACTCAGTCATGTCCGACTCTTTGAAAACCCATGAATTGCAGCACGCCAGGCCTCCCTGTCCATCACCAACTCCCGGAGTTCACTCAAACTCATGCTCATTGAGTCAGTGATGCCATCCAGCCATCTCATCCTCTGTCGTCCCCCTTTCCTCCTGCGCCCAATCCCTCCCAGCATCAGAGTCTTTTCCACTGAGTCAACTCTTTGCATGAGGTGGCCAAAGTATTGGAGGTTTAACTCCAATATTGGAGTATTTCAGCTTTAGCATCAGTCCTTCCAAAGAATGCCCAGGACTGATCGCCTTTAGAATGGACTGGTTGGATCTCCTTGCAGTCCAAGGGACTCTCAAGAGTCTTCTCCAACAGATCAGATCAGATCAGTTGCTCAGTCGTGCCCGACTCTTTGTGACCCCATGAATCGCAGCACACCAGGCCTCCCTGTCCATCACCAACTCCCAGAGTTCACTCAGACTCATGTTCATCGTGTCAGTGATGCCATCCAGCCATCTCATCCTCTGTCGTCCCCTTCTCCTTCTGCCCTCAATCCCTCCCAGCATCAGAGTCTTTTCCAATGAGTCAACTCTTCACATGAGGTGGCCAAAGTACTGGAGTTTCAGCTTTAGCATCATTCCTTCCAAAGAAATCCCAGGGCTGATCTCCTTCAGAATGGACTGGTTGGATCTCCTTGCAGTCCAAGGGACTCTCAAGAGTCTTCTCCAACACCACAGTTCAAAAGCATCAATTCTTCGGTGCTCAGCCTTCTTCACAGTCCAACTGTCACATTCATACATGACCACAGGAAAAACCATAGCCTTGACTAGATGAACCTTTGTTGGCAAAGTAATGTCTCTGCTTTTGAATATGCTATCTAGGTTGGTCATAACTTTCCTTCCAAGGAGTAAGCGTCTTTTAATTTCATGGCTGCAGTCACCATCTGTAGTGATTTTGGAGCCCAGAAAAATGAAGTCTGACACTGTTTCCACTGTTTCCCCATCTATTTCCCATGAAGCGGTAGGACTGGATGCCATGATCTTCGTTTTCTGAATGTTGAGCTTTAAGCCAACTTTTTCACTCTCCACTTTCACTTTCATCAAGAGACTTTTGAGTTCCTCTTCACTTTCTGCCATAAGGGTGGTGTCATCTGCATATCTGAGGTGATTGATTAGTATGACTCTTTAACCTAGACCTGGACATTGATAATATGAGTGAAATGTGAGTCTTGTCCAAAGATAAACTGAAAGCTAAAGGTGATAGAGGATAAGGTGTTTTAAGGGGCAGCCCTTCTTTCTCTGCCACAAGAAACCTCTTGAGGTTTGCTGGAGAAATACTACATGATCCATTGTGTACCTGATCCATTTTCCTTGCTTTCCCAGACATCCCGTCCATGTGGTGTTGAGTGGAGCTGGAAAACAGGACTCTGGTGTCAGAAAGATATGGGTTGAATTCACTCTGGCATTCTGGGCACAACAGTACTCATTAAATAATGATGCTTTTTCATGTGGTTCTTCATCTTTTTTTCAATTGTATATATACATACCACCTCAAATTCAATTTACCATTCAAAATTTGAAATAGTTTTAGAAGATTTGATCAATGGTAAATTTTCTCCCCCAGAAGTGTAACAAGGGGACAAATTCTACTCCATTATTGTATACCCTAAACTTTGGACTATTTATTAGACTGACTGACAAATGCATCAGTGTGACTAATTTGGAACAGCATAAAACTACAACGATTTTTCTTTGATGTGGGTGATTTAAGTATATCAAATAACCCTGCAGTTAGTCTCAAGTATTGAACACAATAGCAGTTTGCCTCTAATTTTATTTTATTTTATTTTTTTTAGTTAAAAATCCCATTTATTTATTTTGGCTGTGCAGGGTCTTAGTTTTCACATACGGGATTTTTTTTTGTTGAGGCATGTGGAATCTATTTCTCTGACTAAGGATTAAACTCGGGGCCTCCTTGCATTGGGAGTGTGGAGTCTTAGCCACTGGACCATCAGGGAAGTTCTTGCTCTCAATTTCAGAAGAGCAAATCACAAAATCAAATCTTCTTAAGCAACTAAAATAGTGGATGATGATGCTTTTCTGATGAGAAATATTCAGATTGTGGTTTATCCTTGGGGCTTCTCTGGTGGCTCAGACAATAAAGAATCTACCTGCAATGTGGGAGACCTAGGTTCAATCCCTGGATTGGGAAGATCCCCTGGAGAAGGGAATGGCTATCCACTAGAGTATCCTTGCCTGGAGAATTTCATGGACTGAGGAGCCTGGCGGGTTACAGTTGATGGGGTCGAAAAGAGCTGGACAGGACTTGGAGACTGAACAACAATAACAAATCAAGCATTCACAGTGGAACCAGTTCTGCCCCGTAGGAGGCATTTTTCATGTCATGATAACTCAAGTACTGTTACTAGCATTTAGTTGGGAGAAACTGGTGGTGCCTGACTGTCTCACAGTCCTACACAAATGAATTGTCTCTTGGCCTTCACAAGTGTCAAATGCCCAAAGGGATATTCATACAAGTGGAAAACTTGTTTTTATTGAGCTGAGTCTAGAATCTAACACTATTACAATAAACATAATGTTTTGTTTTTGTTGGGAAGGCATAGTTTTAATAGTATACAATAAATTTTGTGGGAATGCAATTACTTTGAAAATTGAGGGGACAAATGAAATGTAGACTAGTTACTAATAATATATTTACATAATTTCCTTAATTGTGATAAATGTAATTAATGTGAGGTATTAATAAGAGGGGGAAATGGATCTCTTTGTACTATCATCACAATTTTTTGTAAATCCGTAACTATTCCATCTAAAATAGAAAGTTTATTACAGAAAAGAAAAATACTTGAGGGGAGATTATACTGCTTCATTCTGATTAGGACCTTACCAGGAGTTAGTTTCTCTTGTGGGACTGATTGTATCCCCCCAGATTCATAGGTTGAGGCCCTAAACTTCAGTTCTCAGAAGATGGTTATATTTAGAGATACAGTCTGAAAAGAGGTAATTTAATAAAAATGGGGTCCTTAGGGTGGGTCCTAGTCCAGTATGACAGATATCCTTATAGGAAGAAGAAATTAGGATGCAGATACACAGAAGGAAGATGTGGGAAAGGTGGCCATCTATAAGCCAAGATGAGATGCCTCAGAAGAAACCAAACCTGCCAACCCCTTGATTTTGGACTTCCAGCCTCCAGAACTTTAAGAAAATATATTTCTGTTGTTTAAGCCATCTAGGGGTTTTGGTACAGCACTCCTAGAAAACTAACACAGTTGCTTTATTTTTAGAAAATCACACTAATGATGATATTAAAGCTATTGATATATATTGCACTTGAGTCCCGAGTGCAATATATTCTTGTCAGTCTGCATTTGTAACTGGCACATTCACAGTAATTCTGCATATAGTTTAAGCATTCTGACTGACTTATACCTAATTTCATCATATCTGAGCATTTACTTAATGGCATTCCTTTAATTATATATAGGGCTTCCCTAATAGCTCAGTTGGTAAAGAATCCACCTGCAATGCAGGAGACCTCAGTTCGATCCTTGGGTCAGGAAGATCCCCTGGAGAAGGGAAAGACTACTCACTCCAGTATTCTGGGTTGGAGAATTCCATGGACTGTATAGTCCATGGGGTTTCAAAGAATTGGACATGACTGAGTGACTTTCACTTTAATTACATTACTTGTGACCTTTATTTTACCTTTTCTGGTAGATTAATATATTAATATTTTTGGATATTATTCACATAGGCAGATTATAGTACCTACGAATTTAATTTCTGAGCATAAGAAGACATTTAAAAATATTTATCACAAAAAGCTGACATTGGGTTTTCTGAGGTGGAGAAGTGAGTACCACTAATGGTAAGTTTTAGGTAGGTTTTACTTAGTGGAGCCCAGCCAAGCCCAGCTGCCACATAATAAGTAATATGTGATAGTTATTATATTAACCCACTGTTTGGGGTGATTTGTCATGTAGCCACAGAAACTGGAACACGCCTTGTTAGTGTTTTCAAAGCCCTTCCTTTGACAGAATTAATTCAATTCAAGGGTTGTTCTGTGCCTTCACCTTTTCTCCAGTCACGTTAGGATGGCACATACCCTCTCTTCACTCTGGTAAGACCACGTGACTCTGCTGGACTCCTAGCTCCCTTTGAAGTTCCACAGTCCTCATTTGCTTCTAACTTGTTAATGGGAGGAGAGGCACTTGTCAGTCCAATGCCAGCATGTTCTGACCTATCCTAGTGTATAACTAGAGGGTTGCATGCTGTTGAACAGAAGGAGAGAAGCCTGTATTTGCTTTGCCACCTGATTTGTCCATATCTTACACCCTGCATCTCTTAAAGAAATTTCTCCCACAAATTTCTGGCACATTTGTGTGGATGCCAGCTAGTCAGAGACTAGGCAGAGAATGCACCTTCTCAGGTGATCTTGCTGCAAGCTGCCCAGCTCTGACACAAGCAAAGGACAGCAGACAAGCCATCATTGTCTCCAGTAGAGCTGGGGTGACAGAGAAGCACAGATGTAGTTGACAGGGAGGCCCTGATATATCCTGGCAGAAGGAACTGGGCAATGTGCCAAACGTCATAAATTCTTTACTGGCCCTTTTCTTGAAGAGCCAACCTAGAAGACAGAGTGAACAAATAATATAATTGTGGATGCAGCTTGTCTTTTTTGAAAATACTTTCCTGTGCCAACTTCCATTATCTCCTTTCCAAATGGCAGCCCTCTGCAATGGTCTCTTTCTGTCTGAGTTCAGTTGAAACCAAGGTGAGTAGCAGGTTGGGTGGTCAGGGCAGTTGGGGGTTGTGGTTTTCTAAACAATGTTGAGTGTCTCTGATTGAATCCTTGGAAGTCTAGGACTTAGGTTCATTTACATCATTTCTAGGGTGCTTGGGGCCTCACATGAGTCCCCCTACAAACAGTGTTTTCTTACAAAAGTGTATCTGCTGGGGGAACCAGGTTAGAGAAGACCTTGGCTTACTCAGATTAAGAGCCTGATTGGCTATGAGGTTGCCCATCTTCCGAGGAGGCATTTTTAGACAGTAGTGGAGGGACAGGACCATCTTTGCAAGGGATCAAAATGCTTTTGTCTGGATTGAGTGTGAAGCAGATTATCTGGAGAAATGGAACTTTATAGGGGCAGGAAACTAATGATTTGTGGAGGATGGTAGCTGCAGGGGAAGGGGAGGGCAGGAATATTTGTATGGGGCTTTAGGAGAGGAAAGGAATAGGGGTCCAAGCACTTTTGCTTGAGATGTACAGTTACAGAAATCCCTCAGCGTATCCAGTTAGAGCTCTATGCAGTGTCCAGTGACAGCGTGGGGTGCTGAGACAAAATCATGTTGGAGGTAGAAAGAGACATGACCAAGTCAGGAGGGTTCAGAACAAGCAAACTCTGAAATGCATCTGGTGAATTTCAGGACTTAGTTGATGGAGTTAAGGGGTAGAACTGTATTGGATTTCCTGTTAATGCCTATACAAGGGAGCTAGGATGTTATTTGCATCACCTACAGAGAACCAGGACACCCACACATTTCAATTTGTATAGTACTTGCAATATACACATTGATTTTGAACCAGTGTTTCCACTTAAGTCTCACAAAATTTTATGGATGCTGTGGAGCAGGTATCTTGTATCGTTCCCATTTTACAGCTCAGAAAGCGGATTAAGATCACCTGGGGTGGAAACAGTTGTCTACTATTATTGGCTGCCACTTACTGAAGACTTACTATGTGCCAGGCACTGCTGCAATCATTTTACTTGTATTGGGGTTATTATTTCCTCTGTTTTATAGGATAGGAAATGAAAGCCCTGAGAGATAAGTGTGACACAGAGAGCCCCTATTTGAAGCCTTTGTAATAGAACAGGGCTATGACAAAGCTAGACAGTGTATTAAAAAGCAGAGACATCACTTTGCTGACAAAGGTCCATATAGTTAAAGCTATGGTTTTTCTAGTAGTCATGTACGGATGTGAGAGTTGGACCCTAAAGAAGGCCGAAAGCCGAAGAATTGATGATTTCTAGCTGTGGTGCTGGAGAAGACTCTTGAGAGTCCCTTGGAGAGAAAGGAGATCAAACCAGTTCATCCTAAAGGAAATCAGTCCTGAATATTCATTGGAAAGACTGATGCTGAAGCTGAAGCTCCAATACTTTGGCCACCTGTTGTGAAGAGCCGACTTATTGGAAAAAGACCCTGATGCTGGGAAAGATTGAGAGCAGGAGGAGAAGGGGACAACAGAGGATGAGATGATTGGATGGTACCACTGATTCAATGGACATGAGTTTGAGCAGGCTCTGGGTGATAGTGAAGGACAGGGAACCTGGTGTGCTGCAGTCCATGGGGTTGAAAAGAGTTGGACACAACTGAGTGACTGAACCACACAGTGGATCAATTGAGAGGTGGTCCCTGCTGACTGTCCTTGAGAATCCTGAGTCAGCATCTGTTATTCACATATAAATGTGACCCTGGGTGATGTCCAGAACATGATGCCCCAGGCTATTGAGGGAAAACTGGGGTGAGATGAAGTCAGTGTCCATTTATAGCTGACTGTGCCATTTCTCAAATAATTATAAGAAGAATTTGAATAAGGAAGAAATGCATCAGGCTAAAAGCCTGGGAATAATTTCTCCTGTTTTCAGTTTCATGACGTGCGACATGAGTAGCCTGGTAATTTCACTGAATGAGAGGATCTTGATTACATTTAGTCTCAATCCCCTTTGCCAGCCGGTACATGCTGGGATCAGCATGACAAAGGAGGTTATAATGAGCGTTTTCAGAGTTTTTAGACCAAAATGTGAGAGCTTCAGGAGGTGTGCCCTGGGATACAGTGACAGGATGGAAAGAGGGGACATTAGTTCTGGGGCTTAGCTCACTGACCTGCTGGGATGGCAGTGTGGATGTCAGTTTTGCGAGACAAAGGCTCTGGGACAAAATACCAGGGTTCAAAGTGTTAAGTCGTTCAGTCTTGTCCAACTGTTTGCGACCCCATAGACTGTAGCCGGCCAGGCTCCTCTGTCTGTGGAATTCTCGAGGCAAGAATACTGGTGTGGGTTGCCATTCCCTTTTCCAAGGGGTCTTCCTGACCCAGGGATCAAACCTGGGTCTCCTGCATTGCAGGCAGATGCTTTGCCATCTGAGCTGCCAGGGAAGCCCAGGGTTGAAATGATGGTACATTAGTTGACCCCAGTTTCCAGATTGCAGATAATGGTATTAGACCCTATAGGACCTCTCTCTCTGCTCAGTTGCTCAGTCATGTCTGACTCTTTGTGACCCCATGGATCATAGCCTTCAAGGCTCCTCTGTCCATGGAATTTTATAGGCGAGAATACTGGAGTAGGTTGACAACTTGCGGAGGATTAAATTAGTGACTACAAGCAAAAAAAATTTCTTCTTTTTTTAAATGCCTGCCCCAGGGGCACCAGGTTGCTCCTCTCTGATGTTCTGCTGCATCTCCTTAGCACCAAACCTGGCACACAGACAGGACTTGGCAAATAGATGCCTAATGAAAATTTGTGAATAAGGGATTGCAAGAAACGGGCTGGCACAATAAGGAAAACACTCGATAAATTCCCAATTGCTCGGTGGTTTTTTGGTTAATATTTCTTTGGCTGCAACAGGTCTTAGTTGCGGCACGCGGGATCTTTTGTTGCAGTGCCCAGACTCTAGGAGTTGAGGTGCTCGGGCTTAGTTCCCCAACCAGGGATCAAACCCTCGTCCCCTGCATTGCAGGGCAGATTCCTAACCACTGGACCACCAGTGAAGTCGTGCCCTGCTATGTGTTTTAATCAGAGTATGCCTCCCTTGCCTGCTTCTGTCTCTTTACCTGTGAGCTGAGCATAAATCTGGCCCTGCCTATGCCAGAATCAAAGAAGGGGATCAAAGTCCACTACATTTGGGGTTTTTCCATCTTGGCACTGTTGACATTTGGGTCTGGATAGTTCTCTGTTGTTGGGGACTTGCCTGAGCCTGGTAGAATGTCTAGCAGCATTCCCAGACTCTATCCAGTAGGTGAGAGGAGTGGGACCCTTAAACTAGTAGCTGGAGCTAGTGGTAAAGAACCCACTTGCCAGTGCAGGAGACTCAAGAGACACAGGTTTGATTCCTGGGTTGGGATGATTCCCTGGAGAAGGAAATGGCAACCTACCTCAGTATTGTTGCTGGAAAAATCCCATGGACAGAGGAACCTGGTGGGCCACAGTCCATGAGGGTCACACAAAGTTGGACATGACTGAGCAACTGAGCACACAGGACACTTACCCTTAGGTCATGAGGTCGACAAATTTCTCCAGACATTGCCAAATTCTCTGGGTACAAAATTGCCCCTTACCGAGAATCACAGATTTATGAAAGTTTATATAAATATATGAGTTTACTAGGACTGCCAGACAAAGTACCACAGTTGGGTGACTTACCAGATGTTTATTATCTCATAGCTCTGGAGGCCACAAGTGTGAGATCCACATGTGCGCAGGGCTGGTTTCTTCTGGAAGCTGGGAGGGGATATGTCCCAGGTCTCTCCCTTAGCTTCTGGTAGTTTGCTGGTCATTCTTGGTCTTTCTTGGTTTGTGACCCATCACCGTGATCTTTGCCTTCATCTTCACATGATGTTCTTTTATGTGCATGAGTCTCTGTCCAAAATTCCCCCTTTTAAAAGGACACCAGCCAAAGGGCCCAACTCAAAGACCTCATCTTAACTGGTTTTATTTGCAGCAATCTTATTTCCAAGTAAGGTTATTCTGAGATTCTGGAGTCAAGACTTCAACATATGAATTCTGGGGCTATACAAAGGAACCCATATTGTGTTTCAATTTGTATAAATGTAGGGAACACAGACTTGAAAGCCAGCATGGCAGGAAGTTAAGGTACAAACACACAGTCCAGCGGGGGTGGGGGATGTGTGGGAAGCGAGCCCTGGGCCAGACAATCGCTGTCAGGAGGAAATGTGGCTGCCGCGAGGCAGACCTAATTTTTCAAGAGAAGCTGCCCGATCCAGGTTTCAAGTGACATTTCTTAAATTAAAAATGTCAAACAACTCAACCATTTAAGAGAATTTTCAAACTGTCCCCAAATACATTTCTGAGCAGTATCTGGCCTGGTGGATAGTTTGCAGGCTTTTGTGCAATAGGATTATAAAATTTTGTGAAGACTAGCATTCAAAAATAGGTGAATTTTTATCACTGGGGGATAATTGGGAGAGTTGTAAGCAGGTCCCTAAGCTTTTGGGTGACCCTGTAGTGTGGTGTTCAAGCTGGGACCCTTTTGGTAATGAAAGAGAATACTGGTAATAATTACATGTAAACTGAAGTCATCCCATAGAACTGAGGTGTATGGCCAAGTTACCTCAATTGCATCTTAGTAGAGATAAATTTGGTTTTTACCTGGATGATCTCAGTTATTGGAGAGGGACCGTGCTGGGTGGGGTGAGGTGGTGGGGGAGGGGCAAGGTGGTTGGTGAAGCCCAGGAGGTGGACCCTTCCAAGCTCTACTAATTAATAGCTAGGGTGAGCTTGGGCAAGTCACTTTCTAGATTTCTGTTTCCTCATCTGTTAAAAAGAGGTACTAGGCTCAAGTGACCTCTCCGAGTCCTCCAACTTTTGTCCTGCAATAAGTGAAAACTAGGATCCCATGAGTGATCCTTAACTCCTTGGGTATCTGCTTCCACTGGACAAGAGTGCAGGGCAAAGTGTCACCTGGAAGGATTCACAGGTGAAGATCTATGTGACTTACAGTGAGATTCTTCAGCCTCTAGCATGACAGTTCTGAACGTTTATAGACTGAATATTGTGTCTCCCCACAATTCACATGTTAAAATCCTAACTCTCAGTGTGATGATAAAAGGAGGTGAAGCACTTGGGAGGTGGGTAGGTCATGAGGGTGGAGCCTTCGTGATGGGACTGCGTGCATGCTCAGTTGCTTTAGTCATGTCCAACTCTTTGTGATCCCATGGACTGTAGCCCTCCAGGCTCCTCTGTCCATGGGATTTCCCGGGAAAGAATACTGGAGTGGGTAGCCCTTCCTTCTCCAGGAGTTCTTCCTGACCCAGGAATCAAACCTGGGTCTCCTGCAATGCAGGCAAAATCTTTAAATGTCTGAGCCATGGGAAGCCCTTACCTTAGGAGATGGATCCAAAAAAAAATATTGCTATGACTTATGTCCAAGGGTATTCTGCCTATGCTTGCTTCCATGAGCTTTATATCTTCAAGTCTTACATGTGTACCTACAGTATCTTTGGGCAAGTCTCTGTCTCAACCACTTTCAACATGAACTTATACCAGCTTCCATCTTAAACTCTCTCGTGAGTGTGGATCATTTCTCTCTAGCTGAGTTGTCAGCTGGCTCTTTATATCTCTTTCAGACCTGATAGTAATAATAGTAGTTTATATTTGTCTAGCAATTCCCTTGGAGAAGGCATTGGCAACCCACTCCAGTACCCTTGCCTGGAAAATCCCATGGACGGAGGAGCCTGGTAGACTGTAGTCCATGGGGTCTCTAAGAGTCGGACACGACTGAAGCAACTTAGCAGCAGCAGCAGCAGTTCCCTATCTATGAGCATGTGTATTGTTTAAAAAAAAAAGGTAGGAATGAGGAGAAAGAAGAGAGTAAAGTGGATAGCAGAGAAGAGAGTAAAGTGGATGGCAGAGAAGAGATTCATTTTGTCAGCCTCAAGTTGATGAAGCTGAGTCCAGGCATCAGAGCCCAGATACCATGCCTACTTAGGAGGAAGCCGGTATGTGATTGATGGGGGAGACAGGTCAGTGGCACCAAAGGGCTCTGCTCTGCTATAGCAAGGAGTTGTCCCAGAGACCTGAACCAACTGATTCAAGTTCTTTGAAAAGGGGTCATAACTGTCACAGAGTCAGTTTATGATTGAGTCAGGAATCACACTCAGATCTCTAAAACCAAAGTTCTTAACTCTTGTGCTTTAGACACAGAGTTCATTTTTCTTTGCTCACTATTTTTCTGGAACTCTACTGATGTGTCTCTGCACTGGCCTATGCAGAAGATGTTTGTGCTGTGAATCCATACCCATCGCATATTGATGTTTTTTGTAAAATGTTGTTAAAAGAGGGGGTAGGCCAGGGAGTTGAAGGAAGTGACAGTTAATTTATTCCCATTACTTTATGTTGCAAAAGAAAAAAATAGGTTGGGGTGAAAAAGAAAAGAAAAGGGGCCAGAGAACAGGTTTGGAAATTTCTTCTTCAAGGTTAGCTTTTTTTGTTAGAGCTTTGTCCACAACTTTACCCAAAATAGTACAGCCATGTCAGGGGAGACATGGAAGGTTAAGTGGTTTGGTCCAAAATTTTGGATGTGACTCGTGGTGGAAGTAAAGTCCAATGCTGTAAAGAACAATACTGCGTAGGAAACTGGAATGTTAGCTCCATGAATCAAGGTAAATTGGAAGTGGTCAAACAGGAGATATCAAGAGTGAACATTGACATTTTAGGAATCAGTGAACTCAAATGGACTGGAATGGGTGAATTTAACTCAGATGACCATTGTATCTACTACTGTGGGCAAGAATCCCTGAGAAGAAAAGGAGTAGCCCTCATAGTCAACAAAAGAGTCCGAAATGCAGTACTTGGATGCAATCTAAAAAATGACAGAATGATCTCTGTTTATTTCCAAGGCAAACCATTCAATATAACAGTAATCCAAGTCTATGCCCCAACCAGTAATGCTGAAGAAGCTGAAGTTCAACAGTTCTATGAAGACCTACAAGACCTTCAAAACTAACACCCCCCAAAAAGATGTCCTTTTCATTATAGGGGACTGGAATGCAAAAGTAGTAAGTCAAGAGATACCTGGAGTAACAGGCAAATTTGGCCTTGGAGTACAGAATGAAGCAAGTCAAAGGCTAACAGAGTTTTGCCAAGAAGGACACATTAGTCATAGCAAACACCCTCTTCCAAAAACACAAGAGAAGACTCTACACATGGACATCACTAGATGGTCAATACCAAAATCAGATTGATTATATTCTTTGCAGCCAAAGATGGGGAAGCTCTATACAGTCAGCAAAAACAAGACTGGGAGCTGACTTTGGCTCAGATCACAAACTACTTATTGCCAAATTCAGACTTAAATTGAAGAAAGTAGGGAAAACCACTAGACCATTCAGCTATGACCTAAATCAAATCCCTTATGACTATACAGTAGAAGTGACAAATAGATTCAAGTGACAGAGTGCCTGAAGAAATATGGACGGAGATTCGTGATATTGTACAGGAGGCAGTGATCAAGACCATCCCCAAGAAAAAGAAATGCAAAAAGATTGTCCAAGGAGGCCTTACAAATAGCTTGAGAAAAGAAGAGAAGCTAAAGGCAAGGGAGAAAAGGAAAGGTATACCTATTTGAATGCAGAGTTCCAAAGAATAGCAAGAAGAGATAAGAAAGCCTTCTTCAGTGATCAGTGCAAAGAAATAGAGGAAAACAATAGAATGGGAAAGACTAGAGATCTCTTCAAGAAAATCAGAGATACCAAGGGAATATTTCATGCAAAGATGGGCTCGATAAAGGACAGAAATGGTATGGGCCGAACAGAAGTAGAAGGTATTAAGAAGAGGTGGCAAGAATACACAGAAGAACTGTACAAAAATGATCTTCATGAACCAGATAGCCATGATTGTGTGATCACTCACCTAGAGCCAGACATCCTGGAATGTGAACTCAAGTGGGCCTTAGGAAGCATCACTACAAACAAAGCTAGTGGAGGTGATGGAATTCCAGTTGAGCTATTTCAAGTCCTAAAAGATGATGCTGTGAAAGTGCTGCACTCAATATGCCAGCAAATTTGGAAAACTCAGCAGTGGCCACAGGCCTGGAAAAGGTCAGTTTTCATTCCAATCCCAAAGAAAGGCAATGCCAAAGAATACTCAAACTACCACACAATTGCACCCATCTCACACGCTAGTAAAGTAATGCTCAAAATTCTCCAAGCCAGGCTTCAGCAATATGTGAACCATGAACTTCCAGATGTTCAAGCTGGTTTTAGAAAAGGCAGAGGAAACAGAGATCAAATTGCCAACATCCTTTGGATCACTGAAGAAGCAAGAGAGTTCCAGAAAACCACCTACTTCTGCTTTATTGATTATGCCAAAGGCTTTGACTGTGTGGATCACTACAAACTATGGAAAATTCTGAAAGAGATGGGAACACCAGACCACCTTACCTGCCTCTTGAGAAATCTGTATCCAGGTCAAGAAGCAACAGTTAGAACTAGACATGGAACAACAGACTTGTTCCAAATAGGGAAAGGAGTATGTCAAGGCTATATATTGTCACCCTGTTTATTTAACCTATATGCAGAGTACATCATGTGAAATGCTGGGCTGGATGAAGCACAAGCTGGAATCAAGATTGATGGGAGATATATCAATGACCTCAGATATGCTGATGACACCACCCTTATGGCAGAAGGTGAAGAGGAACTAAAGAGCCTCTTGATGAAAGTGAAAGAGAAGAGTGAAAAAGCTGGCTTAAAGCTCAACATTCAGAAAACTAAGATCACGGCATCTGGTCCCATCACTTCATGGCAAATAGATCGGGGAACAATGGAAAGATTGACAGATTTTATTTTTTGGGCTCCTAAATCACTGCAGATGGTGACTGCAGCCATGAAATTAAGACACTTGCTCCTTGGAAGAAAAGCTATGACCAACCTGCTGCTGCTGCCGCCAACCTAGACAGCATACTAAAAAGCAGAGACATTACTTTGCCAACAACAGTCCTTCTAGTCCAAGCTGTGGTTTTTCCAGTAGTCATGCATAGATGTGAGAATTGGACTATAAAGAAAGCTGAACACCAAAGCATTGTTGCTTTTGAACTGTGGTGTTGCAGAAGACTCCTGAGAATCCTTTGGACTGCAAGGAGATCCAACCAGTCAATCCTGAAGGAAATCAGTCCTGAATATTCATTGGAAGGACTGATGCTGAAACTGAAGCTCCAATACTTTGGCCACCTCATGCGAAGAACAGACTCTTTGGAAAAGACTCTGATGCTGGGAAAGATTGAAGGCAGGAGGAGAAGGGGATGACAGAGGATGGATGGTTGGATGGCATCACCGACTCAATGGACATGAATTTGACCATGGTTTAGGAGTTGCTGAAGAACAGGGAAGCCTGGCATGCTGCAGTCCATGGGGTCCTAAAAAGTCAGACATGACTGAGCGACTGAACTGAACTGAACCACTTAGATGACCGAAGAGCTGTTTTGAACAAGTAGACTTGAATACAAGTTTACTTGCCATGAATGAATGATTATGCTTACTCCACTATACCAGTGGCATTTGGAGATGATTCATGCAAAATGGTTGGTAAAAGTGCAGATTCATGCTCCATTGATGAATCTACATTTTACTAAGCAACCCTAGTAATTCCAATAGATGGTCCATGCCTTCCCATCACCTTCAGAAGCCTCTTTCTGTTGCATGTAGTCCGGCAGACATGGCTGTTTAGGTCTCTAAAGGACTCTCTAGTTTATAAAGTGCCAAGACATAAATTTTCTCCTTTGTAAAATGAGACAGTTGGTGAAGAATCTAGATGATCTCCAAGATCATCCATCTCCAAGAGTTGGTCTTTCTTTGCTTGTAGGGGGCAGTGCGAGAGCTCTCAAGGGCTTGTATGAACCACAGTCACTGGAAAAAGGTATGGCAGGGGCTGGACAGCTGAGTGTGCAGGCACCACTGTCCGTCACATCATGTGGCGGGCTCCCATGTCAATCACCTGCTTAATACCTTCTTTCCATCAGGACCCTGATTGTTTACATCAGAGGTGGCTGCACGAATTGACCTCAGGGCCAGAAGACAGGCCATCTGTGGGAAGCTCCCAATTTAAGCAGAAAATTCACAGACCCAGAAATTGTGTGAACACATCTAGAGAAGCAGCAGCATTCGTAACAGTGCATTGTCTGGAAAGAGCATCGGGTTGGAAGTCTGGAGATCAACTAACTTGTTGAGTGGATATAGGTATATCACCGGGCCGCTGTTTCTTTCTTTGTAGCAGCAAGGGGTTGAATCAGATGTATCTTTGCAGCCCAAGGTGGGCTCCGGGACCCCTGGCCCTACTTCAGTTATAGCATCTGGGAATTTGCCTACTTCATTTATTTGGATTCTGTGTAAAGTCTCCCTAGAAATATGGGTGTGCTAAGTCACTTCAGTCCTGTCTGACTCTTTGCGACCCCATGGACTGTAGCCTGCTAGGCTCCTCCGTCTATGGGATTCTCCAGGGAAAAATACTGGAGTGGGTTGCCATTTCCTTCTCCAGGTGATCTTCTCAACCCGTAGATTGAACCCAAATTTCTTATGTCTCCTTCAGTGGCAGGAGGGTTCTTTACTACTAGCACCATGGAAGAATCCCAGAAATCTGGGCTCTAATGCTATAAAAAAAGGTTTGAAAAGCACTGGGCTTGGAACTTCACTGGCAGTCCAGGAGTTAAGATGCCGCCTTCCAATGCAGGGGAAGTGGGTTCGCTATTCGGTTGGTAGCTAAGATCCTACATGCCTTGGGGACAAAAAACCAAAATATGAAACAGAAGCAATGTTGTAAGAAATTCAGTAAAAGACTTTAAAAATGGGCCACATCAAAATATCTGTAACAACAACAACAAAAGAAAGAAAAGCACTGGACTTTCCTGCAAGGCAAGCTGATGCTTCAAGTCTCTGAGGCTAATGTTTCTGGAACCCCTGGAACAAGCTTTTGGGGATTCAAACGAATTCAGATGCAGATAAACACACCATAGGCATTTAATTCATTGGTTTGATTTCTGTTTAACTAAGAACCCTAAGTTCAGGTGAGCAGGATGGGGGTTGGATAGTAAATACTGGGGCTAGTTAGGGCCAATATTTAATTTCAATAAACACAGCTGAGCAAACAGAGGGCTTTAAGCTAGGGCTGTATTTACATAGCCATTTCCTCAGGGGGTCATGTGCCAAATGAATTCAATGGATTTTTGACTGTTTTCCTTCTGATGTTAATAGTGATCTGTTTGACTGAGTTGATGGAACCAATTAAAAAGTCCAGACAGGAAAAACCTGGACCCTTTCAATAAAGGGCATTTTTAGCTAAGCCTTTCATTATTTACTGGATTAAAGCAGAGGGCGTGAGGGACTTCTAGACATTTAGAGCAGAATGATTTGTATATCCTAATTTCCTCTACATTCTTTACTCCTCTTAAGAAAAGGTAGCAGTCACTTTGGGGCTATTATACTGACACGATCTAGGACAACTCAGCACGTTTGAATCATCCAAAGTGGTTCTTGTGAGGGTTTCCTGGGGCTGATCAGAACTGGATATCGCTCAATCTTAGCAGGTGGCACTGATGTCCCAGCCTTGGGATCTGCAGTCTCATCATTTACTTAAGAAGCAGAACAGGTAGACAGGGCCTCCATGTGATTTACTGGCTTGGGATGTATTTTGATGTCTTTGAGGTGCTTCTCATTTGATCCACGTGTTAGTAATAATGCAAGTTGCTGTGAAGTTCACCTTGCACACTTCAGTGACTAACCACAAGAGAAGTTACTGCTCACCCACAGAGAGTCCGCAGTGGATTGAAGCATCCTGCTCTTCATACAGGAATCCAGGGATCCAGTCCCCTTCTGCCTCGGGGATAAGACACACTGGCTTCTTACCCATAGTAGAGATACAATATTCATCACTTTTGTTCATGCTCCATCGATGAGAACTGACCCTACCAGGTATAAAAGTGACTGAAATACCGTCCTGAGTTGTAGTCATTTCCCAAGACAAGCTCTATACAGTGGAAGGAAAGCACAGGTCTTTGGTAGACTGCTAGTTATTTTCACTCGGAGAAGGCAATGGCACCCCACTCCAGTGTTCTTGCCTGGAGAATCCCAGGGACAGGGAAACCTGGTGGGCTGCCATCTATGGGGTTGCACAGAGTCGGACACGACTGAAGCGACTTAGCAGCAGCAGCAGTTATTTTCACCACAAGAGCAACAACAAACTAAGGAGGTTTGGACGGTCATCAAACTAATCAGACAATTTTGACTCCTTAGGTCATAAATAGTCAAGTTGATGTTATGACCCACCTTAGTCAAAGAAAAAGGAGAAAAATGCTTAAGGAATGACAGAATTTGAGCCTCATGGAAATGTCCCGTCTATCAAATCTGGTGTTAGTGAGAGCAAATACTTGTCTTGGTGAGCCTTACAGGAGAATGTGTACAAGCCAAGGTTGAATTCGTCCATGGAGGTCCATAAACGACTTCCTTCATCTGTGCCTCAGAGGTTTTCTGCAGAATGAAATTGTTGGATTAGATCATCTCTAATATCTATGGTCTGGCAATATGAATTTCATCTCTTCCGTTATTGAAATCATTGAAATGAACGTATCTGTCTTTGGTGTGATTAAGGACTGTTCGTCAGGAAAGGCGTAGACAATGTGCTCTAAAAATTAGTCAGAGGAAATGAGGAGCTCCATGTTTGCTTTTCTTAATGAATCTTGGCCATGTTTCCAAATATTTAAGTGTAAAATATGTATCATTTAACCGCAACTTCAATACTAACAGAAAACACAAAGCAGATGGTTAAACGGCATGTATTTTAAGATTTTAATCCCAAACAACCTACACAGACAATTTTCAAATAAGAATAAGCCTAGTCAGTCTCCACAAATATAAATTCCGAAAATTAATTTTTGAATTTCAGTCTCCGATCAAATTTTTCCAAGAGTGTATTTTATCTCCAGCTACCTCACGTCATTGTGGGTTTTAAAATAGGTAAATAGTTGCAAAGGTACTGGGATGGCGAGATTTCTACTGAATCACTGCCCTTAAGGGGATTTGATCCCGAGCCTTTGGGTCAATGCAGTTAATCATTCATTCTGGTACCAGGAAATTAGTTTTTCCCCAAGAAAGGCCTCCCTGGCTTGCTTCATCACTGTTCACAAGATTTTGGATTTGTAAATGCAGAAAAGTCTCTATTTTTTGGTGTTGAAGTGTCAGTTGATGTGAGTTAAAACAGGAGAGAAGATTTATAATGCACGACTGTTGGCAAATAAGATGCTCTTTGTCGCTCGCTGTGTGTGTGAAGAGAGTGTCTGAGTGGGACAGTGCGGGCAAAGGCCAGACCTTACGCTGCTGTGGGCAGAAGTCAGGATGATGCTGGATAGCTAGATCCTGGGGGATGGCTTTCCTGTCTGCCTGAAGAGCAGCTTGTTTCGTTTATATCATTTATTTTTATTTACTTCTTAAACATTTCTCAAGTTGCCCTTTCTCTGCATTTCTAGAGGAAAACCCAGAACCTCTGAATGCTCCGTGGTCCTTTTTATTTCAAGTAGCATCATAGAGTAGAACACCAGCATAGTGCAGGGGGCAGATTCACCTGGGCTGAATTTGGGGGTCTGCTACCCCATAGCTTTGTGAACATAAGGTTCTCTATGCCTCAATTTTCTCATCTATAAGATGGGTCATTGCAAGGATTAAATAAGTTGGTTCATGAAAAGCACTTAGCCCATATGCTTAACACTTAGCACATGCTTAGCGCTTAGCACAAGATGACCCTATCCAACCTTATCTATCTTCTGTCTCTTAATTTTTATCTCTATTTTCTCTATCATTTATCTGTTATCATCATCTATTATCATCTATTTATCCTTTTCTATCTCTATTATATATATAAAGCATTAATATATTATGTAAAATGCATACAATATATAGATCAATAGATAGAGAGAGACGGGAAAGTGAGAAAGGAGTAGTTTATTCTAATTTTATTTTTTTTAATTACCTTACAATATTGTGATGGTTTCTGCCATACATGAACAGGAAACAGTCACAGGTATTTGATACCATGCCCCCCACCCTGTACCAGTTCTTTTAAAGTAAGGTTGGCATTTTTTTTTCAGTTATGAAATATTTTGGGCATACAAAAAGCCACAGTAATTTAGCAGATATATATGTATTCACAATCTAGCATAAGAAGCAGAACCATGCAAGGTCAACTGAAGTCACCTTCATACTCTTTTAAAATCTATGTTCCTTTCTTTCCTCTCTCCTTTCTCCTTCCCAGAAGAAAGAAACCAACCTGACTCCTGAGCAAGTTCTTATACTTTTATTATTTTGTTCTTATCTACCAACAACTTACATGCTTTTAAACTTTAAATAAATGATACAAGGTATGTATCTATCTACCATTTGCTTTTTGTGTCTAATATATTTCTGAGATTTATGTGTTGATATGTGTATCTCGAGTGTGTTCATTTTAACTGCTGTGTAGTATTCCACGTGTTTTCCCTTTTCCCCTGTCTGGTAGACTTTCCTTCACCAGCCTCTGCCTGCCATGCTTTACTCTAGCTATCCTTCTCTTAAATTTCTCCCCTCATGTCCCACCCAGTGAGATGCTGTGTTGGCAAAAGTGAGCAGGAAAATTCATTTTTGTTTTATTGCTGGCCTGTGAGGACACTCTTTGTGCTGATCCCTGTGATAGATACACGATATTTTGATGTGGTTTAAAAACATTATTAATCTGTCAGGTATAAAAACATTTTACTAAATTAAAAAAAACACATTCTACTAAACAACATTTCAGAAAATAAATTCACCCCTGGAGTAGGTTCTGGAATGTCTATTGTACACATTGTATCATAATAAAAAGCAATGTTTGAACAGCCTTCTCAAAATGCCCTTCTGTGCTGGGACAAACTCTTGTAAATGTTCTACTATTTCCTTCTCTTCCCTTTCCTTGGAGGAAACAATGTTGATAGAAGTCACTCACATAGTGTTCCTTTATGATCTTTTAAACATATTCCATTTCATACCTATTAAAATACATGATGTTTGTATGGAACTTCCCTGGTGGTCCAGTGGTGAAGAATCCACCTTCCAGTGCCAGGGACCTGGGTTCAATCCCTGGTCAGGGAACTAAGATCCCACATGTTGAGGGATAATTAAGCCCATGTACCACAACTAAAGAAGCCAGTGCAGCCAAATATATATATGTATGTATACATATATGATGTATGTATATGTTATAATTTAAAAGAACATAATCAACATTCTTAAATTTATGCATTTTAGTCACTCAGTCATGTCTGACTCTTGGCGACCCCATGGACTGTACCCCACAGGCTCCTTGGTCCATGGAATTCTCCAAGCAAGAACACTGGAGTGGGTTGCCATTCCCTTCTCCATCATAAAGCTATATGTCAACCTTAAAACTCTTAAAACTCAAATGTCATAACTACTTATATCACCTATAGGCTTCACTGGAGCTGAAGACATCATTTAAAGTATTTCTTAGCCCTAGTTTTGAGCATCTATACTTCGGTGAGGCTATGAAGTATCAGGGAGCAGGTGAAGGAGGAACCATCTGTTCTTTGCTTGGCATTGTAATTGCAGTCCAATTGCATTGGACATGAGCACAGTTAGTGAAGCCGGAAATTTAGATTTCTGAAGATATATCCTGAAATGTGTGAGTTCATTTCCTTTGGTGGGGCCTCAGTTTTCTTGCCTGTAAATGGGAAAGACTGGATTAGATAAACTCTCCCTTCTATTTAGTAAAGGGCTTCCCTGGTGGCTCAGATGGTAAAGAAGCCACCTGCCATGTAGGAGACCTGCTCAATCCCTGCGTTGGGAAGATCACCTGCAAAACAGAATGGCTATCCACTTCAGTATTCTTGCTTGGAGAATTCCATGGACGGAGGAGCCTGGTGGGCTACAGTCCATGGAGTTGCAAAGAGCTGGACATAACTGAGCAACAAGCACTTTTCACGTGCTTCTGTTAGGTCTCCATGGCTCCACTAAGGTAGTACTGGTCTGCAGAAAAACCCCTCTCAGCAGCTGGGGAGCCGAAAGCCTCACTTGCCTGCTGTGTCCAGTTATAGAACTGTCCTTCCTTGGGTTCTCTTTGAGGGAGTGACAGAAATCCACTGTTTTCCCTTAGCATTCCAGGGACTTGTGTCTTTCTTCCCTGAGAATGAATCATGGAATCAGAGAGCTGGATTTCAGCCAAACCTCAAATCAATCCAAGTCATTCATTGTCTTTGAACTCAGCTTTTTAACTTTTTTTTTTCTTCTTCCTAGTATCTAGTTACTGAGTCAAGTTTATGACCCCTTTCAGACAACGAGGAAGTTTAAGAAGAGGAAGAGCGCTTTGGTGGGGGTGGGCAAGGATGAATGTTGACTTAAATCTTTGTTGACTATGATGCTGAAGATGAAGGAAAGTATTCTAAGACAGTCACAAGGGGGAACGCAATGACTAATGGTCAGAGGCTCCAGGGATGCCGATCTGGGCTGATATAAGGACTTTTTGACAACCAGCCATTTTATGAGGAAGCTGTTTGTCTAGAAAGGTGTCAGGTATTGAGTAATTGATTAGGTCAATAAATACATAAGATAAATATAGTTGGGTCATGGGCTGGGTTCTATGTGGGAAACAAAAATGAAAATATGCCATCCACACAGTCAGGAGTTTATAGCCTGGTAGACAAGTTCTGCTTTGCAAAATAGTGGGTTGGCCACAAAGTTTGTTCGGGCTTTCCCAGATGATCTTAGGGAAAAACTTGAATAGACTTCTTGGCCAATCCAGTAGAGACTCCTTTGCGGAGCCGTAAGTCAGCCATAAGCAAAGCACTTTGCAGACTAGAGATGGAGGTGGCTCCTCAGGCTAAAGAAAGAGGAGACTTGGTTATGGGGTGGTCCGAGGCCTTGGCACATGAATTAGCCCTTGAAGGTAAAGAGAAGGTGATGATGAGGGGGTGGAGACAGTGTCTGAGTGAACAGTTAGGGAAGCAGGGAAATGGCAGCTCAGAAGCCCGTTACTATTAATATCTGCTTTCTGCACAATGTAAGGCAGGTTCCATCAGTATGCTTTTGGGCATTTGCACCCAAAGGGAGCACAACCATTTCTTTTCCATATAAGCTTGTCCTTCCAACTTCTTTCTTCACACAAGCTAGCAAACTTTCCTGTTTCTTTTTACCTCCTTCCTATATTTCCATGTCTATTGCTATGCCCCAGGGCGCCCCAGTCCAGCCTCAAGGTGAATTGAGGGATGATTCCTCCCACTCCTGCACATCACCAAATACCAGGTATACAGTGGTTGTCGGTGGGGGTCTAATTTGTGGAAGCTTTTTTGATTGGCTGAGTGATTTAGAAAAAAAGTTCTTGAGGAGCAGGTGGCAATTACTCCCTCCCTAAATAGCCTTCAAGGTGCCAGTGACGTCTGGAAGCAGAGAGAGTGGTGCTCTACCTCAAGCAAAAGGTAGCCTGCATCTGAGTTGCTGTGGTGAGGCGTCACCCTCCATGTCTCTCAAGGTCCTCGAGCCAGCATCCATAAGGCAGCATGCTCTTCAAAGGGGCTTGGTCCTCCTAAGATGATGCCCATGGCCCTGGGGTGGAAGAGAGGGTGACCTGAAGTTCAGGCATTCAGACCCTGGTCCCTTAGTTTCCTAAGCTATCAATTTCCTGAGGTGTCCCCATCCTCTCTAAGCCTAAACACTGCAGGATGCATTCTCATCTTAGGGGGAGTTTACCTTCCATGCCCTAAAGGAATGCGCTCATACTACACTTGCCCACTTTAGGGGGTAAAACGGAACAGATGGTGGGAAGGAAGTGAGTGCTGGTGCCCTGAGGATGATTTCAGAGGAAAAGCAAGGAAAAGTGCAGTTTGATCTGCCTGGGGTACAACCCCATCAAATCATTCGCATCTAGCTCCTCCTTTGTCTTTTTGTGTGTACTCAGTTGCTAACTTGTGTCCTATTCTCTGCAACCCCATGGACTGTAGCCTGCCAGGCTCCTCTGTCCATGGGATTTCCCAGGAAAGAGTATTAGAGTGAATTGCCATTTCCTTCTCCAAGAGATCTCCCCAATCCAGGGACTGAACCCATGTTTCCTGTGTCGCCAGCAATGGCAGTTGGATTCTTTATCACAGAACCACCTGGCTGAAGTCACTAAAGTTCTCTTCCCAGGAGTACAGCAATAGACTCTCATTCTATATTTTTCTCTTCTATTCCTTGCTGGTCTGGGTCATACTCCTTGGCCAATGAATTAATTTATCAGAAACATCCCAGCCCTTGCCAGCTCCAGCATGACTCCTGGACCATTCCCACTGGGTTTTCTAGCTGCCCATGCTCTAAGGCATTTGTATCTCTGATGGTTGAGGAGCTAAGGAAGTATTCTTTTTTACTTCCCATGGTCCCTTGGCTGACTGGGTGCTGTGGTTTGTTGCTGCTGCCCAGCATTGACGAGAGTATCACTAGTCCTGGGAAATAGACCAAAATTCAAAATTTGAAGTCCTGTTTCTTCTGAATACATATTGCTTTCATATCATCATAAAGCTGAAAAATTATAAGATGAACTACTATAAGATAGAAACCCTCTGTACTGGGAAAAGAAAGATGCAGGGGGGTCTTTGGTCCTTGGGGATCATATTGTTCACAGGCATGGAGCTCAGTTTTGTTATATATGTCACCAACATATATATATGTTATATATGTCACTGACTCATTTTATGGCTGACTAGCAGCATTTGTTGTTGTTGTTTAGCCACTAAGTCATGTTGGACTCTTGGTCACCCCATGGACTTATATAGCACACCCAGCTCCTCTGTCCTTCACTATCTCTTGGAGTTTGCTCAGTTTCATGTCCATTGACTTAGTGATGGTATCTAACCATCTCATCCTCTGTCATCCCCTTCTCCTCCTGCCTTCAATCTTTCCCAGCTTCAGGGTCTTTTCCAATGAGCCAGTTCTTCCCATCAGGTGGCCAAAGTATTGGAGCTTCAGTTTTAGCATCAGTCCTTCCAATGAATATTCAGGACTGATTTCCTTTAGGATGGACTGGTTTGATCTCCTTGCTGTCCAAGGGACTCACAAGAGTCTTCTCCAACACCGCAGTTCAAAAGCATCAATTCTTTGGAGCTCAGCCTTTTTTACAGTCCAACTCTGACATCCATATATGACTACTGGAAAAAGCATAGCTTTGACTATACAGACCTTTATTGGCAAAGCGGCATATGAGACATAAACTTGAGAATCACATGCGCCTTGGTTTGTAGTAGCACAGTGCATAGCATGGGTAGAACTACTAGCTACCTGATTCCTGGCAAGTTCCTTAACCTCTCTCTGCTCCCCTTTCTTCATTTGTCAAAGGATAGAAAAATAGCACTTCGTCTAGCTGTGTGAGAGCGATAAGAAAATAGCAACAACAATAAAAGCTGTGTCAACAATATTAATATTCATTGAGTAGTTACTACATGCTGGGCACTGTCCTAGGTTTTCTTCATGTATTAACTCTTAATCCATATAAAAATCCTATGCAATAGATACTACTATTATATCTCTACTTCCTGGAGAAGGAGGTTGAGATAATTCTCAACAAAGAAATTGAGGAACTTGACCAAGCAAAGTGACAGAGCTAGCAAGTGGTAGAACTGAGATTTGAACACAGGCAGTCTGGCTGCCAGGTCCTAAGCTCTGACCACAATGTTATTTATACTGCACACAAAATGCTAGGCAGAAGTGGTATCAGTGAAAATGGCAGAGTCAAGTTCTCTGAAATGCTCTCCCTCATGAAAAGCAACAAGAAAATTGGCAAAAATGGTCAGAATTGACTGTTTCAGATGTCAAAAGTAGCTAAAGGCTTGCAGCAATCTGGGAAGTGTATGTCAAGAAAAAATGGCTGAATCTGGCTCAGCTGGTAAAAGAATCCGCCTGCAATGTGGGAGAACTGGGTTAAATCCCTGGGTTTGGAAGATCCTCCGGAGAAGGGAAAGGCTACCTGCTCCAATATTCTGGCCTGGAGAATTCCAGGGACTATATAGTCCATGGGGTTGCAAACAGTTGGATACGACTGAGTGACTTACACTTTCACTAGAACAGCAAGGGGCTTCCCAGGTAGCTCAGATGGTAAAGAATCTGCCTGCCAAGGAGGAGACATAGGTTCAATCCCTGGGTAGGAAAGATCCCTTGGAGAAGGAAATGGTAACCCACTCCAGTATTCTTGCCTGGGAAATCCCATAGACAGAGGAGTCTGGCAGGCTACAGTCCGTGGGGTCTCAAAGAATCAGAAACAACTTAGTGACTAAGCAGCAGCAGTGGCAGCAGAACAGCAAGTTTGATGGTGTTTTAAGTTGCCTTTCCCCCATCATCTTCTTCACTAGTGCAATAGCTTTAAAAATTAACAGCTTGAAAATCAAGTCACACTGAATTCTAGTAGTCTGGCAGCCACCAGAAGGAGCAATTGAGTGAAACATCATTCCTAGAGAATTGGCATTGTTTTACCTTTCTGGGTGGGAGACAGTCTTCAAGTCTGTCGTTAGTTTCTTGACTTAGGGCTTGTCCAGTGAGAAAACCTTTTGTCTAGAAGTACTTGTAACAATTACAGGCAACTGATTGATTAACTCTGTGACTGCCTGAGGCAGTGATAATGGTTGGGCAAATAATATACTTAAAAAAAATCCAACAGAAAGGAAAAGTTAAAAGAGGAAAAAAGAAGGAATGATAAAGTAAATATCAATTAGCCATATTGAAAATGTGAAACTTCCTAAAGCTTGTTAGTGTTGCTAAGTGTACTTGTTAGATATGCAAACAAAAATTAAACTGTATCATTTTTTGTTCCACAAAGATAATCTTCAATTGTGAGTTTTTAGAGCTCTGTTCATTCTGAGATTAAATATGCAAATAAGAGCTTTCCCATATTTTATTCCCTTACTATTTTTTAATAAAAGAATAACTTCTGCTATGAAAGAAAAGAAGGAATGAGATGTTCATAGGGGCTTTGAAAAGCTCTCACATATTCCTGGGGATGTAGAAACTGAATGGAGGAGGGGCAAGCTCAGGAAAGACCTGAAGAGACCCTAAACTGTCACCTCTGACTGACTCTTAGGCTTCATGCAAGTAAGAAGTGAAAGGCTAAGGCAGAGTTGTAAATTGTTGGTCTGAGTGTTACATGTGTGACCCAACATGCAGACAGAACCCTATGGTAAAGTGCAGGAAATTTATTGGTTCTAGGACTTTAAGAATATAAATTGCTGCCCAGTCATTAGCTGAGTAGAGACTTTAGTGGCCATATATGACAAAGACTACAGAAGGTACAGATTTACTCCAGAGAATTTAGTAAACAAAAAACCCCCACACATTCAGGCAAGGAAAGGAAACAAAGATCATGCAGATTGAAAAGGAGGAAGTAAAGAAATCTCTAGCTTCAGATTATATGATTGTACATATAGAAATAGGTAAGATATTATTTAAAAAAAGCTTGTTAGGACTAATAAAAAAATCCAACATGGTTACAGGACTAATAATGGTATATTAAGTTAATTGTATTTCTATACACTAGCAATGAATGATCTGAAAATAAAATGAAAAACTCAATTTCACTTACCATAGCAGCAAAAAGAATAAATTACTTAGCAATAAATTTACCAAATGAAGTGAAAATCTTCTTCACTGAAAACTACAGAACTTGTTGTAAGAAATCAAAGAAGAGCTAAATAAATGGAAAGTCATCTTGTGTTCATGGATTGGAAGACTTGATATTATTAAGATAACCTACAGATTCAATACAATCACTATCACAATTCCAACTCTCTTTTTTTTTTTTTCCAGAAATAGACAAATTAATTCCCTAAAATTCACATGAAATTACAAGGGACCCAGAATATTCAAAACAATCTTAATAAACAGGAACATGGTTAGAAGACTTATACTTCCTGATTTCAAATCTTACTATAAAGGCACAGAATTCAAAACAATATAGTCCTGGCATAAGGTTAGATACATAGACAAATGGAATGGAATGAAATTGAGAACCCTAAATTAAACCCATACATCTATGGTCATCTGATTTCCCACAAGGGCACCAAGCCCATTCAATGGGGAAAGGAATAGTTTTTTCAACAAGTGGTGTTGGGACAAGTGGATATTTAGATTTAAAAAAAAAAAAAAGAATTTGAACATCTACCTCACACCATATACAAAAGTTAAAAAATGAATCAAGGAACTAAATGTAAGAGCTAAAACTATAAAATTTTGGAAGGAAATACAGGTGTAAATTTTTGTGGCCTTGGATGAGACAGCAATTTATTAGATATGACACCAAAACCACAGGCATCAAAAGGAAAAAGAGGTTAACTGGACTTCAAAATTAAAAATTTTTGTGCATGAAAGACACTAACTAGAATATGAAAAAGCAACTCACAGAATGGGAGAAAATTATGCAAATCAAATGCCTGATTAGGGTTTATCATCCAGAATGTATAAAGAGTTGTTACCCAACAATAAAAAGATGAAAGAACCCAATTTTAAAGAGTGAGCAGGAACTTTCTGGTGGTTCAGTGGTTAAGAATCTGCCTGCCAATGCAGGGGACATGGGCTGGTCTGGGAAGGTTCTACATAACTCAGAGCAACTAAGCCTTCGTTCGAGCTGCAACTACTTGAGTTCACACTCGTAGTGCCTAAGCTCTGAGACAAGAAAAATCACCTCAATAAGAACCTTCATACCACAGCTAGAGAAAGTCCATGTGCAGCAACAAAGACCCAGAGTAGCCAAAACTAACTACTAAAAATAAATAATTTTTAAAAATGGTCAAAAGCTTGAACAGATATTTCTAAAAGAGGATAAAGAAATGACCAATAGGCATATAAAATATGCTAAATATCTCTAGTCTTTATGGAAATGAATATCAAAACTCCAGTGAAAAACTACTTCACAACCACTAGGTTTGTTATAATCAAACACAGAAACATAACAAGCATTAATGAGGATGTAAAGCAACTGGAACCCTTAAAAATTGTTGGTAGGGATGGAAAGCTGGGTAGCTTCAGTGGAAAACAGTTTGGCGGTTCTTCAGAAAGTTAAACATAGAATTTCTATATGATTCAGTAATTCCATTCCTAGGTATATACTGAAAAGAATTGAAAACATATGTTCAAACAGAAATCTATTCATAAATACTTACAGTAACATTATTCATAGTAGACATAAAGTGGAAATAACCCAAGTATCCATCTATTGATGAAGGGATAAGCAACATGTGGTATATCTGCACAATGGAATATTATTCAGCTGTAAAAGAAAGAAGTACTGATACATGTTACAACAAGGATAAATCTTGAAGACGTTAAGCTAAGTGAAAGGTCAGTCACAAAGAACTACACACTGTGAGATTCTATTTCTATGAAATGTTCAGAATAGGCGAATTCACAGAGAAAGAAAGAGGATTGGTGGTTGTGGGGATTAGGAATGGGGTGACTGGTATTGGGTATGATGTTTGTTTTTGATGAAAATGTTCTGAAATTAGATAGTCAGGATGGTTGCAAAACATTATGAATAAGTTAAAAACCATGAAACTGTACACTTTAAAAGGAATTTTATGGGGTGGAAATGTCAATTAAAAAAAAGGCACATTGCCCTGGCTGAGACTAATAATAATAGGTAAGTTATGGAGTGCTTAGTAGGTGCCAGACAATGTGCAAAGTGCTTATACATGATCTAATTCAGTCCTTATTTGTGCTCAGTGGTTTCTGACTCTTTGTGACCCTATGGACTGTCACATGCCAGGCTTCTCTGTCCATGGGACTTCCCAGGTAAGAATACTGGAGAGGGTTGCCATTTCCTCCTCCAGTGGATCTTCCCCACTCAGGGATCAAACCCGTGTCTCTTGCATCTCCTGCATTGGTAGGTGGATTCTTTACCAACAGTGCCACCTGGGAAGCCCATAATTTATTCCTTACTGCAAACTTAATCAAGGCACAGATGGGTTAAATATGCAGATGGTGAGTAGCAGGAAGTGGGACTCAAGTGCAAGCATCTCATTCCGGAAACTGTGTTTTTATGTTGCTCTTCTCCCCATTCCTTGCTGCTACAGTGACTATTATTTTTCTTTGTATGCCTAGGTGGCTTGGATAATCTAACCAATCTTTTCTTAAGACTGATGCAAGAGGTAAAATTTGCCCTCCTACTCCTAAGGAGAAACTTAACTCTTTATACCAGAAATGAAGGCATACAGTACAGTTTCAAATGAGCCTCAGATATTTTTTCTTATTGAAAAAAATAAAAAGGAGTTCCTTTCCCAGGAGACTTGCATTAAGGGCCTGGCCTTCTGGGGGTTGGGCTTGTGTTGCTGGTCATACTGTCATAGCAAGGCTGAACTTGACTGCTCTCATGCTAGGCAATAGCTGGAGGCCCGAGGAGTGCCATGGCGATCTAGCACTCTGAGATCCCAGCCCCATGTCTGCAATGCTGGGAGCTGGAGTGTGATTTCACTGTAAACAAGTGTTTGGTCCTGTTCAGAGAGGAAGTCAGCATTATTCAGCCAAGAAACTAGGACCTGACAAAGCCCAATGCCAGCCACTGTTGTGCAACACTCTTCATTTTGACTTACATCTTTGCAATCAATCACTTTTTTGTTGTCATTTTGATCATTTAATTTTATGAAATACATATTGGTTGAGGTGGTAGGACATATGTATTTATTTGACTAAATGAATCAGTGAATAAATAAATGAACAGATATAGGCCAAATGAATATATCATTAATCTGGGTTATGCACAGTGGAGCGTGGGGCCAGGACCATGACATGGGTTTGGGTGAAATTTCTGGGGCTATTAAGCTGAGACATCTGTCTCTGAGTCTACTCACCTTATCACATGATTTCTTCACTCTTCAGGACTCCCCTGGCAGGATGGGGCTACATTCTCCTCTCTTCATGCTCACTGTTCATCATGGATAATCTTTTCAGATGTTGCTTCCTGCTTATGCACAGGAGTGAAGTATTTGTTGAATTTAGAAGGAAGGCTTCTCTCTCAGCCATTTAGTGTCCAGGCCTTCTTTCTCCTCGGTCACTTGTGGAAAGATGTGTGCAACTCTTCCCAATTGTTACTGTGTGTGAAAAGCTGGCTTTGGTATATTTGGGTCCCAGCTGTGACGAAATAGGCAAAGCCTGCCTGCCTGCCATCACTGGGTGAGCTCTCCTTGATGAGCTGAGTGGACCCTAACTGCTCGTATAGTCACGGCTGTGGCAGAATATGAAGAATATTCTTCATGGCTTTGGGTTGCCTGTTGCACTAGACTCCAGTTTCATCTCTTCATTTAATTTTTTAAACTTTACTCAGGAATAATTGACAAATATAATTGTATACTGGAGAAGGAAATGGCAACACACTCCAGTATTCTTGCCTGGAAAATTCCATGGACAGAGGAGCCTGGCAACCTGCAGACCATGGGTCGCAAAGGGTTGGACAGGACTGAGCATGGCTTCCCTGCTGGCTCAGTCGGTAAGGAGTCTGCTTGCAATTCGGGAGACCCGGGTTTGATGCCTGGGTCAGGAAGATCCCCTGCAGGAGGGGATGGCAACTCACTCCAGTATTCTTGCCTGAAGAATTCCATTGACAGAGAAGCCTGGCGGGCTACAGTCCACAGGATCGCAAAGAGTCGGAAACAACAAGTGAGTAACACCTGAGCATGTACACACACACACGTGATTATATACATTTAAAGTGTACAAGGTGATAATTTGATACACATATACACATTAGAGCAAGGTAAGTAACACATCTGGTAGCTCAGCTGGTAAAGAATCTGCCTGCAATGCAAGAGACCTGGATTGGATCCCTGGATTGGGAAGATCCCCTGAAGATGAGAACAGTTATCCATTCTGGCCTGGAGAATTCCATGAACAGAGGAGCCTTGGAGGCTGTAGTCCATAAGGGTCACAAAGAGTCGGACACTGGCTGAGTGACTTTTACTTTACACTTTTATCACCTCACATAAGTGACATAGTTAACTTTGCGTGTGTGGTGAAAATGCTTAAGATCTACTCTCAACCACTTTTAAGTATACAATACTGTTTTATTAGCTAGAGTCCACTTCTCAGTTTTTATTGGGTTCTTTGTTATCTTCTGACAGTCTGGTATTTGGAAGGTGTAAGAATACACATTGGAATATTACTCAACCAAAGGAATGATAATGGGTCATTTGCAGAGACATGGATGGACCTAGAGTCTGTGATACAGAGTAAAGTAAGTCAGAAAGAGAAAAACAAATATATTTACTGTTTTATATACATATATGGAATCTATGGTACCGATGAACCTATTTGCAGGGCAGGAATAGAAATGCAGACATAGAGAACAATGGATGGACACAGAGGTGGGGTGGGCTGAATAGGGAAATTAAGATTGACATATATATACTACTGTGTGTAATAGTAGCTAGTGGAAACGTGCTGTTTAGCACAGGGAGCTCAGCTCAGTGCTCTGTGGTGATCTGAATAGAACAGATGGTCAGAGAGGGAGGTCTTTGAAGGGAGGGATATATGTTTACATATAGCTGATTCAATTCATTGTACAGCAGAAACTAACACAGCTTTGTAATACAACTAAACCCCATTTTTTTTTTTTAAAGAAAAGCAAAATCTTTTAAGGGCTTCAGAACCTTTCTTTTAAAGAATGTCAGCTTTGCCCTCCTCAACTGAAATCCCCAAAGCCCTTTATTAGCACCCTTTTTCCATCATGTTCTGAAGCCTGTCCTGACCTCTTTATTAGCTGGGGTCAGAGGAAGTGACCAACAAGCACTGAGTAGTGTGTGTCCCAGGAAAGGAGTACGTGCCTGGCGAGATTTCAATAGGAGGCAGGCTGGTCCCTCCCTGCTCTGCTATGTCCTGTCGTGTGAGCAGGAACAGTTACTTACCTTTTTGGGTCGCATGCTCCACATTTATAAAATTCTGCTCATAGTGCCCTATTGGGTTCTTGTGCAAATTAAATAAGAAAGTCTGTGAAGAGTACTTAGCACTTTCTTTCAGTTATTCACTCAGCAAATATTTCTGGAACGTCTACTGTGGGCCAAGTACCCGTCTAGGTGCTGGGAATAAAACAGTGAACAGCCACTTATGGTTCTTCAACTGAAATTTAAGATAGATAATGCCAGGGAGCTCCCCAAATAAGATCTGTCTGTATTTTTCTAACATTGTTTAGTATTTATGATAAATGAACTCATGCTAGTTCCAGGCACAGATCCAAGCGTTTTGCACACGTAATCTTATGATAAACAAGCAGGACCTGCAGGATGTCATCATAAACGAGCCTTTATGTTGAGTCCCACAGCTTCTTCAGACTCCTCCTCTAGGACCAGTTTCTCCCTTGCCCTGTGATGGAAATCTGGGGCCAGATCCCACAATTTTTCTGGTCACGCTTAGGTAATAAAAATCCCCTAGCTGCTCGAGTTTCCCCAAACAGCCTCAGTTCAGTAATTTAAAGCGTTCATTCCCACATCACAGTCAAAATTCCTCAAGGTCATTTAGAGTTGAAGCTTCTTTTGCTATGTCCCTTCCCCCTTCAACGATCCCCCTCACGCCTTGGGCCTTGGGCAGACTGGGAGCCATTGGTAGACAGGGTTATGACCTCTGACCCTATACCAGGCACTTCTTTGGATATGGGGAACACATCTCCTTCCTTAGCATTTGGGTTGCCATCTTGGGCAGACACTAGCCATATCTCCAGGTTGTGTGCTTCCTCCTGTGTGCACACTATTTGGGGAAACATTCCCAAATCCGATGAACTCCCAAAGCATGGGCTTCCCTAACTCAGGAGCCTCTCTCCAGAGCATGGGCCAAACATAGTCCCCTTCTGATTTTTCCAGGCGTGGAAATGACCCAGGTCCTCTGTGTCCAGCAGGTTGAAGGCTGTAGGGAACACTTAGACTTACTCTCTGTCTGTCTCTTCTTTCAGTGACTCCAGTTCCAGGGCACAGTGCAAAAACTCCTTAGGTAGCAGAGACCACATGGTCTAATGGTTAGAACCAAAGACTTTGGGTTCAGAATTTCAGCCCTGGGTTCTGATGTCAGTTCTGCCACGTGCCAGCTGTGTGATGCTGGGCAATCTATTCCATGCACTCTGTGCCTCAGTTTCTTGATCTGTATAATAGGGATGATGAGAAAGCCCATCGCCTAAAAGTTTCAGGAAGATTAAATAAGACACAATTTGTAAAGTCCTTAGAGCAGTTTCTCAGACATTTTGGGCAAGTGTGTGTTAAATAAATATCAGGTGGGAAAAAAAGTCTGAATGCTAAATAGCAAAGGCACGTTAATGGCAAATTTACCAGACACTCTTGACTTTTAGGTGTTCTGGGTTCTTTCATCTCAATTTCTTTCGGGTGAGGTCCAAGCAGGACTGCTTACAGCCTCAAGACCCTCAGGCATAGCTGGTATTTGAGGAGAGTCTGAAGGTCTTTTTTTTTTAAGCATTGTATTATAATTTTATTTATTTATGACTGTGCTGGGTCTTTGTTGCTGCACAGGCTTTTCTCTAGTTCTGGTGGGCGGGGGCTAGTCTCTAGTTGTGGACTGTGGGGTCTAGGGCACTCAGGCTTCAGTAATTGTGGTGCGTGGGCTCAGCAGTTGCAGTTCCCGGGCTCTAGAGCCCAGACTCAGTAGTTGTGGTGCACAGGCTTAGTTGCTCCGTATGGCATGTGGATCTTCCCAGACCAGGAATCGAACCTGTGTCTCTTGCATTAGCAGCAAATTCTTTACCATCAAGTCACCAGGAAGCTCTGGAGGTCTTCTCAAATACTAGAAGACACTCAGTCCTGTTTTACTTCAAGTGCTAGAAACGTTAGAAAATATGTGGCTAGGGAGGGTGACTCAGGGCATTAGAAGGAATGACCATAGCAAGATTTCCCAGAGTTTTTCAGAAAGGGTTTCTGGGAAAAGCAAAATGAGGGTGGGCTCTGAGAGTTTCATTCTGTAACACTCCACCAGCCCAGCAGCCCTATTATCTCACATCTTGTTCTGCTCTGTTCATTACTGTCCACTCAGGATGGGGACAGCCACATGGATTATGGGACATTTTTGAGTATCTTAAAACAATTAATTATCCTACTCTTGACATGCCTAAGGGGGCTAAAACTGAAACACAGAAATTATGCAACTGAGCCAGTCACGTAGCATGGGTGGGGCTGAACTGGGTCAGATCTCTGGACTCCAGACTTACGTTGAATCTGATGAGATCCACCGCTGGGCTATTATCCCAGCACGGAGTTTGTTTAGTCACAGAAGCTGCTAACATGATTTCAGAGATGTGTGGTCAGGGACCCCTGGGTCATCTGGTGAAAATGACGTTACCAGGAAATTTAAAAACTCAGAGCTCTGGAGAAAGTTGTGTGTGAGGATGGAGTTGGGAAAAAAAAAAATCAAAACAAGACTAGAAATTACCGTATATATAAACAAAAGGGAAATTATTTCACTATGGAAAATATGGATATAGGATAAAGGTATTGTTAGCTCAATGATAACTTCCAGAACATGCCAAGGTTAGTGTAGCCTCAAAGAATTGGAGGAACTATTTTATCATTGCATGTTTACATTTAATTTTGAGTATCTGGCCATCTAGGAATTCACTTAAAAAATGTTTCTAATTGAAGGATAATTGCTTTACAATATTGTGTTGGCTTCTGCCATACATCAACATGAATCATTCATAGGTATACATATGGCCCCTTCCTCTTGATCCTCACACCCCTTCCTCACATACCCTCACACCTACCTCACACCCCTTCCGACCCCTCTAGGTTGTTACAGAAGCCCCAGTTTGGGTTCCCTGAGTCATATGGCAAATTCCCATTGACTATCTATTTTTCATATGATAGTGTATATGTTTCCATGCTACTCTCTTCATTCATCCCAGCCTCTCCTTCCCCCAACGCTTGTGTCCATGAGTCTGTTCTCTATGTCTGTGTCTCTGTTGCTGCCCTGCAAATAAGTTCATCAGTGGCATCTTTCTAGATTCCATATATATGTGCTAATATGTGATATTTGTTTTTCTCTTTCTGACGTACTTCATTCTATATAACAGACTCTAGGTTCATCCACCTCCTTATAATGGACACAAATGCATTCCTTTTTATGGCTGAGTAATACTCCATTGTATATATGTATCACAGCTTCTTTATCCATTCATTTGTCAATGGACATCTAGGTTGCTTCCTTGTCCTAGCTATTGTAAATAGTGCTGCAATGAACATTGGGGTACATGTGTCTTTTTCAGTTATGGTTTCCTCAGGGTACAGGCCTAGGAGTAGGATTGCTGGGCCATATGATAGTTTTATTCCTAGTTTTTTAAAGTAATCTCCATACTGTATTCCATAATGGTTATATCAATTTACATTCCCACCAACAGTGCAAGAAGGTTCCCTTTTATCCACACCCTCTCCAGTATTTACTATTCGTGGATTTTTTGATGGTGGCCATTCTGATCAGTGAGAGGTGATGTTTCATTGTAGTTTTGATTTGTATTTCTCTAGCAACGAGTGATGTCAAACATCTTTTCATGTGTTTATTAGCCATCTGTATGTCTTCTTTGGAGAAATGTCTGATTAGGTCTTTTGCCCACTTTTTGATTGGGTTGTTTGTTTTCCTGGTATTGAGCTTATGAACTGCTTGTATATTTTGGAAATTAATCCTTTGTCAGTTGTTTCATTTGCTGTTATTTCTCTCATTCTACGGGTTGTCTTTTCACCTTGTTTATAACTTCCTTTGCTGTGCAAAAGCTTTTAGGTTTAATTAGGTCCCACTTGGTTATTTTTGTTTTTATTTCCATTACTCTGGAAGGTAGGTCATAGAGGATCTTGCTGTGATTTATATCATACAGTGTTCTGCCCATGTTTTCATCTCAGAGTTTCATAGTTTCTGGTCTTACATTTAGGTCTTTAATCCATTTTAGGTTTATCTTTGTGTATGGTGTTAGGAACTGTTCTAATTTTATTCTTCTACGTGTAGCTGTCCAGTTCTTCCAGTGCCACTTGTTGAAGAAACTGTCTTTTCCTCACTGTATATTCTGCCTTCTTTGTCAAAGGTAAGTTGCCCATAGGTGCATGGGTTTATTGCTGGGCTTTCTATCTTGTTCCATTGGTCTATATTTCTGTTTTTGTGCCAGTGGAATACTGTCTTTATGACAGTAGCTTTATAGTATAGTCTGAAGTTAGGAAGATTGATTCCTCTAGCTCCATTCTTCTTTCTCAAGATTGCTTTGGCCAATCAGACTCCTTTGTGTTTCCACATGAATTGTGAAATTTTTTGTTCTAGTTCTGTGAAAAATGCCATTGGTAATTTGATAGGGATTGCATTGAATCTGAGGAATTCACTTTTTAAAAAAGTTTTATGAAGACTCAAAAGGAGTTGAAAAAATATCTTTCTTTGATTTTCTACTCTTTCTCAGTTCTTCTCTTGGTTCCCATCGAGTGAAGCAAAGAAGAGTAGATAGAGAATGGGTTCTATAATTGTGGAGATCTGGGTTCAAATCCTGATTCTAATACTTTAATATATATATATATATATATAATTTATTTGTTTTGGCTGTGATGGGTCTTCATTGCTGCATAGGCTTTTTTCTCATTGTGGAAAGTGGAGGTTACTTTTTACTTATGGTATGAAGCCCTCCCATTGCTGTGGCTTCTCCTGGTGCAGAGCACGGGCTCTACAGCACATGGACTTCAGTAGCTGTGGCTCAAGGGCTCTAGAGCCCAGGCACAGTAGTTGTAGTACATGGGCCTTGTTGCTCCACAACATGTGGGATCTTCCTGGACCAGGGGTTGAACCCTTGTCTCCTACATTGGCAGGCAGATTCTTTACCACTGAGCCTCCAGGGAAGCCCCCTGACTCTACTACTAATGAGGTGGTCTTGAGCAATTTACTTAGTGTCTCTGACCTTCAGTTTCCTTATTTATGGAACATTATAGTGACACTTACTTACTACACAGGGTTGAAGTAAGCAAAGTCTCTCCCAATGCCTGGTTCACAACAGACACTCATCTAGGGATGGGCTGCAGTGTATCTTAGACTCATGAAAAATCCCAGTTCAAAATGGATTTATCAAAGGAGTACAGCACTGATGCAAGGATAGATCCAAAGAACAGACTAAAGAACTCAGAAGTAGACCAACTAAATGGTTAATTAATTTTTGATAAAAGTCCCAATATAATTCAATGGGAAAAGGGTGGTGTTTTCAACCAGTGGTGCTGGAGCAATTGGACATCCATATAAAAAAAAAAATAAACTTTGATTCATACCTTGCATCATTTCCAAAAATTAACTTGAAACGGATCATAAACCTAAATGTAAGAGCTAAAACTTTACACTTTGAGGAGAAAAACAGGAGAAAATTTTTGTGACTTTGGGTTATACCAATTTTTTTTTTTTTTAGAAAACAAAAAGCACAAATCTTATAAGGTGGACTCATCCGTGTTAAGAAATGTTTGCTAGTCAAAAAGACGCTGCTAAGAAAATGGGAAGCCACAGACTAGGAGTAAATATTTGCAAAATGGATTTGTTTCTTTAATATTGCTGTCTTCTTGATACTGTGGTATAAAGTAGATGTAATCAATAATTCTTGTGTCCTCCCATCCTCTCCCTGATAGAGTGCACTTTCTATATGCTTTCCCTTCCTCCCTTACTGTTTATGTCATTATTCACAGCCATAATTCTCATAATATTGTTATGAGTGAGGGCTGGAGAGAAGACTGAAACTTGTGTTATGAGGTTGCAAGCCCTTCATCTAAATTCCATTCTTGGTGGGAGAGAAGAGAGCAATGATGAAAAATACAGAGACAAGCATGTGTCCATTAGGAACCAACCTGAAGCTGTTGGTAACCCTCTCAACAATGTCAACAAAAAGCATAGACTGAGCATATGGCACTAAGGGCTGTGCTTGCATCATTTAACTGTAGGAGAAACATATGCAGGAGTCATCCTAGGGTCCCAGAAGAAGCAGGGCCACCAAGCAGGCCTCCAGGAGAAATTCATCTGGGATGTTCCTTCCTGACACCTGCAATGGATTTTGTCCTTCCTGTGTCTCTGGATTGCTTTATCCTTTGGACGTCATTCTAGATTCATCCACATCTTTTCTTGGTTTTACCATTTTGGGACTGTTGGCTTGATTTTGAAGATTTATTTTGTTTGAAACTGCAGTCTCTGTTTGGCTTGCTGGCACCAGACTTCGTACTTCCTTGCTGTGTAAATCTGGTAACCCTCCCCGCAATCGCCTCTCTGTGTCTTAAAGCTTCCAGTTTGCAGTTTTTGGCCATCCCTGGGTGATTACTTATCTCATATATCCCAAGGTACATAAGCATCATTACTGGCATCAACAGGCAACACTCTTATGGGTCTCTCTTGTGCTTATGTCCCTGGCAAACCACTGTAAGCATAGTTGAAGGAGAAAGCCTTCAGGTTTCTGAAGTACAGGTTGAGGAGGCCATGTCTGCCTTGGCCAAGGAAGCTGTGGAGCTTTTGAAGTAGATGTAACTGTGAGGATGTCCTTATGGATGTGAGCCAAGTTCCTGTGTATGGAAGATCTTGGAGTTGGAATGGTCAGCCTGTTGATACTTGAGAGTCAGCTGAAGACTTATGGGTGAGCACAGATCAAACCACAGGGTGAGTAGACCAGTGGGGAAAACAGAGCATGTGCTCACCATTCTGCTCTTTCCACAGGTGTCCAGATAGAATTAGAGCCAGGCATTAATCCAGTGGCAGCAGTGAAAGTCCCAGTGCCTGGGATACATATGTGTGTGTGTGTGTGTATATATATATATATATATATATATATATATATATATATATATATATCCAGCTTCCCGCTGGAGCAGAGGGAAGGTACCATGTTTCCCTTCAGCTTCAATTTAACAACAGCAAGACCACAAGGGATGTTTACTCTAGAGTTGATTCCCCACAATAGTCTGGCTGCAATTCGCAGGCTGCAGAACAATGGGGGTGGGGGTAGCAGGGAGGGTGCAGAGAATCCCTTTGGGTTTATTTCAATTTAGGATGAGAGCCTCTTAGAATAAGTAAGCATCCTGTGGAGAGGAAGGACAGACACCAAAGTCTTCAATTCCTTTGGCAATTTTGATCTCTGTGACCATTTTAACCCAGGGTCTGCTAGGTTTCAAAAGCTTGAACTGTGCTCAGTTGCTCATCAGAAGAATTCCTGCTCCTCCCCTGACCTGCTCCTCCCTTGACAGCAAAGTGATGTGTGAATGGTCTCTGTGTGACGCTCTGGAGGAGCAGTTATGTGCCCTAGAACTGGAGAAAAATTTGTCCACAGTAAGTATCTTGCACTGTAAACTGTTTCCACTTCACATAGACTGTTGAAAAGCATCTGGAAGATATATATTCATTATTGTTAAAAAAATAGATTTATGAGTGTTATGAGATTATGATGCAGAAGACAGAACCTCTCAGTGTTTTTAAAGTGCAAACCCACACTCTCCAGTCTTAAGTCTTAGAGTGATCAAGCTGACAGGGACTCAAAAACTCACGTAGTTCATATAATTTTACCTACTGAAGCCCCCAATGTCCAACAATTTTACAGTTCAGGAATCTGAGGAGCGGAAAGGCTCGGGGAGGATTTATTATATTTGCATAGTCAGTGGAAGAGCTGAAACTTAAGCCCTGGTTCCTTGACAGTAAATCCTGCACTTGCCTCTAACTGTCTTTTATCTAAATTAAGGTATTTGACTTTCTGTCTTTGAAAACCTGTATAGACATCACGGTTATTTCCCCAGAGGGAGATGAAGCATGAACTAATTTTCAATGAGAGTGAGTCTGGGGGGAACAGTTCCAACTGGGCACATTCTTTTCTCCTTTTTCATAGCCACCTGAAAACTTTGGCTGGGTGCTGGGGGGTGGGACGCTCTTCCCACTTCCCAGTCTTTTTCTTTTCACAGCTGCAAAGTTCAGTAAGTTGAACTGCTGTGCTGTGAGTTCACTGTTCACTCTGCCACGACCAACCTCTGTTGTAAATTTTCCTCCCAGAACACGTGACGATGCATTTCTTGACTATATATCCCAAGAGCAGCGGCAGAATTGTCAGAGCGCGGAGCCCCACACGCAGGAAGAAAAAGGCTCTTGGACCTGACCATTTAGGAATTCAGGACTTGGGACAAATTCGCCAGCTTTTGGTAAGTCAGCAATGCCACTTTGCTTCAGAAACATGAAAGGCTACTCCCGGCAATTTGTAGATGCAGTTTTCTCTTCCTTTCCTTTTTTCTAAGGCAGTTTTGTCTTGAATTAAAAATAGGTTGATGCTTGGCATCAAAATGTAAACTTTCTTTTTTTCTGCTCCATCAGCTCAAAAAGTTTCCCAGGGATTCAGACATTATTTCTTTTCTCTCTGCACCCCTGTCTTAAAGGGATTTTTTTTTTTTTTTTTTTTTGCTTTTAAACTGATTGAAGCAAAGCTTTTCACATGTTCACTTTATGAAATGAAAATTTGTTGGACATGTAAAAAAAATGAAAGTATTCTTTTTATTTCCTCCCACCTCCCGGTGCCCATTTCCCCGCGCACCCCAGCCCGTCATAGCTGACCCCTGTTAACCGCTAGGAGGGACTTAGAGTTACATCTCCAGGCAGCAGCTGTAAACCTTTCTGATCCTATAGTTCCACAAACCTGGCGCTGCCCTCTTTTCTGTAACTGCGGTCGGGTGGGAGAGTCCTAACTTGCAGCTTTCTCCCCAGCTCCTGGCAGTGTGAGCTGAGCTTCAATGCTGAAGATGGAGCCTCTGAACAGCACAGATGCTGGCACCGCAGCCCCCAGCGCCCCCCTCGAGTCCCCCGTGTCCGGCAGCGGCCACGGCAACGAATACTTCTACGTTCTGGTGGTCATGTCCTTCTACGGCATTTTCTTGATTGGTATCACGCTGGGCTACATGAAATCCAAGAGGCGGGAGAAGAAAGCCAGCCTCCTGCTGCTGTACAGGGACGAGGAGCGGCTCTGGGGGGAGGCCATGAAGCCGCTGGCCACGCTGTCCGGCCTGAGGTCGGTGCAGGCGCCCACGATGCTGAATGTGTTGCAGGAGAGCGTGGCTCCTGCCCTATCCTGCACCCTCTGCTCCATGGAGGGTGACAGCGTGAGCTCTGAGTCCTCCTCGCCCGATGTGCACCTCACCATCCAGGAGGAAGGGGCGGACGATGAGCTGGGGGAGACTTCTGAGACCCCCCTCAACGAAAGCAGCGAAGGGTCCTCGGAGAACATCCATCAAAATTCCTAGCACCCCCTAGGACCCTCTGGAGGTGACCCTATGAACCAGCACCCTTAGAGCGAGGAAGGACACTTTCTGTGTCGGGTTTCACTTTTGCAGGGCAACTGCCACTTCAAGGGACCCGCGGCAAGCCCCTGAATAGGGGGTGGGGTGGGGTGGTGGTGGTGGTAGTGGGGGTCAAGGCTCAGACGGGGCCAGCCGCAGCCTGGAGTCCGCCGCACGCCTGAGGTGTAGACCTGCAGCTGAAACAGGCCTGAAGACGCGCGGTGTGTACCTTTCCTTGGGTCCTGGCGGGCGGGGTTCCCGTGCGGAACTCGGCAGGTGGGATGTCCTTGCGATTGTACTCTCAGGGGATGCCCCGGGGAACTCCTGCAGCATCTGCCTACTCCCAGGGCTGCCAAAGGCTTAGGGCGTCCCAAGGGACTAGTTTCGGTTTGCTAATTTGCCCAGAGCTTTGTTCTTCTACATCTGATTCGCTGTAAGAGCCTTTAATGTGAACCTGTGGCATTAGTTCACCACAGGTTACAGAGCTTCTTTTAGGGGGTCTTTCTGGATAGAGCAGGGGGATATTTGTTGGAGGGGGACTTTTGATGGGAGGAAGCTGGAGATCTCTACCTGGTCTATTTGCCTACTGTAAGGAGAAAACCAGGCGACTTTTAAACTGGTCAACATGAGCTGAGATGATAAGAATAATCTGCTACTTGACCCTTTGTCTAACCTGTGACCTTGAACTCTGACCTGGGACCATCCAGCATCATGTGCTGGCATGACATTTTTTTTTTTTTGGAAGGGTTTCCCCAGAATCTAACCTGCATTCCGAATGGCTGTGCAGGGAATATTCCTGATCTTTCCAGAATGGGTGATGATGGGGTTGAACCAAGCCAAACTGTTAGCTCTGATGCTGCTTTTTATTCCCAGCCCAGTTTTCTGAGCTGGGAAAAGATATACTGTGGGCCTCCACGACATGGCATTTGGTCACGTAGCTGAGACTTAGAAGGGCATACTCTGGCAAGATTGTTCAGAGTTGGGGGTCCTCTGTTTGTGAATCCCAAGCCCAGACTCTGATATGCTGTGTGGTCCTGCGCATGTCATCCACAGACTTACTGCCTTCCTGAGACTCCTGATCATCTAGATCCCCAGGGGGCTGGGAGGATGTCTTTAGATTTTAAGACTCTGTGATGAATCCTACATGGCCTGGTGTGAGGAAGCTTGGACAGACTATTTCCTCGCTGGCCAGTAGTCTGCAAAAGGATCTGCTTACTTAAAGGAGCAGTTGGTGACTGAAAACACGTGTAACTGGGAGATCCAGGGCGGCTCACCCACCATCCCCTGCTGTCACTTTCCCAGCAGTGAATCCAAGAGGCAGATCCCATATTTTACTCCGCTGAGTTGTCTGGGTGGTAGACTGTTAACACTCCGGTTCAGGGAATGAGACATCTAAGAGAAAAGACTCAGGAATGCATGCTAACGTCTCCCTGTATTCCTGTGGTCAGTCACTTTGCAGCAGACTCTTTGAGCCCTCGAAGACAAGGAGGAAGAGAAACACACCAAAAAGTCAAATTTAATTCTAGTAAAAACATAAAACTTTTTTTTTTAAACAAACACAATCTCCCTGGACTGGAGACAGCAGTAACTACTGTTCCCGTGGAAGGGTTAACAGCGTAGGGACTGGTTTATCAGCTCGCCTTAACATAGTGCTAGAGGAAATTTATGTTTGGCGGGGGAAAAGGGCCCTCCGTTCACTTTAAAATTCAGAGTGTGGATTTACTCCAAAGGGGGCTGTTTAAGGTGAAAGAAGCCAAGTTGAGTTTGGCCCCTTGCCTGGAATCACTTGAATTCTGAAACTTTACTGCGACGGACATGTGCGTTGTCACATTTTCCATTGCTTAATCCTGAAGTTTGGTGCAAGTCTATCTGCGCCTATTAAAAAGTGATGTATATACTTCCTTCTTATTCTATTAAGTTGTATAAAATTGTCTTCTGTATTTAACAGTTTGTAATTTTCACGATATTTTTTTTAATTTAAATAAAAAAACACATTTTCCCTATGGAAGTTATGAGTTCTTTCTTTGATTCTTTAATATAACTCCTAGTTTCTAAGACATCCCAGATGCATTTTTCCAAGTCATCTCTGAATCCGGGTCATCTTTCAAGTCTGACTCACATGAAAGCATATCTTATTTCTGCCTAAAACATAGAATGAGCAGGGCTGGGGTTTTCCTTCCTTTGAAGGAAAGCTTTTCCATGCTTTGCAGTGAATAAGAAGCAGGCTGCACGTGGGTCTTACATCCACTTCTGTTTTTAAATTTGGTGGTCATGGGGCCTTGGAACTTGAACATAGAATGACATAGTGACTGTTGCGAAGATGTTGCTCCAAACTTGGTTGCAAGAAAACCTTTGATTTACGTATTGGCTGGACGAATATTCACACATGGCCGCAACAGCACAGACAAATGGGCAGGGAGCTGCTATATATAGATGTTGTGTATACATTCATATGGACACAAACATCATGGGGAGGCAGATTTTTATATAGACACAAACTTAAGAACATACCCAAGCACACAGGCCATGAGTTGGGGTCGGTCCTCCTTCCTCTCCCAGTACCACCCCCACCTCCAGCCCTCATGAAGACTGATTGTCTAGTTTCCTCCCCTGGGGTCTTGCTTTAGCTCTGGTCCAGGTTGAGCACAGCCAGCCTATCTCCCTTAAATTTGTATTTACATAGTAAGAAACGCTAAAGAAAAATCACCCAAACCAGTGACCTGTCTTAAATTATGCAGATGGTAGAGAATGGCCTCACTTTTCTGTTTCTCTGTTTCCTGCAAGGTGTTTGGCTTTTCTGTTTGAAGTAAATGCTTCCCCTGGGTTCACAAATAACTGTCTCCCTAAAGGATTTATCTGGCCAAGGTACAGGGGAGCCTGGATCCTTGTCAAGGTACAACAAGTGTCTCAGTCCACCTGCGGGTACTTTGACAATGTAAGAAGAGAAGATTATTTTAAAAGACAAGGAAGCCCTTCAGTTTATTCCAGCTTAATGTCATTCCTGGGGAGGAAACAGTTAAGGAAAGCAGCTTTTACTGTGGGCGGAAGAAGAGGGAATTCTAAACTCTAATTGTCCTAAAAATATGCAGAGTACACTGTGTCGTTTTAATGGAATATTTGTTTTCTTTAAAAAAAAACAAAAAAAAAAAAAACAAAAAAAAAACTTCTAAGCAGAACCTAAAACCCAAGGGGTTTAGTCTGTGTGGATTTACTCATGCATGTGAGAAACTGGAGAAGGGAATTTGGCCTCGTGCACCTAGGATATTAGAACCATATTTTAAAGCACTTAAATGTTAGGGATGAGGTAAATGGATCGTCTTGCTTGTTCCATGCTGTTCTAATTACACCTTTGTACGTCAAAGTCAGACAGGGATGCTGCAGAGAAAAAAAGATTTCTTCCACGGGCAGAATCACAGGATCAAAACTACCGGGAAAGGCTGAAGCTAGGCCAAGGCGTGAGTGCTCTTGGCCTGTGATTCTGGTTGGAAAGTCGATCCCATGGTACATTTCAGAACCGCAATTGGAGGGTTTTGTGGTCAGGCATGCACTTTCAGGGCTCAGCTGAAAAACGGTCATTTATCATCCTGTAAAACGCTGCTCTGACCCTAGACATTGTGGAAAGGACGGAACACGGAGCTTACAATGCAATGAATACCCTAGGTTTAGAGCATACATTTGCTGAATCATCCCTTCCAGAATCTAGGCACCTTGTTGGAGGAAATCACAGGCAGTATCGTGGGTTGTGGAGCAGGAGGTGGAATCTAAGGTTGGAGGGACACACAGCAGCTGATTGACCAGCTGCTCAGGCACGGGCTGGACCACTGGACGCAGGATGGAAGTAGGGGTTCCGAAGAGGCTGCCCTGTTGCTCTGGGAAAGGTATCCATCCTCTCTGACCTGGAGGCTCTGTATTTCAAAGTGAGGGTACGCAGGCCTTCCTCTTTAGGCAGCTGTTACTGAAAAGAATGGTGAAGCATCCTACTGAACAAATTGAACGTGGCATGAAGCTTACAAGAAACCAAAAAAAAAAAAAAAAAAGAAAGCAGCTCCAGGCTTCTACTTTTTAAAATATATCCTGGGCATGCATCTGCACATGAAGTCGCTGAAAACGCCTCTTCTGTGCACGGTTTCCTCCGGAGACGGCAATGTTCAGGGAAAGGACACATTTTGCCAAAGGAGAAGGGTCATAAGAGAGAAAAACCACTGTTCAGTTCTGCCTTTCTCCGTTTCTGAAATGTTTCCTCCCACAGGAAGGAACAGTTTGGGATGTGAGCTGTTACCATGGAGATAACCAGCCAAGGTCACTTGTTTGAAGGAGTCCATGGCCCCACGGCACTGAATCATTACGGAGACTTTAGGAAGCTAGGATTTGGTTCTTGATTCAGACGACCGAGCTTTGAGCCCACAGCAGCCTACTTTCATAGCTTGGAGGAGAGGGCGCAGGGAGAACACATGTGCTCACTGCACACACACATATATACACATACATACACACACACACAAATGCACACAACACCCCATACAATCCCATCTTTCTTCTCCTTGCACTTCCTGTGCTCCATTCGATATGGGGCAAGATTACTTATAATGTAAATAATATATTCTTACATTGATTTTTTTTTTTGCTAAGAAACATTATCAAAGAATCTTTGTAAAATCTTCAAAGATCAATATACAATGAATATTGCACAATATCACATCAATACCTATACTTACTTTTTTCTGTCCTTGATGGTTTTCCGTTCCCTGTTCCGAGATGGTGAATAACATCATCTCTCTTTTCTTAGTTAATTCCAGCTGTTATAACAAAGCACCATATTCTGGGTGGCTGAGAGACAGCAGAAATTTATTTCTCACAGTTCTGGAGGTGACAGTATGGATGCACGCTGGTGAGGAGCCCTTTCCGTTTTCAGGTGGCTCACTTCTCACTGTGTCCTCATGTGGCTGAAGGAGAGCCAGCTAGCTCCGTGGCCCCTTCTACGAGCGCTAATCTCATTCATGAGTGCTCTATCCTCACGGCCTAGTGACCTTCAAAGCCCCCATCTCCAAATTCTATCACACTGGGGATCAGATTCAACATATAACTGTTGAAAGTGAAAGTCACTCAATCATGTCTGACTCTTTGCAACCCCATGGACTGTATATGGCCATGGAATTCTCCAGGCCAGAATACTGGAGTGGGTAGCCTTTCCCTTCTCCAGGGGATCTTCCCAACCCAGGAAGCGAACCGGGGTCTCCTGCATTGCAGGTGGATTCTTTACCAGCTGAGCTACATGGGAATCCCAATGGCTGTTGAGGGGACATAAATATTCAGTCCATAACATCTCTTCTCCTAACCTCCCATCCTGTTACCCCCTTCACTTCTTTCCATTACACAAAAAGAACAACAGCAAAAAAATCCAGTAACTACAACCTGTAATAAACTTTTATGATGTGCCAAACATATACTTCACCTGGTTGTTACAATCCTATGCTTTAAACTTCTACTTTCGTCTAGGTACTTCACTAAGTGCTGGGGAAAATGTATTAGTAACAGCCACTCAAACCTCAGAGAGGCCATAGTCTCCATGAAGATGAATTTGCAATGGAATATTACTTAGTCATAAAAAGGAATGAAATCGTGCCATTTGCAGAGATGCAGATGGAGTTAGAGATTGTCATACAGAGTGAATTAAATCAAAAGAGAAAAGCAAATATTGTATATTAATGCATATACATGGAATCTAGAAAGGCGGTACAAATGAACCTATTTGCAAAGCACATGTTTGCTCTCTATTAGACATAGAGAGCAAACACGTGGACACCAAGGGGGAAGGAGGGTGGGATGAGTGGGAAGATTGGGATGGCATATACACACTATTACGTATTAAATAAATAACTAATGAGAACTGACTGTATAGCACAGGGAAATTTATTCAGTGCTCTATGGTGACCTAAATGGGAAGGAAATCTCCCCAAAAGGGGATATATGTACGTGTATAGCTGATTTGCTTTGCTGTACAACAGAAAATAATACAACATTACAAAGCAACTATACTTCAATAAAATAAAATTAAAAAACCACATCTCTGCTTCTGGTTAATCTATAACATTAGTTGAGGATTTCTGTGTGCAGGGTCTTTTGGATATCAGAATACATAGCTTGTATCTTTGAATAGTTTTAGGGCATAGTGGTGTTATTAAATGGACAAAATGTATTGTTTACCTGATATTTGCTTTACTCTGTGATAGGTGCTTTCCCTTTGATGGTCTTACTTTATCATCCCAAGGAAACTCTGGGCGAGTTCTTTGATACTGTTAATGTAGATATGAAACTTGAGGTTCAAGGAAGTTGCAGGTCAATGTAATGAATGATCAGGGTTCCAGTGCTGGTCTTGGATATACAATCTGATGTTCTTGAAATCAGCAAGAAGCAGAGAGACTCAGAATCTAGTCCTATCCCAGGCATTAGGCAACTCTGTGGCATTACATATGTTGCTTAGCCTTCTGGGCACGCTTCCTCATTGGTAAAATGGAGATGATGGTATCTTCCCTCCTGACCGCAAAGCATTGTCACAACAGCTTAGGAAGCAGCTGGGAAAATAGAGTTTTCTTACAGAGACACTGATTTGTTCATCTTGGATAGGCAGCCGTGTGTAGACATCATAGCATTCATCAATATCCAGTTCTTCTCCCCTCTGAGAACATGGAAATTTCCACTTCTCAACTCCTTTTCTTGCCCCTCCTCCCCTACCACCAGGGGTCAGACAGGCATAGGACTCATTCTGTTTGATGTAAACTGAATGGAAGTGATGTATGTCACATGTGAGCTGAGACAGTGAAAAGCCCACACGTGATCCTCTAGTTGCCCTCTTTACCTGCATGTTTTCAATGAGACTGTATGTTTCAGATGGTACCAATACCAGGTAAAGCCTGTGTCAGCCTGGAAGAATGAGTTATTGCATAAAAGGCAATTGTTCTGGAGAGTTGCCCAAACCTGCAGCTGGCTTTATATGAAGCAATAGTAATCTAAGTTTTGGTAAATATTGAGACATTGGGGTTTCTTGCTACTGCAGCATAATCTTGCCCATCAGACTTAATACATAGTTTGACCATATTATACAGACCAAATGTTGGAAGTCACCTTCTAGGTTATCTAATCCAACCCCTCTGGTTAATGATGGGAAAGTTAAGGCTCACAGCAGTTAAGTGTTGTGTTCAGAGTCTTGGGAGGAGACAGGAGCAGAACTGGGGCTACAGGCCAGGTCTCCTGATGATAGTTGGTTCTAATCCTCATGGTAGGTATGCCATGGAGGTCTCTGCCCTAGCTTAGTGAAATCGAAATAGCCAGAGAGGGTCTTCTCCTTTGAGCTCCTCACCTTGAGCTTCTCTGAGCAGCACTGAGTCTATTTACTGGCTTCAAAAACCCTGCTGGGAAGTAGTTTCTTTTTTCCTGGTCAAACCCTGGCATTGACTGCCCTTTTGGAAGGATGGATCTAAGCAGGCAGAAGTAAACACATTCCCCCAAAGCAATGCAATGTGATATTACTGGAAACTTTAATAAAAGGGAAGAAGCTATAAATAGGGGGAGGGAAATATTCAAACGGGGTTGAATGCAATTGTCCTGTGCACAGCTTACTGGATTTCGGCTTTCGGTTTTATTTTTTGCCTGCTTGGGCTTAGCTCCAGTGCCAGAGCAGGTCACGGCCAGGCACCCAGTGCAGAGTGCTCCCAGGACTGATGTCCCTAGGTTTCGGGCAATGATCCTTGAAGGAAAATGCTGAAGGTCCAACTCTAGATTAGTGTTTCAAAGGATGCAGAAACCAATAGACATGCCACTGATCATTATTTTAATGTTCTTAGCCCTAATATGCAAAGAACGATCTCTCTCTCATTTCAATCTCCCTTTTATCACTTAGAACTTCTCCCAAAGAATTGAACATGGTGCTTGGGTAGAGCGATTTTTGTTTCTTTTTCAAAATTTCTTCCTTTTTATATTTCCATTACACTATCCTCATGCCTCAATTATAGCAGAAGTGAAACTCTTTTCTATAGGATTATATACCTTGTGAAAGCTGGAATCATATATTATTATTTTTGTAGGTAATACCCAGTTTGGACTGGAATTCCTCAGGACTCTCTCTTATCATTTTCTTTTCTTTATATCATACATATTCTCCTTGGGGATCCCATTCACCCTCAAATTTTCAACTAATATGTAAATTATTAGTGAAATCAAAATATGTAAATAATCACCTGTCTTGTGCTAAGCACCAGACATTGTTCTCAGGATATTTAATTCTCGTGATAAGTTAAGACAGAGGAATTTTTAAACCTGTTCTAAAGATGAGGAAAGTGAGGCATAGAGAGATTAAGAGCATTAACCAGGTTCTCATAGTTAGCAGCAGAACTGGAATTTGAGCCCAGCAACCTGGTTGCAGAGTTGATGCCACAAACAGCCTGCCCTGCTTTCTCTCTGTCTTTAAGGCCTGGTCCCAGTCCTTCAGCTCTAGCCTAGACTCCTCCCGTGGACACCTGTGACTATGGCTCTATTCACCAGATGTTCCATAATTACTTCAAATTCCTGTCATCAAAACTCAAACTCATTATCTTTCCTCGTAAATCTGTCCCCTAACTTACATTTCACAGGTGTCAGAAACATCAGTAGAATGTTTATCCTTTACCTTATATCTCAGGCCCTCTCTGAAACCTCTTTCCATCAACATGGTCATTATTTACCCCTCAAAGTATTTCTCTAATCAGGAAAATACTAAAGACCAGAGAAAAATGTTAAAAAAAGGAAAAGATGACATGAACAGAGCCATGCTTACATAAAGAGTGGTTTAATATTTAGGATTGTGTGTGCTAGCCAGTGGCTGTGTGAAAAAACCCAGTCTCTGTCATCCTGGTGTTTAGAATCTTCCCATGCTGTAAGATCAAAGAAGATAGAGGGAGCAGGTAAAGAAGAATTCCTGGTGATAGGTGAGAAGTGCCTGGATTGGGGCAATGGCAGGTGAAATGGAGACATACTGGGTTGGCTAAAATGTTCGTGTGGGTTTTCCCATTCGAATGTTTTGGCCAACCCAATAGAAGCTAGAAATAAAGAGGAGTTGAAATTGATGAGATTTCACAGCTCCTTGAATGTTAGAGATGGAAGGAGAGGGTGGGAATGAAAGATGACTCTAATGTTTTGAATCTGCGTAGTTGAGACTGTGGAAGCGCAAATAATAAAAATGGGCAGTAAATCCTGGAAAGGCTCTATCGTGTTGTGCATTTTGAGTTGGAGGTGTTGACACAATATCCAGAAAGTATTTGGAAAATAAGTATGAGAACTTTTGAGAGAAGTTGGAGCTAGAGACAGAGTTGGGAGCCATGCACATGAATACATGGGCTCGAAACACTGAGCGTAGCTGAAATAGCCAAGGATAAGTGGGAATAGAGAAGAGGGCAAAGGGCAGTCCTTCCGGGACCAGCTACTTCTTGGGGGTTGGAGAAGGAGAGGCTGAAAGAGCAGGAGCAGTCCAAGAAGTAAAATCAGGATGGCAGAATGCCCAGGAGCTGAGCAAGCATAGATTTTTCCAGAGAGAAGAGAAGGTCAGAATGGAGAAATGGAAGGAAATATACTTCCTTCATATGACTAGGAGGTGATTAGTATCTATAAAATGAGGAATCTGTAGTCGGGCTTCCCAGGTGGCTCTAGTGGTAAAGAACCCACCTGCTACTGCAGGAGACATAAGAGATGTGGGTTCGATCTCTGGGTCAGATAGATCCCCTGGAGGAGGGCATGGCAACCCACTCCAGTGTTCTTGTCTGTAGAATCCCATGGACAGAGGAGCCTGGCAGGCTACAGCCCATAGAGTTGCAAAGAGTCAGACACGACTGAGTGAATTAAACATGCACGCACAGGGTAGAGCTATCACAGGTATAGAAGACTATTGAGTTGGTTTCTGTCATACATCAACATGAATCAGCCATAGGCATACATGTCCCCCCACTCTTGAACCTCCCTCCCACTCCCCACCTCCCATCCTCTCCACCCCTCTAGGTTGTCAAAGAGCACTGTAAAGCAATTATCTTCCAAACGAATTAGAAAAAAAGGCTATTGAGAAATAAGCCACTCCTTATAAACTAACTCTTCGGAGAAGATTGGCTGTGAAAAGCAAAGTGTAGTGTGGGTAGTTCAAGGATCTGGCTCTACTCAGAGCACATATTCTTTTTTATTTGCCATTAATTGTTATTTAGTTTAGCTTGCAAATCTACTTTACTCCCTTTGGTAGTATGGGCTGATGGAATTCCTTTCTATGTGTGTTTCTGTAGAGGCTGATATTTTCCCAAGTTTATAATGGATCTCCATCAAAGACACACAGGGTGCATGTTAGGCCAGACTGGAGAAGTTGCCTGGAGAATATGTTATAGGGTTAATCCAAGGGAGAAAAATAACACAGCTTTCTCTTTCCTACTGCAGACAGCAGAACACAAATATTTTGCTGCCAAATCTCTGCTTTTCCATGATTTTCTCTTCAGGTTGTATAAAAAGAAGCACCAAAGATATTTAGGGTGACCTTTTGTTGCCCAGAATTTTGTATTTCTCCACAGTGATTTTTTGCCCAGGAACTCAATTTTTCTAGGTGCTTGAAAATTGCTTGGGGGTATGATTTTATGTAATTGTGGTTTTCTCCATAGAAAATGTCACAATGAAGTCAAGATGTTATCATACTTATTACGATTAGTTTCTCAGTGTTGAGAAAATGGATACTGCATATTTTACCTATATTGGTTGTGATTCAAATTACCATAAAATAAGTGATTGAATAATGAACATTCTTTTTTCCTGCTTGAGATTGGATAGTACTACAGACTTCATGGTCCCATCCTGGGCCTCCATCATAATAAAAACGAACATTAAAAATAACTGGTTTAAGATATTTCTTGTGTTTCTTGGTCCTTGAAGAGGAATAAATCATCCTGCAAAATCACACACATACAAGGTAGCAATCTTCAACATGGAAAAGAGAAAGGCTTTAGGCGGCCACGGGTAGATGTTACGGACCAGAAGGACAAAGCTGCACCAAGAACCACAGACGAAGTCAAGTTTGACCCTTTCCTTGTAATTTAATGAATGGCATTATTTTGTGGCATAATGCTCAAATAGACTGCAACAGCTGAAAATCACCTAAAGAGATAATTTTTGTTGTCGTTTAGTAGCTAAGACATGTTCAACTATTTTTTGACCCCCATGGACTGTAGCCTACCAGGCTCCTCTGTCCATGGGATTTTCCAGGCAAGAATACTGGAGTGGGTTGCCATTTCCTCCTCCAGGGGATCTTCCCAACCCAGGGATCGAAACCAGGTCTCCTGCATTGACAGGTGGGTTCTTTACCACTGAGCCAAAAGGCAAGCCCCAAAAGATATTACTGCATTTCAATTAAAAAGATAAAATGTAATTTTGCACTTCAGATAAATCAAGTGGTACTATTAAAATAAAGACAAAAATCAGGGAGAAAACCTGGAAATGACATATAAGTATCAAATTTTGTAATTTTTCTGAAACCCATATTTTTAATAGGAAGTGGGTCTGATTTTACTTCAGGGATTAGGTTCTAAAATCAGAGTGTAAGGCAAATTTATCCTTGCGTGCATGCCTGTGTGCTCAGTCACGTTATTCATGTCCGATTCTTTGTGATCCCATGGACCGTAGCCTACCAGACTCCTCTGTCCATGGAATTCTCCAGGCAAGAATACTGGAATGGGTTGCCATGCCCTCCTCCAGGGGATCTTCCCAACCCAGGGATTAAACCCATGTCTCCTCCGTCTCCTTCACTGCAGGTGGTTTCTTTACTGTATGAGCCACCAGGGAAGCCCTAAAAACTCCCTAATTACTCTTAAAAGGTAAACTTCTGTGGTTTCTCAGAGTGCATTGGTCACGACCTCCCAATCCCTAAGTAGCACAATCTAAGGGCAACTTTAAATAGGGGATGAACACAGGGGGACTCTCACTCACACTTAAATTCCCATAAATAAAATGTGCCAGTCTTGAACTTTGCTATAAAATAGAGGAGTTCTTTCTCTGTGTTGTGGTTATTTCTGTCCAAAAAGCAATTGCACTTCTATGCTATCCTTCTATGATCACCAAGTAAGAGGCTCTGTATATCAGCTGTACTCTTGACTAAAGTTGTCATGAGAATATATGACTGAGGTGAAAAATGAAATTGCTTTTTGAGTTATGTCCTGAAACTCAACCAGAGATGTCATAAGAGTTTAGGGTTTATAGTCTCAATGGTCACTTCCTTTGCATCTTAAATTATATGTAAGGTAGGCCAATGGATGGGCTTCCCACGTGGCTCAGTGGTAAAGAATCTGCCTGCTGATGTAGGAGATGTGGGTTCGATCCCTGGGCCAGGAAGGTCCCTTGGAGTAGAAAATGGCATCCCACTCCAGTATTCTTGCCTGGAGAATCCCAGGGACAGAGGAGCCTGGTGGGCTACAAGCCGTAGAGTCACAAAGAGTCAGAAACGACTGAGCAATTGAGCATTCACACATGCACAGACCAATGGATATTTATTGAATGCCCATTTTGTGTCTTTAGCCCTTTCAATATGTAATCTCATTCTGTCCTTAAAATGTCACTATGACATTCCTTGTACATGTGAGAGATTGAGGCTTCAAGTGTCCAAAGTCAAATTACTAATAAGAATCATAGTTAGAATTTGAACTCACAGCCAACAGATGCAAACACAGGTATTTTGACTACTCTTCATTATAGAGTCTTCTCTCACTTTCCACAGAATGTAATATTATGTAATATTTTTCTTCTGTTTTAAGAGCATTTATACGACTTTTCATCTGCAGCTCATATTCTTCATGAATTTGGCAACTTATAACCAGTTGGGAAAGCTATAAAACTTTTCATTTTATTTACTTATTTTATTTATTTTAAATTACTCTTTGTTAAAGTATAGTTGATTTTCAATGTTGTGTTAGTTTCAGGTGTACAATAAAGTGAATCATTTATACATGTACACATATTCATTTTTTTTAAGATTCTTTTCCCAGATAGGTCATTACAGAGTATTGAGTAGAGTTCTTTGTGCTATACAGTAGGTACTTATTAGTTATCTATTTTATATATAGTAGTACGTGTGCATTAATCCCAATCTCTCTATTTATTCCCCTGACCCTACTTCCTCCATAGTACCATAGTTTGTTTTCTACATCTGTGACTCTCTTTCTGTTTTGTAAATAGGAATTGTTCAAAATCCTGAAACAACCACCTAAATAGTCTCTACTGTCTTCTTAGGATCATTCAACAGAGAAAGAGCAGTGTTATCATAATATAGGTTGAAAATGAAGCCATGAACTGAGATTGCTGTTTCCAGGATGGTCTTCCTCTGGTGGGAATAAATATCATGGTCCAAGGAACAACTGGGGCCCTGAGGGGTCAAGGGCCATCTGGGTCTAGAGAAGGGAGGTTCCGAGATGCTTGCCTGAGACTAGAGGTGGCTTGAAGAAAGCCTGAGATGCTCTTTGGTTGGGTTAATTTAACAGGTGTTTATCTGCATAGAAAAGTCATTGCAGGACTTATTGTAGATGCAGAAAAGTCACTGGAAAAAACAGAAGGGTCAATTGAATTAATATATTAATTAACTCAATAAACATTCATTTTTGAGTCTTGTGTACAAGATCATTTTGTTCCTGTGCTCTGAATGATTCAGAGAAAAACAAGACATATTTTTTTAGGATTGGAAGTATTAAGTATCTAACAATGATTACTAGATAGTAACTTCAAAATGCTTGGGAACATTTTTTTTTGCATAAAAAAGAAATTTTGTTATGCCAAGGGGCTTATTATTGAACCTATTCAATAGAATTTAAGACTTTCATGGAGACAGTCAACCAATACTTTTGCTTTTCATTTTTATTTTTTATGGGAACTTCCAGCCCAGTCCTCCTGGTTGGATTTCATTTTGTCAGGTTCATATTCTGCCTTATCAAGTGAATCTTCCCCAGCTCCATGGTGACAGACAATACAGAGAGGGAAATATTTCGGGTCAAAGTTTGGGAACACTTGCCTCATATAAATTTAGTTTAAGCACAGTTCTTCTAGATGTTAAAGTGCATGTTTTCAATGAAAGAAATGTAACTCACATGCTTTTAGCCCCTTACACTGTTAATCAAAATGTCATTCTAGAAGAACAATTTGGAGTCTAAAGAATAATTTCAGTTTTTGAAATAAGGATGATTTTTTAAAAATGGAAAGTCATGATAGGCTGTGGGCATGAAATCTGAAAATAAATATTGTTAAGAAATGTTTGACTACTGTCATTTAAAATTTTTTTCTTTTAGTCTTTATTTTTAACTCAACATTTTTTCCTTGCTAGTCCATTTATTCATTTATTTCCCCAATTTTATTGAATTATAATTGACATATAACATTATATAAGTTTAATATGATCTGATATATATATCAAATCATGCATATGTTTATATATATCACACACACACACACACACACACACACACACACACACATATACACATATATGTGTATATCGGAGAAGGCAATGGCAACTCACTCCAGTGTTCTTGCCTGGAGAATCCCAGGGACAGGGGAGCCTGGTGGGCTGCTGTCTATGGGGTTGCAGAGTCGGACACGACTGAAGCGACTTATCAGCAGCATATGTGTGTATGTTAACTGTGGTGTATATATACACCACGGTTATATTTAGGTAAAGCTCATCACCTTTCTTTCTCATTTAGTCGTAGAGGAGACATGGGCTTTCCAGGTGGCACTAGTGCCAAAGAACCCACCTGCCAATGCAATAAACATAAGAGATGCAGGTTCAGTTTCTGGGTTGGGAAGATCCCTTGGAGGAGGGCATGGAAACCCACTCCAATATTTTTGCCTGGAGAATCCCATGGACAGAGGAGCCTGGTGGGCAATAGTCCATGGGATTACAAAGAGTTGGACATGACCGAAGTGACTTAGCATTCATGCATACAGATGAGACATAAGGATTAGGCTCAAAAATTAAATCAAGTTCCACATAGTTTTAGTAATAAGCATAAAATACATGCTCTCTCCTCAATGTTCATAGCAGCATAATTTACAATTTCCAAGATATGGAAGCAAACTAAATGTCCATTAACAGATGAATGGATAAAGAAGACATGGTGTATATATACAATGGAACACTACTCCGTCATAAAAAAGAACAAAGTTTTCATCTGAAGTAACATGAATGGACTTGGAGTGCGTTATGTTAAGTGAAATAAGTCAGACATGGAAAGACAAATACTGTCTGACATCACTTATATGTGGAGTGTAAAAAAGTACAATGATCTAGTTAATATAACAAAAAAGAAGCAGACTCATAGATACAGTGGTTACTAGTGGTGGAGGAGGGACAACATAAGGACGGGAGAGTGGGAGGTACAGACTATTGGGTGTAAGATAGGCTCAAGGAGGTATTGTACAATATGGGAAATAAAGTACATATTTTGCAATAACTGTAAGTGGAAAGTAACCTTTAAAAATTGTGTAATACCTAATTTTTTTTGGACTTCCCTGGAAGTACATACAGTGGATGGAAGTCTGTCTGCCAATGTTGGGACATGGGTTCAATCTCTGGTCTGGAAAGATTCAATATATTGCAGAGCAACTAAGCCCATGCAGCACAACTACTGAGCCCGTGTGCTGCAACTACTGAAGCCTGTGTGCCTAGAGCCTGCACTCCTCAACAAGAGAAGCCACCGAAATGAGAAGCCCATCCACCACAAGGAAGACCCAGCACAATAAAAAAAACAAATTGTATAAAAAAGCAGAAAAAAATCCAAAAATATGTGTTTTCTAATTATGTTAAATGAATTAATATATACACATATAATTCTCAGAATAGTGCCTCATGTATAATAAACATTCAAATGTTAGTTACTATTGGTGAAAGTTGCTCTGTCGTGTCTGACTCTTTGCAACCCCATGGACTATTCAGCTCATGAAATTCTCCAGGCCAGGATACTGGAGTGGGTAGCCATTACCTTCTCCAGGGGATCTTCCCAACCTAAGGATTGAACCCAGGTCTTCCACGTTGCAGGCAGATTCTTTACTGACTGAGCCATCAGGGAAGCTCTTTGTGGCTTACTGCAACTCATTTTATTAGTGTTTTCTTTGTCTAAAGAACATAAAACCTTAAGATATTCAGTATTTAGTGCCTCGGACTAGAATTTCTGAATTTCACTACCACGATTTCATTACCACGTGGAGAAAGAATGTATTTGGAGTTCAAGTTTGTTCAGATTCTTAACCCAAGTTCACCTACGAATTTGAGCTCCTTCTCTGGAGAAAGGAATGGCAACCTACTCCAGAATTCTTGCCTGGAGAATTCTACAGACAGAGGAGCCCCCTACAGTCTATGGGGTCACAAAGAGTTGGACATGACTGGGGGACTAACACTTTCACTTTCACTCTGTGCTAGCGTTTGGGTATAGAGAGCTAATGCACACTAAGTTGCTTCAGTCGTGTCCAACTCTTTGCAACCCTATGGACTGTATGTAGCCTTCCAGGCTCCTCTGTTCATGGGATTCTCCAGGCAAGAATACTGAAGTGGGTTACCATGCCATCCTCCAGGGAATCTTCCCGACTCAAGGATTGAACCCGAGTCTAATGCAGCTCCTGCATTGCAGGCATCTTCTTTACCACTGAGCCACCAGATAGCGCTTATAGTCTTATACTTAAATAGCTTACAATTAAAGTGGAGGAGATGGATGTTTAAGCAAATTGAATATGATGGGATGAGTACTAGAATGCAGTATTAATCTACTGTGGGAGCCAGGGTAGAAAGCAGCCTGGAGAGGTAGAGAAAGACTCCCTAGACGAGATGGCATTTGATCAAAGTTTTAAAGGATGAATAAGAGTTGCCTCAATTTCTCAATCTGTAAACAGAGGCAGTTGGACAGGATTCATTATGATCCAAACTTCCATGATTCGAATGCTGTGGATCCCTTGGTCAGCCATAAGGGACATTGGCATTGAGCTTTTGCATTTTGATTTTTGCATAAGGCCTTATGTGCACAATTCTTCAGCTCCTCTGTCCACAGCAGAAGCATTGGTTGACTGCTCAGCTGTTGTGCTATCCTGCCAAATAGCTGAGCTTTGAGATTTCAGGACAGAAAATCCACACAACTGGCTGAATGTTGCACTTTTCATCAGGATATTTTGGCACCAGGTAGACAATAACCATGGACGAATTTCAGGAATTTGAGTGATTTGGATTCAGTACAGAGAAAATAGCTTCAACTCTGATTTGAAGTGAAGCTGAACTCTCCTAAGCCAAAAACATAGCCTTTTTTCTTCCAAGTGGTCTAAGATGTTCATTAGCCCTGGCTTTGGTCCTGGGGTATTTTTGTAACGAAGTCGGCTGAAAGTTTGTAGGACATATGGCGTTGCCATCCTTCATGGGTTATAGAGGAGAGCAAAGCTGAGTTGGAGACAGGAAGACAGAAAAAAATCTAAAAAGGAAAAATGACTAAAATGTCACTTGAGTGATTATATAGTTGGGTTCAGTTCTGCCTTAACAAATCCTTAGTAATTGTAGTGGCATTTTTAAAAAACAATTTTATTGAGACAAAATGTATACATTTTGCAGTTCTTTGAATTTTGTCAAATTTATGCCCCCAAGAAACAATCCCATAATTAAGATATAGAGTACCATCATCAGCTCCCAAAACACTTCACATCTTTCCTCATCCAACATCTCAGCCTTAGACAACCATTAATCTGCTTTCACTCACGGCAAATTAGATTTGTCTTTTCTAGAAATTCATGAAAGAGGAATCACACAGTACACGCTTTTGTGTTTGCCTTCTGTCACTCAGCATGTTTTTGAGATTCATCCATGTTACTGGGTATATCTGTAGTTTTTTCCTTTTAATTGATCATTAATATTTCATGGTATGGAATACCACATTTGTTTACCCATTTACCTTTTCATAGACATGTGGGCTCTTTCCAATTTGGGATGCTTATTACTCAAGCTGCTATAAACATTCATATACAAGTCTTGGTGTAGACATATATTTTCATTTCTCTTTGAACAAATACTTATGAGTAAAATTACTGGCCTGCAGGTGATAATGATTTGTTATAACTATAAAAAATTGCCAAACTGTTTTCTAAAATGGCTGTGCCATTTTGCATTCCCACTAGCAATGTTTCAAGAGTTCTAGTTGTTCTGTATCCTGTTAACCTAGTCTTTAAAATTTTAGCTCTTCAGGTGGGTGTGTAGTGGTTTTACACTGTTGCTTTAATACTCATTTCTCTGATGATGAGTAGTTTTGAGCAACAATTCATGTGTTTAGTGGTGATTCATATACTGTTATTTGTAGAGTCTTTGCATCTTTCCTGTAGTGGTTTTGAAGCTTTTACATGGCAATCATGTGGTTTGATGAATAGGCTTTGAGCCACCATGGTGGGTGGATTAAGTTTCACTTAAGGTTGTTTGAAAAACAAGTTTTCATGGTTAAATGCAAAATTTGAAAACCACTCATTTAAAGCACAATTGCAGAGAAGGTAAACTTGGCTTTTCGTGTTTCCATTCCCCTTTCCCTCGAGGGCCTGCACAGTAAGTAGCAAAGTGGTATTCTGGGCACTGTGGGGAGCACATGACCTAGAGAGAGGAAGCCTTGTATGGAGAGAAATCTGCCCTGGCTCTGCAGTCCGTTTATATCCAGATTCTACCATCTGGTAGCTCTGTCAGCTTGGGCAAGTTATTATCTCATTTGAGCTTATAGTTTCATCAGCTGTAAAATGGGATTAATAATATCTAAGTAGTAGGTTATTCTGAAGATAAAGTGAAAGAGTCAATGTAAAGTTTCTAGAAGCGTGGCCAGTGAACAGTAACTCTGCCTCAACTGTTGATTTCCTTCTCTTTCTCCCTACTCCTACACGTGCTTTATTTCTTTCTCTTTATTTTAGGATCTCAGGATTCCTTACCATGGTACTCCATCCTTCCCCAGCCCCCCTTTCAGAGGCTCTGGCCAGGGAGTAATTCTTCCCACATTCCAATATTTTCCTGTTTGTATTCTCCTCTCACCAAGTCCTGATGAATGCATGAGTAGCTAATCTGATAAAACATAATTTTTCTTAAGGTGATAATGGTTGATAACATCTCAAAGTTTTAGTAAGTGTCTAATCGAAGGAGTAAGACCAAAGAAGAATGAATCACAGGAGAATTTGAGGCTTGTGGAAGGCTGATTAGGGTAGGCAATGTTTTTGGTATGGTTGACCTCCCCCAGAAGTCCATAAATCACATTACATAAGTGGTTTTCTCCAAGGAGTTTACCTGAACTTGGACATTTTCAATTATTGGGTTGGCCAAAAAGTTTGTTCAGGATTTTCCCATAACATCCTATGAGAAGAACAAACTTTTGGGCTAACACAATAATTCATTCTTTTCAAGTTTTTCCTCACCATTTATGTAAAAATTTTCCCACCATCTTCAAGGAAGTGAAAGTGAAAGTCACTCAGTCATGTCTGCTCTTTGTGACCGCATGGACTGTAGCCCACCAGGCTCCTCTGTCCATGGGATTCTCCAAGTTGCCATTTCCTTCTCCAAGGGATCTTCCCAACCCAGGGATTGAACCCAGGTCTCTTGCATTGCAGGCAGATTCTTTATAGTCTGAGCCACTGGGGAAGCATATATCTTCTAGGAAGCGAGAGACATATGAATGAATTTACTAGCAAAGTAATGGTACTTTAACAAAGATCCTGTTTTTCTCTAAATTTATATTTTTACCATGTTCCATTACTTGTTGATTGCTTGTGGTTTCCTGGACTATTTCATAAAGATTTTAGGACTTCTGATAAGACTGTTATTATCTGTAGTTGCAGCAAAATCGTGACTGAGTAGGCAGACCTAATACAGGTCCCCTGGGTTGTAATTTGGTAATCCATCTGGCATGTAGGTCAACAAATACACAAGGGAGATTTGGATGGTGATCAGTTCTACCTCTAAGATGTTATGAAATCTTAGACTAATAGAATATTATGGCTGGAAGAACCTTAGGAAACAGTCTAGCCCCATGTCCAGTTTTTTAGATGAAGGCATATATTATTTTGATTGCAAAGTAATTTCCTGATGAATGTTGATCTGTTTCATAGGTCATGATGTTGGCCTGGATATCCCTGCTGTTGACTGTATTCTGAGACATTGATGCATTCATTTCTTGGATGTCACTTTTTGTAATTAAATTCACCACCTCTGATTCTGGTTACTGCTAGTTTGTTAGTTTTGTTAACACATCTTCTTTTTCTATGGCTTTGGGAGTCAGGAGAGTTCTGCAGAATATTAGCATTATGCAAATAAAACTGTTGTGCTATGCACAATAACTTTCAGGTCCTTAAGTGAGCTAGCTTCTTTCTTGCCAATTTATTTCTAAGGACAAGTAAACAAATACCTGAAAAAACGTTTACAGCTTCCATGAGACAGCTGTCCACTAATGGATTCTTACATGGAAACCTTATCCACTTAAACAAGTGTTTCCCCAGATGATGGGAAAAGATTGCCTCCAAACAGGGTAGCTGGATAGACATACATCCAAGTTATCCCAGTTGACTATTCCTGGAAAACTCAGTTCTATTCTGAGAATGAAAAGTTAGAAGAGAAAGTGCACAGAGAATTTGGCACTGTCCGCTCTCATCTGTCACATTAGGCAACTCCTCATAGACCACCCTTCAAAGTTCTTTGAAGAGTGGGCTTCCCCTGTGGCTCAGATGGTAAAGAATCTGCCTGCAATGTGGTAGACCTGGGTTTGATCCCTGGGTTGGGAAGATCCCTTGGAGAAGGGAAAGGCTACCCATTCCAGTATTCTGGCCTGGAGAATTCCATGGACTGTGTCATCCACGGTATCGCAAAAAGTCAGACACAACTGAACGACTTTCACTCACTTCACATGGACCACCCTAAACAACTATGAAGTATTAAAATGTCCTTCCTAAAACAGCATACATCTCCACCCATTGAACCAACCTGGTCAATATCAAGTCTTCACTGGAAAAACAGAAGGCAGCTCAGAAGGGCACAGCAATGGCAAGGCATGAGGTTACGATGGCTTGAAACTAGACAGAGGGAGTGATGCTCTGAAAGATGGTGAGGCAACACCTGAGTGTTGGTACTGTGGGAAGGGAATAGAATTTTTAGGTGAAGATTTTAAGTTCAGCTTCTAATACTCAGGAACAGCGAAAGAAGATATGCAAGTGTGCACACATGTCCAGTTTGGTTTCCCCTTAGCATTCTGACTAATGGTATCTGCCAGGAGTCCCTGTAATTCATGTTCTTCCTCCTTGGTCTTGTGTGATGGGGGCTGTACTGTCTTGTCATGCTCTTGTCTTGTCATAGTGGCAGCTGTTTTCCCCGTGGGAGAAGGAGTTTGCATTTTTTGTTTCATATTGTATGAAATTCTAGAGAACCCTAGGGGAGAGAGGTTCCATGAAGGCAGAGGCTGTTGATGTGGAGCCAACTATGGAAAATAAGTACTCAGGATATGAGGAAATTTACAGGAAAAAAAGGCTGGAAATTACAACCATAAATTAGCTTATAAAGTGTGATCATGCATGCTTATCATCTAGCACCAAGAGAGCAGCAGGAGAGAAAAACACAAAATATTTTTTTAAACCTCCAAACTTGGAAAGTCTGCAAATTCAAAGAACATTTTGGGGAGATTATAAACTGAGTGTTGAATATTGAGAATTGCTTACAGAAGTTCAAAAGGAAGCCTGGTTGAAAGGAAAAAAAATTTTCTTTGGGGATTTGCACTGACATTGACTTTTTTTCCAAAAGGAAAAAGCCTGAAGGGCTTGTTCAAGCTCATATTGCTGAGTCCCAACTTCCAGAGTTTATGATTCAGTACTTCTGAAGTGAGGTCCAAGAACCTGCATTTCTAACAAGTCCCAAGGTAATACTGATACTGCTGACTTAGAGGACCCCACGTTGAGAACGGGATCTTCCTAGGTGGCACCAGTGGTAAAGAACCCATCTGCCAATGCATAGAAATATGAGATGTGGGTTTGATCCCTGGGTTAGGAAGATCCCCTGGAGTAGGGCATGGCAACCCACTCCAGTATTCTTGCCTGGAGACTCCCATGGACAGGGGAGCCTGGTTGGCAATAGTCTATACCGTGGTAAAGAGTTGGACACAACTGAAGAGACTCAGCATGCGCACATGCACCTTGAGAACAGCTGATCAATGAATTCTATTATTTCACTGAGGCAAAGCCCAGAGAGGTTAAATTGTTTTATTTTAATAATATGGCCAGAGTCACAGGGCTAGATCTGAGTAAGCAAAGATGAGACCCACATCTGTGGACTCCAAATCCATAAGCATTTACTTGATAAGGTAATTCTAGAGAAAATATTTAGTATCTTTAAAATAGAAATTTATGACTTCTTATTTCATCCTTACGTCTGAAAATGTATGATAACCAATGGTAACAACACATTTCAGGCCAGCAAATGCGTTCAGTGGAAGAGAAGAATGAATCTAGTCTGAGGCAGAGGCTGGGGCAGAGTCATGGGAGGGTCCTAGGACCTGAATTCTGTGAGTTGTATTTTTATTTGCTTATTCTATATATTATATGTCTCCCCTAGCTAGAATGCAAGCTCTCCAATGGCAGAAATTTGTATTTCTTTTCTCTCCTATACCCCCAGCTCTTGTCCTGTACCTGGTACGTAGTGAGAACTGAGTATTTGTTGAAAGAGATTAATAATATGGTATACTTACTGAGGGCTCAGAATTGGAATAGGGATGATAGGAGTGTTTTCTCTTGTTTTCTTCTGGGGGTGGATAGTGCTGAAGATAAAGCAAACTTTACCTTCTTACTCCAGGTAATCTTTCTGAGTCAGGGTTTGAACCCTTGTCTCCTGTGTTTCACCTGGTGGGATTGCAAAGAGTCAGACACAACTGAGCATCTGAGCACGCATGCATCTTCTTCTTATCATGGCCAAGAATGAAACCTACAGCTGTTCCAGAATGGATATGCCTTCGGCAAAAGGCTGCCAAGCCTCCCAGGGCTCCTGAACCAAAAGTGTTGTTACCAGTGGTGACCAACCTGTTAGCTCTCCCTCCAGGAGTAGATTTCGAAGCCATCTTTAATAATAATGAACATTGATTGAGCCCCTACAATTTTCCCTACAATATTCGTGGGCCTTTGTATACATTAGCTTACTTAATCTTGAGAACTTCCCTAGGATTGAAGTACTATTATTGGCCCTATTTGACAGAGGAGGACACTATAGCTCACAGAGGTTAAGAATCACAGAGGCACATGGCTGATGAGTGTTGGAGTTGGGGTTTAAACCCAGGCAGGAAAAGGCAACGGCACCCCACTCCAGTACTCTTGCCTGGAAAAATCCCATGGATGGAGGAGCCTGGTAGGCTGCAGTCCATGGGGTCACTAAGAGTCGGACACGACTGAGCGACTTCACTTTCACTTTTCACTTTCATGCACTGGAGAAGGAAATGGCAACCCACTCCAGTTGTTCTTGCCTGGAGAATCCCAGGGACGGGGGAGCCTGGTGGGCTGCCGTCTATGGGGCTGCACAGAGTCGGACACAACTGAAGCGACTTAGCAGCAGCAGCAGCAGCAGCACTCTGACTTCAAGCACTATGCTCTTAACCAGTCCATCTGACTTCCTGATGGCCTTGTGTATGAGTCACACACATCCTGCAGATGAAAAAGGAAGCCTTGAGTGTGTGTTCAGTCCTGTCTGACTATGCAATTTGATGGACTGTAACCTGCCTGGCTCTTCTGTCCATGGAATTTTCCAGGCAAGAATACTGGAGTGGGTTACTCTTTCTTACTCCAGGGATCTTCCCAATGCAGGAATTCAACCCACATCTCTTGTGTCTCCTGCATCGAAGGTGAATTCTTTACCATTGAACCACCTGGGAAGCCCAAAAAAGGAAACTTTAATGCACACCAAAACTGGACCTGAACTTCACCCTCTTAGCTGACTCAAATTCTCTAAAACCTGTCTTGACTTAGGGGAAAAGTCCTCAGCAATAGAAATAATTGGAGGGCTGTAGCAAGGATTACAATGGAATAACAAGAAGCAAATCCAAGGTGGAGAGAAGGGTGTGTATATATGTATGCATAATATATATACACACATATATCTGTAAAATCAGGGGCATGGAAAACATTAATGGCTTTGAAATGTTTTCTTTGAAGTCCAGTGTCCAAGAATTCAGAGAAGCATTTTTTTTTAATATATATAACACGTTACCTGTCTAGAGGGTAAATATTTTTAGGCAGACTTTCTCGTTGTATTTGAAAGGGAAAAATTGTCCAAAAGACAATATAAAATTGAGTAAGAAAGTTTTCTTAAACTTTTTAGAAAATGAACATGTAGACATTGAAGTTAACATGAGTTCTGACTTTATTTTTTCTCTTGACATCATCTGGGTTATTACATTGAATAACCCAGAGTAGGATATTCCTTACCAGGGTGCTCTGAATATTGGACATCATTGGCTTACTAATTCTTCTGTCTTGCTTATGAGACCATCTTAGGATGTGATGATGATGTGAATGAATTGCTCTGTGGAAATGTGTGTCTTTGGACATAAGAAATAGAAAGGGCAGGGCTGACTACGTGAGATAAGCAGCTCTTATCTCATCCAGAAATTCTTTTTACAGTTCTCATTACCCATCGGGGGGCTTTCCTTGTGGCTCAACTGGTAAAGAATCTGCCTGCAATGCGGGAGACCTGGGTTCAACCTCTGGGTTGGGAAGATCTCCTGGAGAAGGGAGAGGCTACTCACTCCAGTATTCTGACTGGGAGAATTCCATGGACTGTACAGTCCATGGGGTTGCAAAGAATTGGACATGACTGAGCGATTTTCACTTCACTTACCCATTGGGTGTTCTTATCTCCGTGTCTTACGTACCCTTGAGCTGCCCAGATTTAGCAATGCCATGCAACTGCTCATTGAAATGGTTGGTAGAGTTTTTCTTCTTATAGGGTGAGACACTGTGGTTTTCAAGAAATCTGCTAATTAATTGTTTTTGGTTATGCTTGCAAATTGATACATTTGTCAGATCTCACCAAATTATGCTCCACAATAACAGTCTCCAAATCTCAGTGGCTTCCTTATACGTTTATTTTTCGCTCATGTAACATAGGGTTGCAGGTCTCTAGCAGGTCTGCTGCTCATGGCCTCTCCCTTCCAGACCCAGACTGATCCAGCAGTCTCGTTCTGGAATAAACTCTTTGTTACGGGTTGAATTGTGTCCCCATGAAATTCATATGCTGAAGTCCTAACCCTCGGTATGTGACCTTATTTGGAGAGATGGTCTTTACAGAGACCATCAAGTTAAAATGAGATCTTTGGGGGTGGCCTTAATCCAGTATGGCTTATGTCCCTATAAAAAGGGAAAACTTGGAGACAAGCACCTAGGGAAAAGATGGATATCTACAAGTCCAGGAGAGACACTTAAATAGACACAGCCTCAGAATAAACCAACCTTGCTGACACCTTGATCTTGGACATCAGCCTACAAATCTGATACAATAAATTTCTGGTGTTTGAAAAAGTTTGTGATACTTTGTTTTCTGAAAGCCTTGGAAAATTAAGACAACCATCTTGTCAGGGAGACACAGAAACAAGATGTCTAGCCAAACCACAAATCATGTTTAAAGCAACTTCTCCAAGTTAGATATGGTATATCCACTCACTTGCTGTTGGTCAAGGCAAGTCACATGACCAAAGCTGGGCTGTATACCCTTTCCTGTTGAAGTGGGGCATGAGGTGGGGGCATATTTGCAAAATACAATTCAATCTGCTCCAATCAGATTCACCAGTCTTGCTAATGTTTTGAATTAGGGGAAAGACCTTGGATTTTCCTTGTCTTCAGAAGCTGATTATTCAAATCTACATGTTAGCTGCAAGAAAATATTTCCCTCTTCCCTGTTTTCCTTACTAACTTGGATTTCTTTCTTTTTTAACGTTATATTATATTTTTATTTATTTATTTTTATATAAATTTATTTATTTTAATTGGAGGCTAATTACTCTACAATATTGTATTGGTTTTGCCATACATTGACATGAATCCGCCATGGGTGTAAATGTGTTCCCCATCCTGAACCTCCCTCCCACCTCCCTCCCCATCCCATCCCTCTGGGTCATCCCAGTGCACCAGCCCCCGAGCATCCTGTATCATGCATCGAACCTGGACTGGCCATTCTAACTTGGATTTCAATTGATCTGATTCACAGTTCTATGGGTTTAGAACAAAACACCTGGATGAAGCAATTTATCTTGGGCATCCATTTCATTCACTATCATTGCAAGGAGATCTCCAGCCCAGGCTCAGATTTCTCAAGAAGGAAGGGCTTACTCCCTCCAAGGCAGCCTATTCAACCACTGGCCAGACCAGTATAAAGCACCTCCAAATACAGAATTGAACAAGCTCATGTTTGGGGATTGCCAGGCTTTTACATGACCCCCAAATAATGTGAAATCAACAAGAGTCCTCTTGACTACTATATCAGGCACAGACATAAATACAATTTCAATCTAGGAAAAATATTCTGCTTTCTGTTGACATTTTCCCTCACAGCTGCAGACAGGGCAGCCAGTGTTCTCAGGGGTCACCTAGAACCATCTTGTTTAACTTCAGTGGGAATAAAGAGCATAGATTAAATCATATGTGTTCTTTCTGGGTTTCACTAAGAAAACTTTTCAGTTCTAAGACATGGTATCTGAAGCTCTTGTGTTATCTGCATAAAGGACCATAGTACTATAGTTTCTTAGCATATATTCTTTTAAGAAAAAACAAAATGAAGCCCATATTTTTACCTTTAGTGTTTTTTTGACTTTATATTTTGTTTGACATTAATGTTGTCACATTTGCTTCTCCTTTGATAGAATTCTCTTTCTTCATTCTTCAGTTTTCAGTCTTGTTTCATTTTTCCCAGAATGTGTTTTTTGTAAATGGAAAAATAGGTATCTAACTCAATATAATGCATTTTGTCTTTTAATAGGGAAAATTTACTTGTTTATTGTGATTACTGACAAATATTCTCTGTGCTTTAATTTATATTTTTAATCTGTAAACACAAATTTCACTGCATGTGCATGGAAATGGGATGAGGGATGGTAATTCATAGCTTTTAGATGCCATTACGCAATTAAATAACCGATTGATGTCTGGGCTTTCTCCTAGTCTTTTAGAGCTGTTGACTGAAGTTAGAGCATTGCTAGAACCAATCCAGAGCGGTGTTCTCTTACACAGTTCTTTGACTTTTCTCTGGCCTTTTAAATCCTTAGCCTAATATCACCTGTCTTTTTTCTTTAATACAGTCCTAGACATTTTTGAATTACTAATGATATTCTTTACTGTTTCCTACTATTATTATGATGTTCTTTTTATTTAAAATCTTTTCTGCATTTTATGGGAAATGAGCAAGAGGAAAGGAAGACACATATATTTGACTAGCTGTATCAACAATCCAGTTCTCCAACATCTTATTTCTAAACATGTTTGGTTTTGAGAGGGGAATGGTGGGGTCAGGTTGAATGTGTGTGTTTAACACTTCCTTCAATTGCACAAATCCTGGGTTATATTTATCCTTTCTTTTTTTTTTTTTGTTCTGGAGGAAATGAAAGGTATTTCCTCTTTTCTTCTAACCTTCACTGGATTCTAGTAGTTGAAAATCAAGTCAAATCAGTCAGGATGAGATTATAGTGGATAACGTGCTCTCTTGCTTAGGCTGTTCAGGGGGTGGGTGCTGGGAATCTGCTGTAGCATGATTAATTTTTGTCACTGTGCTTTAAAAAATGAAATGCGCCTGATTTTCATTAATTATGTTGCTTTTGTAATGAGGCTAATCAAAATGGATAATCAGCCATCCGCTGTGCCAGTAACAGATGCTGTTTGTAGGTGAGCTGAAAAATCTCAAGGCTTGGTTGGGTTCACTGTCACAGATAAAGTCTCCACAGTGGGCATTCTGAGGTGGTGCAAATTAGAGAGCATGTTCTTAGACCACTGAGCAATTCAAAGCATCATTGTCATTTGAATTATTTATTCCTGGGGTTGAAAGATGTAGCTAAGACTAGTTCTTAATGCTTTACATTCTAATATTCTACATTGTGGAATCATCCTGGAGGTTAAAAAATTACTGATATCTACTAAGGATTTTGATGTAGGTGATCTGGAGTGAAGCTTGGCCACTGACAGCTTTAAAATTTCCCCAGGTTCTGCTAAAGTGCAGCAAAATTTGAGAGCCCCTGCTCTAAAACACCCAAGTAAAAGGTAGAACATCAGTGTCAGGCCTCAGGATAGATGGCCAATCATAACAGGCAAAATCTCATCTAGAGATCCTTAGCCTGACTTTCAGACTGTTTCCAGTTGGTTGAGACTCTTACTCATGCTTCTTTATATAGATTTTTCTGGTCTTCCTAAACCAGTCCTCTCATTCTGTCTCTATGTCTTATGATCCAAGACTTCTGCTATTTCTCTTGTCAGGAGCAGTTTTCCCATCTTTGTCAATTTTTTGCTACCGTATCTGCCAATTCAGCCCCAAGGTCTCCTTAACTATGAGTGATTACAGTGGGCATTGTTTATATCCATGGATCTGGAGCCTGCAACTATTTGCATTTGAATCTTCTTGGACAGGAAACTTCCCTGTGCCTGTAAAATGGGAATAATAATAGTATGACCTTCATATAGATCTTTGTGAAGTTTAAATGAATTAGCACACGGAAGTTTTAGATCAGGGAATGGCATTTAAGACCCTAGGCTCCAGATAAACCTCATCCCAGTGGTTCCCTTTTGTAACATTTAAATGCATTGCCAAATATTAGATTTCAGTGTAGCTTTGAAGTTGGTTCAGTTATCTCTTGCTTTTTTACAAGTCATCCCACTTGAATCTCAACACTTGTGACTTAAAGCAACGGTAACAATTATTTGTTTTTCAAGTTTCTGCAGTCTGGGCTGGGCTCTGCTGTGTGGTTAATCTACTGGATCTACTAGCGCTAGAACATCCGGGATGGCTTCTTTACTCTTTAATGTGGTGCATCACTTGAATTGGCTAAAACAGTTGGGAGTTAGTAAGGGCCCTTTGCATTGGTCACTGAGGAAGGCTTTCTTATCTCTTCTTGCTATTCTTTGGAACTCTGAATTTAGATGCTTATATCTTTCCTTTTCTCCTTTGCTTTTCACTTCTCTTCTTTTCACAGCTGTTTGTAAGGCCTCCCCAGACAGCCATTTTGCTTTTTTGTATTTCTTTTCCATGGGGATGGTCTTGATACCTGTCTCCTGTACAATGTCACAAACCTCTGTCCATAGATCATCAGGCACTCTATAGATCAGATCTAGGCCCTTAAATCTATTTCTCACTTCCACTGTATAATCATAAGGGATTTGATTTAGGTCATACCTGAACGGTCTAGTGGTTTTCCCTACTTTCTTCAATTTAAGTCTGAATTTGGCAATAAGGAGTTCATGCAGATATGCAGATGACACCACCCTTATGGCAGAAAGAAGAGGAACTAAAAAATCTCTTGGTGAAAGTGAAAGTGGAGAGTGAAAAAGTTGGCTTAAAGCTCAACATTCAGAAAATGAAGATCATGGCATCTGGTCCCATCACTTCATGGGAAATAGATGGGGAAACAGTGGAAACAGTATCAGACTTTATTTTTGGGGGCTCCAAAATCACTGCAGATGGTGACTGCAGCCATGAAATTAAAAGACGCTTACTCCTTGGAAGGAAAGTTATGACCAACCTAGATAGCATATTGAAAAGCAGAGACATTACTTTGCCAACAAAGGTCCGTCTAGTCAAGGCTATGGTTTTTCCAGTGGTCATGTATGGATGTGAGAGTTGGACTGTTAAGAAAGCTGAGCACCGAAGAATTGGTGCTTTTGAGCGGTGGTATTGGAGAAGACTCTTGAGAGTCCCTTGGACTGCAAAGAGATCCAACCAGTCCATTCTGAAGGAGATCAGCCCTGGGATTTCTTTGGAAGGAATGATGGTGAAGCTGAAACTCCAGTACTTTGGCCACCTCATGCGAAGAGTTGACTCACTGGAAAAGACTCTAATGTTGGGAGGGATTGGGGACAGGAGGAGAAGGGGACGATAGAAGATGAAATGGCTGGATGGCATCACTGACTTGATGGACGTGAGTCTGAGTGACTCCGGGAGTTGGTGATGGACAGGGAAGCCTGGCGTGCTGCGACTCATGGGGTCGCAAAGAGTCGGACATGACTGAGCGACTGAACTGAACTGAAGGGCCCTCCCCCGTACCTTTGGATAACTTGGGTTTTCCCCATAGCATGGTGGTTTCAGAGAAATGGGACTTATGTGATGTCTGGCTCCCTAAAGAGAGTGATCAGAAGCTACCTTTCCTTTTAAAGCCTGGACTCAGAAGTCCCAGAATATCACTTATGCCATGTTAGTCAAAAGCAAGTCACAAAGCCTGACCAATTAGACAGAGAGGAGAAATGGACTCCCCTTCTTGAAGAATAGAGCAGCATGCATGGAGAAAGGGAAGCAAATGATGGAACCATCCATTATCTGCTACAAGAATATTCTTATATGATTTCAAGAATGTTTATTTTATTTCTCAATTAAATAAGCTAAATTTAATAAATTAAAATTTCTCACTTTGATGCCAGGACAATGTATTTTCTCCATATTTTATAATTCCACCTAGTGTTCTGTAAGCACAATTTACTCGACAAAATAGATATTGATAAGTTGTTATTAGCACAAAAAGTCCAAGGTTGAGCAAGTATGGAAAGAGCTGTTGACCTTTACACCCAAGAGAGAATCCACAAAACAGGAGAAAAAGATGGAAATTTTCTTAGGGAAGTATGAGTTTCTATGATGAATGTCAACATCTAGGGAATAATAAACACCCTTAAAATTTTCCTTCCTGACATCGCTCTTTTCTTTCTTTCTAGGTAACCTTAACTGATCCCTAGTTTCAGAAGAGAAATGAGAAGATGCAATCATGGGACTGTGCTACCTCTGTATGTGTTACCATGGTGATGAGAGGAGTTTGTTCTTACAGCCAAAGCCTGCAGGCACTTCTAAACACCTAAGGCCTCCTTTGTTTTTCATTAATTTTGGATGCTAGCACTTGATTGCCTTACAACCTCTTCCTTGAATTGTATTTCAAAGATGAATGGTTTGTGGAAGAATGTTCAAAGTTTAGATTTGCATCAAGAGACTCATAAAACAAGCACGTAAAATAGAGCCACGGAAACAGAGCATGGTTCTTGAGGATTGTAATATATGAATCTAAAGCTGCCTAAATCTGGATCTTTCTCAGTGGGAACAAAATTGGTTTGACTTTTGGATCAGAGTCTGCAGAGAGACTTTGGCCTCAGGGCTACCAATGCCCTTTAGTCATGTTTTTTCCTAGGTACCCCTTTACCTTGCTTCTGATGGACATTCAGGGTTAAAAGTGTTAAAAAGCAAAGAGATGCAACAAGAGGGCATAGTCATAGCCTGTGGTGGAGAGCTATCAAAATGTTGGATTCCAATGGCTTTTGCTTTATGTCAGAAGTTTGTCTTGGTTTTCCCAAGAGATGTTTTGCTTTATTTCTAACTCAGAATGATTTTCTAATTTCTAGCAAACTAGAATAAAAATTTCTCACAGACATAGAGAATGGACTTGTGGACACAGTGAGGGAAGAAAAAGGTGGGATGAATTGAGAATGTAGCATTAACATATATACATGACCATGTGTCAAATAGCTAGCTAGTGGGAAACTGATATATAACACAGGGAGCCCAGCCTGGTGCTCTGTGACAATACAGAAGGGTGGGATGTGGGTGGGGTGAGAAGGAGGCTCAAGAGAGAGGGGATATATATACATATAAGACTGATTCATGATGTACAGCAGAAATCAACACAACATTGTAAAGCAATTATCCTCCATTAAAAAAAAGAATGTGTAATGTGAATTTCTACCTTCATCCAACTTCTAAATGAAGGTAGGTTCAGGGGGCTAGAGCAGCATGTGGGAGAATTCATCATCATTTCTGAGGGAAAGTCGGGGGTGGAAAAGGAGATATCAAAAGAAGCTCCTGTATCTGAAAGGCTGAGGGAAAGTCTTTCCATTTTGGTAATCTCCTGAGGTGTTTAGGATTTTGGTTTAGTTTACCAAGAGCCTATAATTTCAAGAGATTTTGCCTTTGTTCATTTGCATTCTTAAATTAGAGCTGTAACTTCCTCTAAGCATCAGATACCAGCCTGTGGGTATGACTGACAGGTGTCCAAACCCCAGCTTGTTCAACACATAATTAAGAGGGCAGGTGTTGACACTGCAATATTTACAATGGCTAACAAGGACCTGTTATATAGCACATGGACCTCTGCTCAGTGTTATGCGGCAGGCTGGATGGGAGAGGAGCTAGGGGAAGAATGGATGAGTCCCTTTGCTGTTCGCCTGAAACTATCACAACATTGTTAATTGGCTATACTCCAGTACAAAATAAAAAGTAAAAATAAAGAATTCCGGTGTTGAAAGCAGAGCAGACTATAGTTTTAAGCACTTTCTACGACTTTTTCACTTGGTCAACCTTGGGCAGCTTACTTAGGTCCTCTAAACCTTGGTCGTGTCATAGAACCCTGAAGTACAGGCATTACTTACTGGCTTGAGTCACTGAATCCCCCTCAACCCAATGACCCTTAGGGAAATAATGACCAGAAAGGGGAAAATGGGCCTCTTATTTGGGTTAAGAGTTGGGAAGCCCATGTCCAGTCCTGGTTCTGCTGCTGTCCTATGTGTGCTTTAATCAGGTCCTTCAGTGCTCATGGCCTCTTCAAAATGAGGCAAATGGGACTTCCCTGGTGGTTTAGTTGTTAAGACTTTGTCTTCCAATGCAGGGGGTACAGGTTCCATCACTGACCAGGGAGCTAAGACCTCACATGTCTTGTGGCCAAAACACCAAAGCATAAAACAGAAGCAATATTAACACATGTATACCTGTGGCGGATTCATTTTGATATTTGGCAAAACTAATACAATTATGTAAAGTTTAAAAATAAAATTAAATTAAAAAAATATTGTATCAAATTCAATAAAGTCTTTAAAAATGGTCCACATAAAAAAAAAAAAAAAAAAACCTAAAACAAAACAAAACGAGGCTGACAAGCTCCAAGACCCTTCTGAGCTCTGATGCACGATGTGTGTTTGCACGGCTTCTGTCTCTGCTCACGTGGCCAATTTCTGCCACCACCTTCCCTTTCTTTTGATTTTTTTTCACTTTGAAATCAGCCCTTGTTTTGGGTTTTGAAGAAGGATACATGGATTCTTCTTTTCTCTCATGATAATTAACATCCATTGGACATTAATTGGTCAGTAAAATCCCATGGATGGAGGAGCCTGGTGGGCTGCAGTCTATGGGGTCGCTAAGAGTTGGACACGACTTAGAGACTTCACTTTCACTTTTCACTTTCATACATTGAAGAAGGAAATGGTTACCCACTCCAGTGTTCTTGCCTGGAGAATCCCAGGGACGGGGGAGCCTGGTGGGCTGCCATCTATGTGGTTGCACAGAGTTGGACACGACTGAAGTGACTTAGCAGCAGCAGCAAACCAGGTTTCTAGATAGAAGAAGATCAATAAGCTGTGTTAAAGACAAGCTCATGATCACAATTGCTTCTTACTATTCCCAAAGGGTCCCAGCTTGATTCTGCTTCAGTGACTCCACGTCCTGTTCCTTAAGCCTAAACTCCCTTCTCCTGGCTCTTATCTTGTCTGGTTCTTTCTAATTTTCCAGGTCTCGGCTACAGTGACTTTTTCCTGCATCCTCTTTGGCAGTCACTCTCCAGCCGAGCACCTTAGCTGTCCTTCTCTGAAATCCTGCTTCTGCAATGCTTAGTCAACATCTGCCTCCTGCTGGCAGAGATTTGCCCCATGGCAGCAGCAGGGACCTTGTCTGCCTCATTCACCTCCGAATCCCCAGCACCTGGCACAGTGCCTAGCCTTTGGTCAGAACTCCGTTTAGGTCTTGATCCTGTGTTCCTAACCACTACCCTACACTGCTATTGGGGATGAGAAATGCAGGCAGCTGCTGTGACAGGGGTGAAGTAGAGAACATCTGATAATGATGACCTGGTCATCCATCTCATTCTCATAAATCCTGACTCTGAGGATCTTGACTCCCAAATCGGGTTTGCCAAATAGCTAACCGCTAGCTGTGATTTATGGAGAAGGAAATGGCAACCCACTCCAGTGTTCTTGCCTGGAGAATCCCAGGGACAGGGGAGCCTGGTGGGCTGCCATCTCTGGGGTTGCACAGAGTCGGACACGACTGAAGCGACTTAGCAGCAGTAGTAGCAGCTGTGATTTAACTTCTCTGGACCTCATATGATACATTTTAAAAATGGATAAGTGGTGAAATCAATACCTCACAAGTGTGCAGCGCTTTCTCTGAGTCAGGCACTGTCCCCAGAATTTTATGGGCATTGTCTCCTGTGATCGTCACATGAGCCCTTTGAGGTGGAGTCTAAGATTACCTCCATTTACAGAGGCGACATGAGACTGAGACTGAAAATCTACCTGTCTTAGTCTGCTCAGGCTGCCATGAACAAAACCACCGCCAAACCCCCCAAAACAATCCACCTAAACCCCCAGAGACTCAGGGTCTTCAACAATAGAAATTAAGTTTCATACAGTTCTGGAGGCTGGAAGTAAAATATCAAGGTGTAGCAGGTTTGGTTTCTGCTGAGTCCTTTCTCCTGGGTTTGCAGACAGCCACCTTCTGTGTCCTCATTCAGCCTTTTCTCTGTGCTCCCTCATCTCTGATGTCTTGCCTTCTTCTTGTAAGGCCATCAGTCACATTGGATCAGTGCCCCGTTCTTATGCCCTCATTTAACCTTAACTGCCACTTTGAAAGCCGTGTTTCCAAATACAGTCACATTGGAGCACCAGGGCTTCAGTATGAGAATTTTTGAGGGGGCACAGTTCAGTCTATAACACTGCCCAAAGACCCTCCACTCATAAGCAATGGAGACATTAGTTGTTTGATTCTAGGCTGCATCCGCATGCCCCTAACCACTGCTCTATATGACCATGATTTTCTCCCAGCTGCCATGCAGGAGAGATCAAGCTTAGAGGAGCTGGAGACCTTGCCTCTGTGCCTGCATAGTGGATATTGGGAAGGGAAGGGCAACTGGCTGGAGACTAAGCAGTCTCTTGGCACTGCTCTTGGGTGTCCTCATCCTGGGTAATGAAATGAGGCCTGACATGTCCCACTACTCACAGCAGGTCTGACGGGAAAGGCACTGTTAGCAGAAGTTACTGAGCACTACAATTATCCAGAAAGCTCTCACAACCCCTTCTAAAATTATTGGAGGATACATTTCACTTGGGTTCTCTCATGGATAAAGTGGCAGTTATCCAGAGACTTAAAAAGGCCAGGAAAGTTTAAAGAGGCAGAGCTGATATTTGTAGGAGAGTCTCATCAGAGCCCATCTCCTTGGTTGAAAGAAGGAACGTGTGCAGCAGCCAGGACCGAGGAAATGAGACCGTCCAGCATTGCTGGTTGGATGCTGTGGCCTGCCGGGATTGCTGAGCGTGTCTGGACTGTCATTTGCCACCTGTTCAGTAATATCCTCTGAGCTGCTACTATGCCCAGCCATCCTTTGAGGAGACTGTGATTTCTGTGGTCTTTAGCAGATGAGCTCAACATCCAAATCATTAACCATACTTCTTGTGCTTGTTCTCAGTCACATCTGACTCTTTGCGACCCCATGGACTGTAGCCCGCCAGGCTCCTCTGTCCATGGGCTTTTCCAGGCAAGAATACTGGAGTGGATTGCAATTTCTTTCTCCAGGGGATCTTCCCAACCCAGGGATCGAATCTGTGTCTCTTGTGTCTTCTGCATTGGCAGACGGATGCTTTACCACTGAGTCACCTGGGAAGCCCAACCACACTACAGAGCAATGCGTATTCCCAGAGGACCACTGATGGGGCAGAAACCCAGATAATCACGTTCACTCTATAAACCCCTTCTCCTTATTCCACTGATATCCTTCCTTTTCTTCTTCCCCACATCCTTTCTTTATATTTATTGAATGGCATGTGCTTGTTAGACATTATCTCATTTAATCCTCAGAGGATCCATACAAAGTTCATATTGCTATCACCACGATTTCATACACAGAATCAGTTTTAGATGGTGGGGGCACAAGGGGGGGGGCTAAAGGCAAAGGAGGAATGGAAAAATACACCCATTTGAATGCAGAGTTCCAAAGAATAGCAAGGAGAGATAAGAAAGCCTTCCTCAGTGACCAGTGCAAAGAAATAGAGGAAATGATAGAATGGAAAGACTAGAGATTTCTTCAGGAAAATTAGAGATTCCAAGGGAACATTTCATGCAAAGATAGGCTCAATAAAGGGCAGAACTGGTATGGACCTAACAGAAGCAGAAGATATTAAGAAGAAGTGGCAAAAATACACAGAAGAACTGTGCAAAAAAGATCTTCACGACCCAGATAACCATGATGGAGTGATCACTCACCTAGAGCCAGACATCCTGGAATGCCAAGTCAACTGGGCCTTAGGAAGCATCATTTTGAACAAAGCTAGTGGAGGTGATGGAATTCTAGTTGAGCTATTTCAAATCCTAAAAGATGATGCTGTGAAAGTGCTGCACTCAATATGCCAGCAAATTTGGAAAACTCAGCAGTGGCCACAGGACTGGAAAAGGTCAGTTTTCTTTCCAATCCCAAAGAAAGGCAATGCCAAAGAATGCTCAAACTACCGCACAATTGCACTCATCTCATGTGCTAGCAAAGGAATGATGAAAATTCTCCAAGCCAGGCTTCAACAGTATGTGAACCATGAACTTCCAGATGTTCAAGCTGGATTTAGAAAAGGCAGAAGAACCAGAGATCGAATTGCCAACATCTGTTGGATCATAGAAAAAGCAAGAGAATTTCAGAAAAACATCTACTTCTGCTTTATTGACTATGCCAAAGACTTTGACTGTGTGGATCACGGCAAACTGTGGGGAATTCTTCAAGAGATGGGAATACCAGACCACCTTACCTGCCTCTTGAGAAATCTGTGTGCAGGTCAGGAAGCAACAGTTAGAACTGGACATGGAAGAGCAGGCTGGTTCCAAATCGGGAAAGGAGTATGTCAAGGCTGTATATTGTCACCCTGCTTATTTAACTTATATCTGGGCTACATCATGCAAAATGCAGGGCTGGATGAAGCACAAGCTGGAATCAAGATTGCCAGGAGAAATAGCAATAACTTCAGATATGCAGATGACACCACCCTTATGGCAGAAAGCAAAGAAGAACTAAAGAGCCTCTTGATGAAAGTGAAAGAGGAGAGTGAAAAACCTGGCTTAAAATTCAACATTCGGAAAAACTAAGATCATGGCATCTGGCTCCATCACTTAATGGAAAATAGAAGGGAAAACAATGGAAATAATGAGGGACTTTATTTTTGGGGGCTTCAAAATCACTGCAGATGGTGACTGCAGCCATGAAATGTAAGGACGCTTGCTCCTTTGAAGAAAAGCTATGCCCAACCTAGGCAGCATATTAAAAAGCAGAGATATTACTTTGCCAACAAATGTCCATCTAGTCAAAGCTATGGTTTTTCCAGGAGTCATATATGGATGTGAGAGTTGGACTATAAAGAAAGTATCAAAAGAATTGATGCTTTTGAACTGTGGTGTTGGAGGGAGCTCTTGAGAGTCCCTTGGACTGCAAGGAGATCAAACCAGTCAATCCTAAAGGAAATCAGTCCTGAATATTCATTGGAAGGAGTGATGCTGAAGCTGAAACTCCAATACTTTGGCCACCTGATGAGAAAACTGACTTATTTGAAAAGACCCTGATGCTGGGAAAGATTGAAGGCAGGGGGAGAAGGGGACAACAAAGGATGAGGTGGTTGGATGGCCTCACTGACTCTCTGGACATGAGTTTGAGCAAGCTCCAGGAGTTGGTGATGGACAGGGAAGCCTGGTGTGCTTCAGTCCTTGAGGTCTCAAAGAACTGGACATGACTGAGTGACTGAACTGAACTGAAGCGTGACATTGTTCCTTTTTTCTTCAATCAGTGCCTGTGCTGTGTTGGATGCAACTTCTCGGTTGGGTGGTAGGCTTCTAAATGACTTCATGGGCAGTTTAATAGCTTTCAACTCACCTTCAACTCTTTAAAATCTCAGTTCAACTCACTGTCATCTGCCCTGAGCTCCAACTCAGTAACACCTATAAATCCTTCATTTGGTAATGAAATTCTTTGCGTGTAATCCTATTTTTGATTAGAATTATCTCTATATCATGTGATGTGATATCAGTGAGCTTACTCTTAGAATTACTTTCCAAACACATTGAGGGTTTTCAGACTGGCTGTTTGAACAAGGGATGTGCAGTTAATGTGGAGTTTGGGCATTAGCTATTCATTGTGAGATGTAACTAGTAGCTTCTTAAATTTTGTCTGGTACCGCTGTGGATGATTTTGTAAAAGGACTTTGCTCTTTGCTCTTTCCCTTGCACCAAAGTTAAGTGCCTCCAAATTTGAAAAAGAAAGAAAGAAAGAAGGCAAGGAGGGAAAAAAGAAAGAAAGGAAGGGAGAAAAGAAAAAGGAAGGAGGGAGGAAGGGAAAGACAGGGGAGGAGGGAAGGAAGAGGAAGCAAGGTAAGTAATAAAGAGTAACTCAGGTACCATGTCATTCTGCATAGAGAGGAGAGTGAGGTATCTGCAAGTATGTGCCCTTTGAATGGCTACATGAATGAAATGAAGGAAGCATAGATACATGTGGAAGAAGATAAACAAAGATAAACAAAGCAAGCACAAAGCTTTGAGGGAGGGTGTGTTGCACATGGATAAAGGGTGGAGGGTGGGGTTTGAAAGGCCAAAGCAGATGGATTTTTGTTAGAAACAGGGGAAAGAATAGTAAGCTAGTTTGACCAGGTAGTTGTAGACCCAGACACATGATGGAGATTTTTTTTTTTTCCTGTCATTTCAATCATATCATCGTCCAGTCAGCACATCAAAGCTCTATATTTCTTCAATATAGGGGCTTAATTCTTTTGAATAGCGTTTCCCATTGATATTTTCCTCTTATCACGACTGTTAATATTACAAGAAATCAGTGCTTTGCAGATCACATTGCTTGAGAATTTTGCAGTAGGAACAGTTACTACTACATAATGGTGATATTATCATAGCTTAGAGTTACTTAGAACTCTTAGTAACTTAGAGTTACTTAGAAATGTTCCAATCCTTTTCTCTGTGAGATGGATGTTTTTGCAAGGTGCTGGGGTGAGTTTACTTGGCACCACTTCTTCTCTTGCTAACTTGAGTGTGAAAACAAGTCATTTGAGCAGAGGAGGAGAAAGATCAGGTCTCACAAATTCAAATTTGAGATAATCCTCAGTAGAATGTTTAAACAGGGCCTCACACATTTTTTGGACTTCTATATTTGTTTTGTGAGTCTGATGGCCTTCTGGCTTTAATCAAAGTCTGGTCCATAATGATGAAAAAATAAATGTCAGAAAAATTTAAACCTACTTAAATGCAAGATACTTACAAGGATTATAGCCCTTCTTTAGTTTCAGAAAACTTGACTTTTCAAAAAAGTTTTTAAGTCGACTGCATTTTTAAGAACTTTAAAAACTAAATCGAATTAAAAAAACTGAAAAACAAAGTCTATGTAAGCAAAATGGCAAGTGTTGAGATACAAATTTTTATTTAACTCTGTGATCAACATCCTGAAATTTCACAAAGTATCACTTTTGCACACATTCATATATGTTCAAATATATTTTGAAAATTAATATTCTGGAATGTAGAAAACTATAATAATCTTCAAAATTTATTTATTGAAATGATATTTAAATATTATTTGTTTTAAGGAGTAGGTTTTATATGCATGTCTAGAAAATGCTTATTATGAAGTTCTATCTAGCTCATAACTAACTGTTTTCATCAATGTAAATTATTAATTAAAAAATTGAGGAAAAACAATTTAGAAAAGAAAATTAATTATACTTAATTTAGGAACATGTAATACTAGATAACAATAACAAGGACGAAAGTCATATATGGCTCCTTTATTTGTAGAAAAGATTGTGGAAAATATGGTAAATTTTATAAAAATTACATGCTCTCCACAAATTTTCACTGTTGGTGATAAATAAGTGACTGAAGTAATAGCCAATTTAACTGGGATGATTTGCCAGGATGGTCAAGGGGAAATATTACATCCCCATATATGCACCAAAATAATAGTTACTGACTTTAGAAATTTATGGGAAGAACCATACAAAGGGTTTTCAAGCATAACTTTAATTTTTGGAAGCATTTGAATGGCTTTAAACATAAGCTTTAATTTGTAAACATCCTACAATTTCCTCACAAGGTCTCCCTGGGGAGAGTAAGCCATGACTTACCAACTGGGAATATTTGTGCTGCTGAAGGCAATGGCACCCCACTCCAGTACTCTCAGCTGGAAAATCCCATGGATGGAGGAGCCTGGTAAGCTCCAGTCCATGGGGTCGCTGAGAGTCAGGCACGACTGAGCAACTTCACTTTCACTTTTCACTTTCATGCATTAGAGAGGGAAATGGCAACCCACTCCAGTGTTCTTGCCTGGAGAATCCCAGGGACAGAGGGCCTGGTGGGCTGCCCTCTATGGGGTCACACAGAGTGGACACGACTGAGGCGACTTAGCAGCAGCAGCAGCAGCAGTGCTGCTGAAGGCCACACTGTTTTCCATGGAGGAGAACATAACCCTTTTCTGGCTTGTTAGAGCTTTCAAGGCCCTTAAGTCTTTGATGCTGAGCATCTGGTCAGGGGCATTTTGTGAAACAGACAATGAGAACTTCTTGAAATGTGTGTGGGGGATACAGAAGTATGACAGGACTTAATATAGCAGCATGCTGTTACCATTGTGTGTGCTGGGAGAGTTTGTGTGAAAAACATATTCTCTTAGCAGTTGGCACTTGACTTTTTAGGGAGAAAGCTGTCTTTGTTTTCTGTCTACTAAGACATTTGGGAGAGCAGGTGAGAAAGAGCCTGAGGTTAATAGAACAGAGCCAAAATGATAGAAAAGGCAGAGTGCTCAGAACAAGAAAATAAAAGCGCTTCTGCTCTCAGAGGAACAAAGTGAGACTCTCAGAGTGCGACTGGGGACCACAGAGGTGAACTGGCCAGTGGAAAGGACCAGATGGCATGTAGCCTCCCAAGTGGAGAGTGGGGGATACCTCATTTTCACGTGGATTGTTTATATTTTTGTTTTGTTGTTGCTGTTTAGTAGCTCAGTCGTGTCCAGTTCTTTCTGACTCCATGGACTATAACCCACCAGGATCCTCTGTCTATGGGATTTCTGAGGCCAGAACACTGGAGTGGGTTGCCAATTCCTTCCCCAGGGGTCTTCCTGACCCAGATTTCGAACCAGCATCTGATGCTTGGCAGGCGGATTCTTTACCACTGAACCATCTGGGAAGCCCATTTTTCTGTTTCCACTTCTTGTATTCCTTTCAAATCTGTAGTAAAGTCACTCCCTAATTCCCTTTGGGAATTTAGGGAATGAAGGAAATTGTTGAGTTTCTTAAAAATTTTTATTGTAGTATAGCTGATTTACGATGTTGTGTTACTTTTTTTTTTTTACTTTGGGAATTTTAATTAGGATTAAATTCACCCTTTATCAATTGGGAACAATTGAAATGTTTATATCTTTATATAGGTATAAACATATATTTCTTTATAGTGGAATATATATCTTTACAATGTTATCTTTCCATCAATAAACATGGTATGTATTTTCATTCATTTCAGTCCTTTATAATGTCATTCAATAATGTTTTTGGTTTTGCCAATAGATATGGCATACTTCTTGTTAGATTGATTAAAATATACTTGATATTTTGATATTATTACAAATAACATCATTTAATTGTTTTTCATTTTCTAATGTTTGTTACAGTTGATTTTTATGTGTTCATTTTGTATTTAGCATCCTTGCTAAATTTTCACATTATTTCTAAAATTTTTTCTATGTTTTTTTTTTTTAATTTTCTTAATGCATGATGATGTCATACAATAGTAATAACACCCTCATCTTTATACAGGAAAGGGTTGAGTTTCTTATCTGGATTGATGGGCAACCAGATATAAAATGGCAAGTTGGTTCATCAACTGAGCAAATTAAATTTAGTTCTGGAAGTTTGCATGAGAGCAAAAGCTCTCCCAGGAGTTTGCAGAAATTGTGGAAGATGGGTTAGGATGTGGACAGGGTTTGGAACTGAGAATTTGATACAATCTTATATAAATATCAAGACATATGGAAGTATCATCTGGCATCCTGGTTACATAAAAAAGGAATGTAGGCTCTAAACAGATGACAAAACTGTAGTGATCCATTTATTAAAGAGATGCCATTTTGACATTGATTTTTAAAATTTATTTATTTTTAAAAATTTATTTTTAATGAGAAGATAATTGCTTTACAATGTTGTGTTAGATTCTGCCTTTCAATAATGTGAATCAGTCGTAAGTATACATATATGGCCTGCCTCTTAACCTGCTCTTTCGCACCCCCAGTCCCACCCCTCTAGGTTGTAACCATGCTGAGCTCCCTGTGCTATACAACAGCTTCCTACTAGCTATTTATTTACACCTGGAAATGATATTGATCTTTAATATTAGGACATTAGGATGAGAAGAGATTGTGCAGATCATGTTCCCTAGTATTTTCATCTTTTGCTGAAGGGGAAAGGCCAAGAGAGATGAACTTCTTAGCCAGGTACCCTAAGTCAGCAACAAGAAAGAAATGTCTTTGCAACAAATTTTGTGTTATGAAAATTGTAAAATACTGCCTTGAGAGGAAAACTGCCAGCATGCTAAAATATGTGTGGCTTAGAAAAGAGAGATGTCATTAATCCAGAGAATGATTTGTCCTGCTAAGTCGGCAGGATTAAACTTACTTCTGCCTTCACAACTCCTCTGGCAAATGCAATTTCTTTTGCTGAGTTATATTTTCTTGGGACTCTTAGCATCTCATTATAGGTGAGAAAGCTGATAAAAGTTGCACCTATTTATTCTTAGTGTTAGGGTTGATCAGGAATCTAGTATGCACAACCAGAGCTGAAGGCAGACTTTGGAGAAACATGAAGTAGGAAATAAATTCCAGGTTCATGGTTAATTCTTGTCAACCCCCTTTATAAAGATTGACTTTTTTTGGAAGAAAATACACAGTATACTTAAAGACCACATCATATTATGATGACCAAATTACTCTTTAGAATATTAAAAATATGATTTATATATATTATATTAAAATATATGTTATATATTATATTAAAATACATGTTATATATTATATTAATGGAGAAGAAAATGGCAATCCACTCCAGTATTCCTCCCTGGAGAATCCCATGGACAGAGGAGTCTGGTGGGCTATAGTCCATGGAGTTGCAAGAGTCTAACACAACTTAGTGACTAAACCACCACATTATATTAAAATACACATGTTATGTATTATATTAAAATACACATGTTATATATTATGTTAAAATACATATGTTATATATTATATTAAAACACATGCATATATTATGTTAAAATACATATGTTATATATTATATTAAAATGCTATATATTAAAACTTATATATATATATTAAAATTATATATATATATGTATATTAAAATACATATATGTATATGTGTATATAAATATATATATATATACTCCTTATCTTCAACCATCAGTGCGACTCCAGTTCTCCTCATAAGCTCTAGATTCACTTCTGTGTCTCCACTCCAAGGGACATCTGGATCTACTTGGAAAGAGAGTCAACAAGTTCAACCTGCCATCAGCCCAGATCACCACATGTCTCTTCATCCCTTCACCTTAATTATCTCCTACACCTCTTCTGATAATTTTTATCTTGATTGGTAGCATGACCATCATCCCTGTAACCCAAAAGAAAAACCCTTGCTTAATCCTTCTGTCCCCCAAACTTACAATCTCGATTCACCAAAAAGTCTCTTGATTTTCAATTTACAATATTTCTCTGTCGAATGCTTTCTTTTCATTGAACTGCCCTAGTCTCAGCTTGAAATATTGCCACAACCCTGGACTCTCTATCTCCAAGGCATTGCTGGAAACAGGATAATTATTACTTTGAGTGACATTTAGTGTGGAAATGGTGGTTGGATGGAATACATAATTCTTTTCAGCATTTGAGGCCTCTGAAGGTCTTAAACTGACCCTGCCTTGAGGACATGCTCAGGTTGCCTTGGTGACTAGTTAGAAAGGGTCGCATGACATCATTATAAATCAGATGTCCTTAACACTGAGGCTCTAGTGCTTAGCTCAGGCCACCCAACTAGACTTTAAGTTCTTATTTCTGTGAAGTTTCCTGTTTGGCTGTTTTATTTTCTTACAGTTGGCCCCGATCTAAATTGTTGTTGTTGTTGTTTAGCTGCTTAGTGGTTTCTGACTCTGCAACTGCATAAACTGTAGCCCTCCAGGTTCCTCTGTCCATGGGATTTCCCAGGCAGAATACTGGAGTGTGTTGCCATTCCCTTCACTATGGGATCTTTCCAACCCAGAGATTGAACCAGAGTCTCCTGCATTGGCGGGTGGATTGTTCACCGCTGAGCCACCAGGGAAGCCCCCAGTCTAAATAGACTGAGCTTAAAACTTTGAACCTAAAAGGGAGGTGTCTTTCCTATCTCATAGAAGGGTCCTTAGACCCTGAATAAACTTACTGTTTCAAACTGATTAATTAGGAGAGACGCAGCCTTTTTGATTGCCAGTAGAATTTGAGTCCGAGGTCACTGCAAATCCCAACAATACTCCTGAACTTTTCCTCCAGAAGAGCTGAGAGACAGTTGCTATGGGGAGAAGTGGGTGTGAGGGAGATCCAAGAAGTAGGGAATAGATGTATGTGTGTGTGTTAGTCACCCAGTTGTGTCCGACTCTTTGCGATCTCACGGACTGTAGCTCGCTAGGCTTCTTTAACCATGAAATTCTCCAGGCAAGCATACTGGAGTGGGTAGTCATTTCCTTCTCCAGGAGATCTTCCCCACCCAGGGGTAGAACGTGGTTTCCTGCAATGCAGGTGGATTCTTTACCACCTAAGCCACCAGGAAAGCCCCCAATATATGTATACATATGACTGATTTGCTTTGTCGTAGAGCAGCAACAAAGCAACACTATAAAGCAACTATATCCTAATAAAGAAAATAAAATATATTTTCTTGGGAAAACGAGTTGTTTATAAATGGCCATTTCTGGTGAGCATCCTGAAGCAAAGACAGTCTGATCCAAGCGGACTCCCGGTTCCCACGGCCTAGAGCAGCACCTGCTGCACGTCTCAGAAGTAAGAAAGCTAGCGTATGTGTGCCCTAGCACGTTTGTATTCTTGAGAAAGTGGACATTTGTGTTGTTGGGTCTGTGATTTTCCATCTGGCTTTGACTTTGGTCTGCTGACTTCTTTGACTCCACCCTTGACTGGAAGGACTGCCTCATGGGACCTGCAGATCAGAATTATGCTAACTAGGCTGCTGAGTGCCAGTTTGCCTGCCTGTGACGCCTCACTGTAAGAATCCTGCCAGGCAAATTGTCCACACCCGGATCCCATTCAGTCCTTTGAGAACATGAAGATAAAACCAAAACCACCTTGGTAAGTTGCATTAAACACATTATTACATACATGGCTTAGAAGAAAGGTTTGGCCAAGAAAACCATTTGGTTTATTTAAAAGTTCCATTGTCTTATCATTGTGTGAGGATTTGAAACTGGCAGCTACTTGGATGCCTTAGATATTTTTGCTATGTTTTTGAAACAGGCTCAAAGTGTTCAAAGTAAGCCAAGTTCCTGAAATTGACTAACAAAATGTTTTAAAAAAGTAAATCTTTATGATGGTTGTTTTTTATATTTAATTAACTTCCCTGAGACCCTACTGGATTTGTGTAAAGGAATGGAAAAAAGAAATATTGTGAAGCAATATTGGCCTGAATTTTTCAGACTTTCTGTAGGCAGGAGTGTCAGAGAGATTGGCAGGAATTTTGCTTCCACAAGAAATATAGGTTGGGCTCCAATGTTTATAGTTATCAGGGGAACTATTTTTAAAGATCAAATTTAGAGCAGTTTTTTCAAGAGAGAGGTTAAAGTAACTAACTGTGGCCCAAAGTGTCTCAATAGGATATTTCTTCTCAAATATTTTCTGCTTTCCCAAAGTTTTAATATAAGAAGTTGCCCAGACCATCTTGAGGTCTCATCTAAAAACTACATAAAATAAAACTTTTCCATTAACATAACTGGTATGAAAAAATCTTACTCAAAACAATTATGATTTGAGTAAGAAAATGTTGGGGTTCCTCAGTTCAGTACAGTCGCTCAGTCATGTGCAACTCTTTGTGACCCCATGGACTGCGGCACGCCAGGCCTCCTTGTCCATCGCCAACTCCCAGAGTTTACTCAAACTCATGTCCATTGAGTCAGTGATGCCATCCTTAATTTCTTATAATAATCCTGATATGAAGCAATATTTTAATTGTTTTTAATTTATCTTTAATTGGAGTATAGCTGCTTTTTTTTTTGGAGTATAATTGCTTTTGAAGCACTATTTAGATTTTACAGATAAGAAACCTGAAGGTGAGAAAACTTAAAATAGGTCCTTTCACCCAGATTTGAATCTGTGCCTTAGACTATAAAGATCATCATGTGGGCTCCCCAACACGACAACCACTTCCCAATGCAGCTTCATGCCTCTGAGGTTCTCATACTAAAAGTGCTAATAGTATCAAAAGTAACATTTTCTGGATCTGCTCTCATGAAAGAATTAATAACAAAGAATGGGTAGCACTTTGGTTATGCAGTTTCTTTAAACTCTTAGAAATCATTTGAAGTGACAATTTTTTCCTTGACATCTCATCTATAGTGCTTATTTGCTTACCACATCTTTTTTTTTCCATAATCACTGGAAAGAGTACCTTGCTGATCTCACAGTTTAACTCACAATTTAACAAAGCATTTACATACTTGTGAACATATCTCTATAGTTTTGAGAACTTTGTAAATTAACTCATTGTTTCCTTTTAAATTTAATCAATTGCTCTCCAAAATTGTTCAAAAGTGGATGGAATGAAGTGAAAGACTTTCTTTTCTAGTGCAGAGATAACTTGGAAGATAAATAGCCAAATGGAAATAAAAATTTGAGCATTCACACTAGTTCCAATAATAGTCTTCTCCCACAATAGTAAACATCTGATAAAATGACTGGAAGCCACTACTGTTTTGCAGAAAATAAACATCAGAATCTCAATGTTGAATATCATTTCCTGTTTGCTGATGGTTTAAAAATGCATATGATTTGGCAATAGTTACTTTTTATTGAGAATTTTCTAGGTTCTAAGGTCTTTGCTTAAGTTTCATTCACATGTTCTTCTTTAAGCCAAGGAACCACACTGCAGAGAAAGCATCTCTAACCACCGAAACACAGATGGAGAATGGCTTGCCCAAGGTCCCATTACAGGTAGATGGCACAATTGGGATTCCACTTTGACTTTGTTTCTAAAGAACCTCAAAGAAAGTGGGGAAGATCGTCTGATAGTACTCCAAAGAGGCATCATTAGGTTATAGGAAAACTGAGGCTAGAAGTTAAATGACATCGTCCAGTATCCTTCAGTTCAGTTCAGTCTTTCAGTTGTGTCCGACTCTTTGCAACCCCATTGACATTAAAGCATGCCAGGCTTCCCGGTCCATCACTAACTCCCAGAGCTTGCTCAAACTCATGTCCATCAAGTCAGTGATGCCATCCAACCATCTCATCCTCTGTCGTCCCCTTCTCCCCCTGACTTCAGTCTTTCCCAGCATCAGGGTCTTTTCCAATGAGTCAGTTCTTTGCGTCAGGTGGCCAAAGTATTGGAGCTTCAGCTTCAGCATCAGTCCTTCTGATGAATATTCTTTTAAGATCGACTGGTTTTATCTCCTTGCATTCCAAGGGACTCTCAAGAGTCTTTTCCAACATCACAGTTCAAAATCATCAATTCTTCCACACTCAGCTTTCTTTATGGTTCAACTCTCACATCCATACACAACTACTGGAGAAACCATAGCTTTGACTAGATGGACCTTTGTTGGCAAAGTAATGTCTCCACTGTTTAATATGCTGTCCAGTATCCTTAGTGTAATTAATTGGTGATATTTGTCTTTTAGCTAAGTGTTGTTTTCTTTAGATTGCTGGTGGTCCAACATCTCTGTATAAGTCTTGAACTCTGTGGGTCATCTTTAGGGGATTCTGGAGAGAAGTGAGAACTGTAGCTGACCTTAAAGGTTTTGCATACACAGAAACTTAAATGGGGGCTTCCCCAGTGGTTCAGCAGTAAAGAATCCACCTGCAATGCAGGAGACACAGGAGATTCTGGTTTGATCTGCAGGTTGGAAAGATGCTTTGGAGGAGGAAATGGCAACCTGCTCAAATAATCTTGCCTGAAAAATCCCATGGACAGAGGAACCTGGCAGGCTACAGTCCATAGGGTCAACAAGCGTCAGACACAGCTGAGTGCCTGAGCAGCAGCAGCAGAGCTTAAGTGAGGTTGAATAGAGAAAGCCCTTAATCCAGTGCCTGACCACAGTTGATTGCACCATAGTTGAGTCAAGTGTTTCATCACTTTTGGTAGCCTATCTTATGATTTAGAATACTGGGGCAGGGACAGTGACCAGAAAGATTCCACAAAAACAGGAGTTCATTTCTAGTCTGTTGCTTGCCTGACACAGGAGTCTTGAGGGGAATAAAGTAGCTGAAACCTTCTGGTTTAATAATTATTAGAGATTTAGAATGTTCTTATTATTCTCTATTCTGGGCCACTGACTTTAAAATTTAGTGAATTTTTTTTTTCTGTAAATTTCTGTTGAACACTTCAAGGGTCATATTCATTATTTTTCTCAAGAATGGCCTGAGGTTGAAGGTCTCTGGTTCTTTGACTAGTTTCTGACACTCCAACAGAGTTCTTACATAAATCCAAGGGCCAGGGCTTGTATTTACTTGGACTTCATCAGTAGGAGCATACCAGGTAAAATATTGAAGTCTTTCTCTACTAGTTGATAAGTAATTACTCTCTGAGCCTGGGCTTCCCAGGTGGCACTAGTGATAAGGGATCCATCTACAAATACAGAAGATGTAAGAGAAGGGGATTTGATGGCTGGGTCGGGAAGATGCCCTACAGGAGGGCATGGCAACCCACTCTAGCATTCTTGCCTGGAGAGTCCCATGGACAGAGGAGCCTGGACTGAAGTGACTTAGCACACATGCACACACTTCTGAGCTTAGTGGATGCTCTTGATCCATCTCTGCCTTGCTCCCCTTGGCCACTTCCCTTGGGACACCTCAGAATACCTCATGATCTGGCAACTAATGGGTTAATGCATGGTCAGTGGTTGATTTAGGTTTTGTGGGACCTGAAGCTTGCTTGACTTGGGACCCCCACCTTAGGTTTTTTTTTTTTTTTGATGTGGACTATTTTTAAAGTCTTTATTGAATTTGTTGCAATATTGCTTCTGTTTTATGTTTTGTTTTTTTCTGACCACAAGACATGTGAAATCTTAGCTTCCTGACCAGTGGTGGCATCTGTGCCCCTGCATTTGAAGGCCAAGTTTTAACCATTGGACCACCAGGGAAGTCCCAGGGCCCCCACTTTAATAAGAAGAGCACAATATTAGATACAAACACAAATAAATACACAGAATAAGAAAGCACAGCAAATTATAAATTTTGAACACCTGATAATGTAAACATCACAAAAATTCAGAAACATAAGCAATACTTTTTATTAACTAGTTACCCTCATAATAAACTTTTCTTTCTACATATTTCTCTGGGTTGTGTTCTTTCTTTGATGTCTTTATAACATAATCTGCAAAAATAATTGAAAGATAATTCAGTTTTACCACGTGACTGTATTTTATTTTTAATAACTTTAAACTTTTTAAAATTTTAATAATTTTAAATACTTTTTTAAACTAATTTTACTAGGCATTAATGAAAACAGAAATCTTCTCTTTACAGTTTTGCACATCTGCTGATGATAAAAATTTTCTAAAGTTTTGCCTCTGACACCATATATTTCAAATCTTGCTTCTTCCATACCCTCTTCCTGGTGTTGGTGGCCTGGGACATATTTATGTTGCCCTATAACCTCATGCCTTGCACAATCACATCATGCTTCTTGATGAATGAATTGGCAGCATAGGCATTTAAAATATTCCTAGTCTTGACACTGAAAGAATGACTCATGCTATGGTCTGAAAGTTTGTGTCAACCACAAATTCATAATGTTGAAATCCTAGGACTCAAAGGCAATGGATTAGCAAGTGGTGCCTTTGGGAGGTGGTTAGGTCATGAGGGTGGTCATAAATGGAATTAGCATCTTATAAAAAGGCCCCACAGAGCTCCCTGGCCCCTTGTGAGGCCACAGAATGAAGGCACCAGTTACAAACCATAAAATGTGCCTTACCAGAGTGCTGCCATACTGGTGCCTTGATTTTGGACTTTCCCACCTCCAGAACTGTGAAATAAGTTTCTGCTATTTATAAGCAAACCAGTCTGTGGTGTTTTGTTATAGTAGCCTGAATGGACTGAGATAATTCATAAAGGATAAAACCTATAAACTGGAAACATTAAAATTAAAAACTTTTTCTCATAAAAGCTCAAAAGAATGAAAAGACAAATTGCAAATGCAGAGAATATATTAAAAAATCACATATCTGACAAAGGATTAGTACCAAAACTATATAAAGAACTCTCAAAAATGCCACAGTAGAAAAAACCAGCAAACATTATAAAATGAACAGAAGATAGACAAAAACGTTTCACTGAAGAGGATGTACAGATGGCAAATAAGCACATGAAAATGTGTTCAACATCATTAACCCTTAGGGACACACAAATTAAGATCACAGTGAGAGGTCACTTCACATCAGAAGGGCTAAAATAAATTAAGAAAAGGCTAACTCCAAATGCTGCCAAGGATGTGGAGAAACTGGACCACTCATACATTGCAGATGGGAATGTTAAAGCCCAGAAACTCTGGAAAACACTTTTTTTTTTTTTTTTTTAAGATGAACGTACAAATATCATATGACACAGCAATTGCATTGTCTGGAAATTTATCCCAGAAAAATAAAAGCTTATGTTCACATAAAAACCTATACAAATGTTCATAGCAGCTGGAATCAGCCCAGAAGTCCTTCAACAGGTCAGTTATGGGCAAGCAACTCTGGCACAGCCAAACCATGGGGTATTACTCAGAGGTAGAATATGCAGCCGCTTGTATGGATCCCCAAGGAATCGAGCTGAGTGAAAAAAGCCAATTCCAAGATGTTGCATAATTCCATTTATATAACATCTGAAATGACAAAACTTTAGAGATGGAGGACAGATGAGTGGTTGCTAGGGATTAGGGAGAGGGAAGTGGGAGGAGGGGAGCTGGGTATGGTTATAAAGGAACAACATGGGGTCATTTGTGGCTTTGGAACTGTTCAGAACCTTAATTGTGATAATATATTCATGAACCCAAGCAGGAGATAGAATTGATAGAACTTAATACACACACACACATACGCACATAAGAATGAATACAAGCAAAACCAGGAAATCTGAATATAAGTGGATTACATCAAAGTTGAAATCTGTTTGTGATATTATTATTTTGCAAAATGTTATCATTGGGGAAATTGGGCAAAATGTATATGGGATCTTTGTACTATTTTTTAAAACTGCATGTGGATATACAACTATCCTTATTAAAATGTCAATGAAAAGTAAATTTTAAAATACTCGAAAATTATTTCTATTCTCCGACAGTTAACAATGGCTTAACTATACATGGAAGTGACTGCTAAGCTCAAATCAATGCATTTCTAACTCAATTTTTCTCTAGCCAGATCTCCAAATTCCCATGGCCATCCACTACCACTGAACACGGAGGAGACATCAGAGTGGAAATAGACAATGGTGTTAGCCGATTGGGGTTGATTTAACTTATTTTTGTAAAATTTCCAAAAACTTACCACCATGTGACATGCCCAGAGGCTCCTCTCTTTGGCCCAGGCCTATATGAATGAGAGGTCCTGCGGTTTAATTAAACACTTGTAGTTTCCCCTTAAGTCTGGCCCTAAACCTGACCCAGCAGGGAGGGATCTCCATGCCTGTGACTACCCACCTCACCTCAGACTGCTGGTTCATGGGCTGGGCTGATTACTAGCAATTTTGAAACAGGGGTGCTAATCTTTACATTTTTAAAATGAAATATTTTTTCTTTATTCTGAAAACATGAAAATTAAATAATTTGGTGAAGTGTGATGAAATAAAAAGTGATGTGAGAAGTTTACTGTGAGGCTTTTTGCTCTCATGTGGATTTGAGGACGAGGTGGGCTCATTTGAGAGCCCATTTCAAGAAATTTATTTATAGGAGAATTTAGAGTCCTAACAAGGGGCCACTTGTAGCTTGGTGGGTCTGCTTTCTGAACCCCAAAGGCAATGCTGTGAAACAGCTTGACAAAGCAGTGGGCCAGATCCTTCTGCACTCTTTCAGTGCAGACTTCCCTGTCCCTCACCACCTTCCAGAGCTTGCTCAAACTCATGTCTATCAAGTCAGTGATGCCATTCAACCATCTCATCCTCTGTTGTCTCCTTCTTCTCCTGCCTTCAATCTTTCCCAGCATCAGGGTCTTTTCCAATGAGTCAGTTCTTTGCATCAGGTGGCCAGAGTATTGGAGCTTCAGTTTCAGCATCAGTCCTTCCAATGAATATTCTGGACTGATTTCTTTTAGAATGGTCTGGTTGGATCTCCTTGCAGTCCAAGGGATTCTCAAGAGTCTTCTCCAACACCACAGTTCAAAAGCATCAATTCTTTGGTGCTCAGCTTTCTCTATGGTTCAACTCTCATGTCCATACATGACTACTGGAAAAACCATAGCTTTGACTAGACAGACCTTTGTTGGCAAAAGAATGTCTCTGTTTTTTAATATGCTGTCTAGGTTGGTCATAACTTTTCTTCCAAGGAGCAAGTATCTTTTAATTTCATGACTGCAGTCACCATCTGCAGTGATTTTGGAGCCCAAGAAAATAAAGTCTGTCACAATTTCCATTTTTTTCCCCATCTATTTGCCATGAAGTGATGGGACTGACCAGATGCCATGATCTTAGTTTTTCGAATGTTAAGTTTTAAGCCAGGTTTTTCACTCTCCTCTTTCACTTTCATCAAGAGGCTCTTCAGTTCTTTACTTTCTGCCATAAGGGTGGTGTCATCTGCGTATCTGAGGTTTTTGATATTTCTTCCAGCAATCTTGATTCCAGCTTGTGCTTCATCCAGCCCAACGTTCCTCATGATGTACTCTGCATATAAGTTAACTAAGCAGGGTGACAATATACAGCCTTGATGTACTTCTTTCCTGATTTGGAACCAGTTCGTGGTTCCATGTGGAGAAGGCAATGGCACCCCACTCCAATATTCTTGCCTGGAAAATCCCATGGACTGAGGAGCCTGGTGGGCTGCAGTCCATGGGGTCGCTAACAGTCAGACATGACTGAGAGACTTCTCTTTCACTTTTCACTTTCGTGCATTGGAGAAGGAAATGGCAGCCCACTCCAGTGTTCTTGCCTGGAGAATCCCAGGGACGGGGGAGCCTGGTGGGCTGTCGTTTATGGGGTTGCATAGAGTCGGACATGACTGAAGTGACTTAGTAGCAGCAGCAGCGTGGTTCCATGTCCTGTTCTAACTGTTGCTTCTAGACCTGTATACAGATTTTTCAGGAGGCAGATAAAAAGGGTGATTTATCTGACTGGTTGAGTGGGGAAAGGAAATCAGGTAGCACATTGAACTCATGTCCTTCATGGCTCCTTCCTTCAGAGCTGCCTGCCCGGAGGCTTCCTCTACTCCTTGGAAAAGACTCAGTATGGCAGGACCTGGAGGGAGTGGGGCAGGCAGAGGTCCAGCTGCTCCACCCACCTCTCTCTGGGTCAGAAGGCCCAGCTGGGAGGGTAACCAGAAGGAGGAAAGAGCTTCTTTTGGCCCCGTGCATAAGCCAAGGCCTCTAATCCTGAAGAATTAATGAATTTGAGCTGTGGTGCTAGAGAAGACTCTTGAGAATCCCTTGGGCTGCAAGGAGATCAAAGCAGTCAATCCTAAAGGAAATCAACTATGAGTATTCATTGGAAGGTTGAAGCTGAAGCTCCAATACTTTGGCTACCTGCTGCAAAGAGCTGACTCATTGGAGAAGACCCTGATGCTGGGAAAGATTGAAAGCAAAAAGATAAGAGGGTGGCAGAGGATGGGATGTCATCAACGACTCAGTGGACATGAATTTGAGCAAACTCCAGGAGATAGTGAAGGACAGGGAAGCCTGGCGTGCTGCAGTCCGAGGGGTCACAAAGAGTTGGACACAACTGAGCAACTGAACAACTAGGGACAAAACTGATGCTTAGATTATGATCTGACTCTTGTCTATTTGCCAGCTGGCCCAGAACATATAGGGTTGAGAAATGGGATGAAATGGATCTGTAAGCACACACATGAAACTCACACTTACTCTATTTATGTTCCTAATGCATAGTCTCATGATACTTTGAGAGCAAACCTGAAAAGTGTTACCTGTCCTCAAGAGCCTGGCAGATGCATTTTGATGCACAGGGGTTATACTGCTAGTCTATGGAGAGGAAAATTCCTTAGTTCAGTACTGTACATTCCTCTACGATATTTTTTTTGAAGCAGCTGGACTCAAGCCCAGCAGTCTTGGGGGAATTACTTGGCCACTCTGTCCCAGTCTCTCCCTTCCAAACATGTGACAGCCAAGGAGAATATTACTTTTACGATCTCAAGTCAGCTTAGAGTAAAAACAGCTAGGCTCTAAGAGAGGAGGCATGGACAGGGCAAATAAATCACCCTTACAGGAGACAGCCAGGTTCCACCTGCCCATGCTCTGGTGGACCCCTGGCCATGCATTTAAACTGCAGGAGAGAGCAGACCAGCTGAGCACTGAGCAGAGACCTCAGATGACAACAAGGTGCCAGCCTTTCCTGCCCTCTCTCTACCCTGACCCCAGATTCAGGTGGTAGGCAGTTATTACAGTCTTTCTTCTCCATTTTTCTCTTCCTAGTATCAGTTGCTTTGGGAGAAGCATTTACAAATGCAGCTGGTAGCTTCATTTGGAGAATGAATTTCACCTTCTTAAGAATAAAATGAAGTCTAAAGGTAGCTGCTGAGTCTTGCAATGACCAATTTCTTGTTGATACATTTTATTATTAAGTGAATGGCAGAAGGAAGTGTCCCCCAGGTTTGCACTGAAGTCTTCACTTCAGAAGACAAATTCTCCTGGTTGGTTGCAGGTGCTCTGGAGCAGAAGAGCCACATTGCCAATGACCTATGAAGACATTGAACTGATGTCTAGTTAGGAAGACTGGTCAGGTGAGCCCTTGTTCTGGGCCGGCTCCTGGCACTGCCCCTGACATGCCAAAGTTTGGGTGGAGTCTCCTTGGGCTGTGAAAGACTTGTACCACTCTTTGCATTAGCAAAGTGACCCTCTCAGAAGAGAAAATGAGATTTCAGGTTCATGATGTGATAAAAATAGCACTAGGCAGAACTCAGAGAGCCTGGTTTTAGTTCTGACTTTGTCACTAGCTGAAGGGTTTTTAGCTAAGTTAGTTTTCATCTGTGTCTCAGTTTCCTCACCCATATAATTAGCTATTGGAACAATTACATCTCTGTTTCCTTTCCAGCCTTCCAGCCTGTTTAGAGTTTGAGTGTTCTAGCTTGTAAAGGGTAAGGAAACAAGATATATGCCAATCATTGAGACAGAAACTTGATATTATTTCCTCCTTTAATCTTCAGGAAATATCTTTCCAGTTTTACAGATGAACTAATTGAGGCTCAGAGAAGTTGAACAACTCATATAATATATAACTGGTATGTTAGTGAGCAGTCTTTCTGTTACAGGTGATAGGAAATCCAAGTTAAGTTAGTTTAAGCAAAAAGAGACTGTATTGGCTCTTATGATGAGAAGTTCCAAAGGCTTTTCACTACAGGCATGGAGAGATTCAGGGGTTGGCAGATGTGACCATGAACTGAATTCTTTCCATCTGTCAGCTCCTTTTTCTTTGTGCTGGTTTCATTGTTAAGTTTCATGTGGTAATAAAATGGCTGCAACAGTTCCAACCCTCACATCCAGTGCTCACAACTAAGATGAATAATCACTCTGGTTTGTTTGGGATGGTGGGGTTACCTGTATATTTTCAATTTTAAAGCCAGGAAAGTCCTAGGAAAATGTGGCAAGTTGATTCTCATCATCAAGTCAGCTTTAAGTTCAGCAGGAAAGAGCATGCTTCTTTGAGTAGCTCCTGCAAACTGTTCTGACTTGCTTATGCCCAACTGTTTCAGACCAGGGCTCATCCCTGAACCAGTGGCTATGGCCAAAAGGATGCAGATGTGCTGATTGACTTAGGCTCAGAGAAAGACCTTCCTGGACCACAAGCACTGTGGTGGGATAAGAGAGGAGCTCTAAAAGGCAACAGGGACTGTGGTCAGAAAAGCGAGAGAAGGGACTTGCAGAGGTGAATAGGAAGGATCCCTCTGCCGGTAAGTGGCAGGATCAAGTTTCAAGCCCCAGTTTTCCTACTCCATGTGCTGTGTTCTTCCCCCAGAACCACAGGGAGGTGGATGACGCCAAGAGATGTTGTGGCCCCTTGCCAGATGGGGTCAAGGAAGACTGCCCAGTAGAGTTAGAGAATGGTGATTCTGACGCAAAAACTTTGGGCGTTCTTGGCTCCATGGCCTTTGAATAGAGAACAGATCTGTTCCCTGGCCCCTTCACCATGGTAGGATTTATGGAGGTGGGAGGGCAGGATGAGTGGGAGGGTGCATAGCTGATTCTCGCTGTGTAAGCATGTTGGCCACAGAACAGAGTAAGACTGGATTCTGTGCATCTTGCCAGCATCTGAGAAGACCCTATTTGATGCCAAGGGTATAACCAGTCCTAGTCCTTGTGGAAATAGTCTCCTCCAAGGGAACGGACATCTGCCTGGGAGATGGACACCCAGAGGAACTTAGCAGATGCTTCTGTGCAGTACCAGATCAGAGTGCCCTGGCTGCTAATCCAGCCTTTTGTTAAAGCTTCCAGTAGCACTCACTGGAGAGCTACTAGGCTAAAAGGAAAGATTATTTTTGGCTCTCATATTTCCTGTTTTAGGAGAAAATCATATTCCAGAAAGACTTACAAAGACTGAAAAACTGCTAACATAATGACATTGAAGGCAGAAGAGAAATTCACACTGAAAATTTTATTTCAAGTGAGAGACAAAGTGTGAAAATTATTATAAAGGTGATGATAGAAACATGCTGTTTTCAGGAGATAGAAATATGTTCTATTTAAGGAGGCCTAATGTCAGAGGTATATTGTATGTTTTAGGGCCAAGTTTATCTTCCTGCATGTAGAAAATTGTTAGGAGTGTTACTAACAGGAAAGACTCAATAGCAAAATGATTGTTCAAAAATCTTTGGTCTTGAACCTCTAGAAATCTAGATTAAATGGACTGTAATAAACTTCAGTGTACATCTATTTTTACTTTTTTTTTGCCTGCCCAGCATCTATCCTTTTTTTCTGATGATAACACCTTGGTTTCATCTTAAAAAGGAATTAACCTTGATTTTCCCTATTCTCAACCCAAGTAGTTTTGGATGGATTGAATTCCAGGGTTGGGTATAAGGTTAAAATGTGGGCAATGAATCACTGTGTTTAGTTCAAGCACAGTGATGTAACCCAGTCTGGCCAATGAAAATCACTGATTTTTGTTCAATTTAGGATTGGGAAATTGGTAGTACGTAAACCCATAGGTGCTAGTAGCCAACTTTGCCTGAGATCAAAGGCAACTTGGGAGAAAGTAAAGCCAAATACGTTGAGACATGGAGTTTTGATGATGTTATCTAAGCACTTGGATCTGGCCATGTGCAAGTCTTTTATTCAGGATTGTGCATAATGCTGAAGTCAAGCTGCTATTAGCTTTTTTGCTATTTGGTTTCAAATCAACAGCTGTTAATGAGTAAATCTTTAGGTAAGGAGGGGGCCACTACTGGCAGGGAGAAAGAAGTAAGGAGACACTGGGGCAGTCTTACATGGGAGGAGCCAGGGAAGCCATAGGAATTCCTAAACTACCCCAGTCTTGGTCATTAATGTGAGGTGAAGGAGGTCCTGTATTACATGAATGTTCTGGGTAATACTTGAGCCATCAGGAAAAGACTATGCCATTCTATGGTTTTCTGCTCTAAAAGGTATGAAGTACATATTTAGTATTTTAATTTTTTAAAACGAGTTTTTGTTGTAAAAAGGATATACTTCACTAACTGGAAGATCTCTCTACCAGGATGGATTTCCTGAGAGAAATGGATAGCCTAGGAATGCTTTTATTTTGACTTAGAAGTAATGGTGTCTGATACCTTTCACAGTTTACCCCTAAGTGATGCAGGCAGTGTGTGTTTCTTAATTTTTCTTTCTTTCAGTTTAGCCACAGAAAGGTTTTTCTGCTGGTGGTAAGGGACAGAGGGACATAGAGACCTGATAATGAAGCCTGAGGAGGCCAGTCTCAAGGAGAGGCAACTGGCGTATCTGCCCTTGGGGCATTTGTTCTAGGTGAAATATTTTGTGTGATAAGGGCGATACTCTTTGGGGTCACTTTAACTCAAAGAATCTAAAGTTGCCTGCTTGGTTTAGATGTTTTTTTTTCTTTTTAGTGGCCATTAATTTTGAGTAGTATCCCATTGAATAAATCTATTTCCTCAAGTTCAGTTTTTTAGAAGGCATATGACACTCATGGCAGCCTTTCACAAGTCATGTTAGCCTTAGATAATGGTTTATTTTTACAAGAATCTTGGGGTTATCCTGGATTGTGGCACAGAGAGCTGTCCACCTACAAAACTGTTCCCTTTCTGTGGTGTGGAGGTTTTGTCCTGGGAACTAATGGTTTAAGTAGGGACCACATTTCCTAGCCCCTCTTGCATCTAGAAGTGACCGTGTGATTAATGGTCATCAGTGGAATGTGAACAAAAGTGACATGTATTGATTCTGAGCCAGAGTTTTAGGAAGTGGGTGTGCCTTTCCCATGATTGGTTTTCCAGTTGGTTACAGAGGACTCCAGTGGAGTTACAAGACTGAATGCACCTGGATCTGGAGTTCTGCTACTTAGAGAAGAGATACCCACTAACCAGTAACACCTTCATCAGATTTTAGGTAAATGGATAAGAGATAGCATTAGGTCATTTATAGATGTAGTGTTAAATAACACTGGCTCGCATAGTTAATTTTTTTCCCGTTCTTTTTTATTCTTTGTACTGTCATTCTATTACATTAGATTTTAATACTTCTCTGTATCAATCTTGCATTTTATTTTTTTTTTAATTTTCTTTTAAAGGAATTTATTTATTTATTTTAATTGGAGGCTAATTACTTTACAATATTGTAGTGGTTTTTGCCATACCTTGACATGAATCAGCCATGGGTGTACATGTGTTCCCCATCCTGAACCCACCTCCTCCCTTCCTCCCCATCCCATCCCTCAGGGTCATCTCAGTGCGCCAGCTTTGAGCACCCTGTCTCATGCATCAAACCTGGACTGGTGATCTGTTTCACATATGCTAATATACATGTTTCAATGCCATTCTCTCAAATCATCCCACCCTCGCCTTCTCCCACAGAGTCCAAAAGACTGTTCTTTACATCTGTGTCTCTTTTGCTGTGTCACATATAGGGTCATTGTTACCATCTTTCTAATTCCATATATATGTGTTAGGATACTGTATTGGTGCTCTTCTTTCTGACTTACTTCACTCTGTATAATAGGCTCCAGTTTCATCCACCTCATTAGAAGGTGTATGTGTATATGTACCACAGCTTTCTTTTTTATTTATTTATTTATTTTTTAAAAAAATTTTTAAACGTTACAAAATTGTATTAGTTTCACAGCTTTCTTATCCATTTGTCTGTTGATGGACATCTAGGTTGCTTCTGCCGGAGTCCAGCTCCAGCAGCCAGGGATCAGCCTGAAGGGATGAGCGGTGTTGGTGGGAAATGATGTAGCCTCTGACTCTAGGTACCGGACTACATGTTTATTTCAAGCATCAGGTTCTCTTTTATATCTTTTCAAAAGCATTAGGTCAAAGGTTTGACATTTTCAGTTCTCTCTCACCCAGATTATTGTCTCACTGTTGTCCTTCAAAAAGAGTTCCTGATTCAGAGATTCTCTCAGAATTGTGTTTACTTGTGATTACATTGTAACTCACGCTTATGTCTGGGCTGCATTCCACATTCCTCAGTTTATTTCTTATCTTTCTAAATCCTGCTTGTCCCTAGTATCCTAAGCTCACTATCTCCTAAAAAGTCTTCTAACTATTCTTAATTATTCCTAAACCCTAAACTCAGCAAACTTCCTTTGCCATAAACATTTCCCTCACAAACAGGTCTTAGATAACAATCTTTGCTATGGCCTCAAGCTGTGGCCTACATGCTCATCCTGGGACATTCTTTGCAAAAATCCTTGAACAAATGTCAGTGGTTACTTTATAGATTATTTTCTGGGCACAACTGCAGAAGGCTTTGTGCTTTCTCACGCTTCTCTCAAGAACAATAAGCACCTTAACATTCTTTCCAGCCAACTTCATCCGAAGAAAGGAAGAAACAAGTCAGAATCACAAGAGCTAACTCCTTCTGGGTCCATGCCTGCGGAATGAGACGGGGCTGGGGCCGTGCCTCCATTTTGTCAGTAATGCCTAACGCGGTTCCCGACATGCTTCCATGTCCTGGCAATTGTAAACAGTGCTGCGATGAACACTGGAGTACACACGTCTGTTTCAATTCTAGTTTCCTTGGTATGTATACCCAGCAGTGGGATTGCTGGGTCATATGGCAGTTCTATTTCCAGTTTTTTAAGGAATCTCCACACTGTTATCCATAGTGGCTGTACTAGTTTGCATTCCCACAAACAGTGTAAGAGGGTTCCCTTTTCTCTGCACCCTCTCCAGCATTTATTGTTTGTAGACTTTTTGATAGCAGCCATTCTGACTGGCATGAAATGGTACCTCATTGTAGTGTTTTTTTTTTTAATTTTATTTTATTTTTAAACTTTACAATATTGTATTAGTTTTGCCAAATATCAAAATGAATCCGCCACAGGTATACCTGTGTTCCCCATCCTGAACCCTCCTCCCTCCTCGCTCCCCATACCCTCCCTCTGGGTCGTCCCAGTGCACCAGCCCCAAGCATCCAGTATCGTGCATCGAACTTTGATTTGCATTTCTCTGATAATGAGTGATATTGAGCATCTTTTCATGTGTTTGTTAACCATCTGTATGTCTTCTTTGGAGAAATGTCTGTTTAGTTCTTTGACCCATTTTTTGATTGGGTCATTTATTTTTCTGGAATTGAGCTGCTTATGTATTTTTGAGATTAATTCTTTGTCAGTTGATTCATTTGCTATTATTTTCTCCCATTCTGAAGGCTGTCTTTTCACCTTGCTTATAGTTTCCTTGTTGTGCAACAGCTTTTAAGTTTAATTAGGTTCCATTTAAAAATTTTTGCTTTTATTTCCATTACTCTGGGAGATGGGTCATAGAGGATCCTGCTGTGATTTATGTTGGAGGGTGTTTTTTGCCTATGTTTTCCTCTAGGAGTTTTATAGTTTCTGGTATTATATTTAGATCTTTAATCCATTTTGAGTTTATTTTTGTGTATGGTGTTATAACGTGTTCTAGTTTCATTCTTTTACAAGTGGTTGACCAGTTTTCCCAGCAACACTTGTTAAAGAGATTGTCTTTTCTCCATTGTATATTCTTGCCTCCTTTGTCAAAGACAAGGTGTCCATAGGTGCATGGATTTATCTCTGCACTTTCTATTGATCTATATTTCTGTCTTTGTGCCAGTACCATACTGTCTTGATGACTGTAGCTTTGTAATATAGTCTGAAGTCAAGCAGGTTGATTCCTCCAGTTCCATTCTTCTTTCTCAAGATTGCTTTGGCTATTTGAGGTTTTCTGTATTTCCATACAAATTGTGAAATTATTTGTTCTAGGTCTCTGAAAAATACTGTTGGTAGCTTGATAGGGATTGCATTGAATCTATAGATTGCTTTGGGTAGTATACTCATTTTCACTATATTGATTGTTCCAATCCATGAACATGGTACATTTCTCCATCTATTTGTGTCATCTTTGATTTCTTTCACCAGTGTTTTATAGTTTTCTATATATAGGTCTTTTGTGTCTTTACATAGATTTATTCCTAAGTATTTTATTCTTTTCACTGCAATGGTGAATAGAATTGTTTCCTTAATTTTCTTTCTGTTTCCTCATTGTTAGTATAGAGGAATGCAAGGGATTTCTGTGTGTTAATTTTATATCCTGCAACTTTACTGTATTCATTGATTAGCTCTAGTAATTTTCTGGTGGAATCTTTAGGGTTTTCTTTGTAGAGGATCATGTCATCTGCAAACAGTGAGAGTTTTACTTCTTCTTTTCAAATCTGGATTCCTTTTATTTTTCTTCTCTGATTGCTGTGGCTAAAACTTCCAAAACTATGTTGAATAGTAATGGTGAGAGTGGGCACCCTTGTCTTGTTCCTGATTTTAGGGGAAATACTTTCAATTTTTCACCATTGAGGATAATGTTTGCTGTTGGTTTATCATATATGGCTTTTATTATGTTGAGGTATGTTCCTTCTACTCCTGCTTTCTTTTTTATCATAAATGGATGCTGAAATTTGTCAAAGGCTTTCTCTGCATCTATTGAGATAATCATATGGTTTTTATCTTTCAATTTGTTAATGTGGTGTATCACATTGATTCATTTGCAAATGTTGAAGAATCCTTGCATCCCTGGGGTAAAGCCCACTTGGTCATGATATATGATGTTTTTAATATGTTGTTGGATTCTGTTTGCTAGAATTTTGTTGAGGATTTTTGCATCTATGTTCATCAGTGATATTGGCCTGTAGTTTTCTTTTTTTTTTGTGGCATCTTTGTCTGGTTGTGGTATTAGGGTGATGGTGGCCTCATAGAATGAGTTTGGAAGTTTACCTTCCTCTGCAATTTTCTGGAAGAGTTTGAGTAGGATAGGTGTTAGCTCATCTCTAAATTTTTGGTAGAATTCAGCTGTGAAGCCGTCTGGACCTGGGCTTTTGTTTGCTGGAAGATTTCTGATTACAGTTTCAATTTCTGTGCTTGTGATGGGAGGGTTAAGGTTTTCTATTTATTCCTGGTTCAGTTTTGGAAAGTTATACTTTACTAAGAATTTGTCCATTCCTTCCACGTTGTCCATTTCATTGGCACATAGTTGCTGATAGTAGTCTCTTATGATCCTTTGTATTTCTGTGTTGTCTGTTGTGATTTCTCCATTTTCATTTCAATTTTGTTGATTTGATTCTTCTCCCTTTGTTTCTTGATGAGTCTGGCTAATGGTTTGTCTATTTTATTTATCTTCTCAAAGAACCAGCTTTTAGCTTTGTTGATTTTTGCTATGGCCCCTTTGTTTCTTTTTCATTTATTTCTGCCCTAATTTTTATTATTTCTTTCCTTCTACTGACTCTGGGGTTCTTCATTTCTTCTTTTTATAGTTGCTTTAGGTGTAGAGTTAGGTTATTTATTTTATTTTTCTCTTGTTCCTTGAGGTAAGCTTGTTTTGCTATGAAACTTCTCCTTAGCACTGCTTTTACAGAATCCCATAGGTTTGGGGTTGTTGTGTTCTCATTTTCATTCATTTCTATGCATATTTTAATTTATTTTTTGATTTCTTCTGTGATTTGTTGGTTATTCAGAAGTGTGTTGTTTAGCCTCCATGTGTTTGTATTTTTAATAGTTTTCTTCCTGGAGTTGACATCTAAAAAACAGTGCTTAGATGCCACGAAGTAGGTGGCAACGCCTTAACCATATGAATGTTGTCAGGCCAGAGAGCCTCTTCCATTCTTGTCAAGGGGAGTGCTAACCTTCTCTCCTTTTATACAACACATCAATCTTGTATTTTAACAAAAAAGATAACAAGTCCTGGGCTTCAAGTATTCCAGTAGCAACATTTATTTCTATAGAATTTTAAAATATTGATTTATTTTTATTGTACTTAACAGTCATCTTTTATTTATGGCAAGAGAAGCTAGTTTTCTAATTATAATAAGAAAATAATGTCTTTTAAATATATGTACTTTAAGAGGAAAAGTACTTGATTTAAAAATATAATAAGTAAATAATAGTAAAATTGCTAGTTAAGGTGAATATATTGTTATAGAAATTTATTGAGAAATAATTATTGTAGAATACTGCCATATTCTTCTTTCTAAATATTATGGTGTTAGGAACAAGATTGATATTGCTCTAACTTTTCATACCCAAACAATAGGTAATATAATCACTGCAAGATAGCCAAATTACCTAAAGATGATGCATTCTACTCACAAAAATTCTATTTATATCTTTGGAGTAAAATCTCATTTTTTTCCCCAGGCTATCCTCAATTTGATAAAAGACTTAAAAATATTTTTTGAGACATAATTCATATATCATAAATTTATTTATTTAAATGCTTTTTTTTAGTATATTCACAGAGCTGTGCAACCATTATCATAATAAATCTTTACAAAATTTTCATCACTCTCCTGCAAAAAGCCTATACTTATCAGTAGTCACTCCCGATTTCTCCCCAAACCTCGTGTCTCAGGCCCCAGGCAAGCACTCATTTCTTCTCTGTTAATTTAGATTAACTTATTCTGGACATTTTGTATGTATGGACGCACACAGTGTGTAGTCTTTTGTGACTGGCTTCTTTCACTTAGCATAATGTTTTCAAGGTGCATCCTTGTTGTAGCAAGTATTGGTACATTATTCCTTTTATTGCCAAATAATATCCCAGGTGGCACTAGTGGTAAAGAATACACCTGCCAGTGTAGGAGATGAAAGAGACACAGGTTTGATCCCTGGGTTGGGAAAAGCCCCTGGATAGGAAATGACACCAGTATTCTTGCCTGAAAAATTCCATGGACAAAGAGCCTGGTGGGCTATAGTCCATTGGGGCTGGAAAGATTTGGACATGACTGAGCACACACACACACACACACTGTTCCATTGTATAGATACATCCCATTTTATTTATCCATTCATCATTTGATGCACATTTGGGCTGTTTCCACTTTTTAGCTATTATGAATAATGCTGCTCTGAATATTTGTGTATTTTGGTGCAGGCATATGTATTCATTTCTCTTGATAAATATCTAGCTGTGAAATTGCTGGATCATATGGTAATTCTGTGTTTGGTTCTTTGGGGAACTGCCAAATTGTATTCCAAAATGGCTACACTATTTTTGCCTTTCTACCAATGGTGTTTGAGAATTCAAATTTCTCTACCTCTTCACCAACACTAGTGACTGACACTTTGATCACAGCAATGCTAGCTGGATGTGACATGATATCTCATTGCAGTGCTTATTTTTACTTTTGTGTGCTTACTGGCCATTCAGATTTCTTCTCTAGAGATATCTCTGGTCTGATCATTTGCTCATTTTTAAATGGGTTATTTATCCTTTTGTTACTGAATTTCAAGAGTCTTTTATATATTCTAGATACGAGTCCTTCATCAGATCTATGACTTATAAATATTTTCTTTCATTCTGAGGACTGTCTTTTTACTTTCCTGGTACTTTTTTTTTTCTTTTCAGGATTCCATGAAATAGCTTTCACAACCTCAGAATCCCATTTATCCATCCATTTCATTAAACAACTCACTGAGGTAAGACCCAAGTCTTGATTGATTTACTTTCTCAGGTAATGAGCAGAAGAATTTTCTGTTGTGTGAACCAAAATAATTGAAGATGTAGTAGGAAATATGTGTTTTTCACTGGCTAACAAATTTAATTCTTATTTAAGAGGGTCTTAGGTGTTGCTTTATTGACTATGCCAAAGTCTTTGATTGTGTTACAATAAACTGGGGAAAATTCTGAAAGAGATGGGAGTACCAGAGCACCTGACCTGTCTCTTGAGAAACCTGTATGCAAGTCAGGAAGCAACAGTTAGAACTGGACATGGAACAACAGACTGGTTCCAAATAGGAAAAGGAGTACGTCAAGGCTGTATATTGTCACCCTGCTTATTTAACTTACATGCAGAGTACATCATGAGAAATGCTAGGCTGGAGGAAGCACAAGCTGGAATCAAGATTGCCGGGAGAAGTATCAATAACCTCAGATATGCAGATGACACCACCCTTATGGCAGAGAGTGAAGAGGAACTAAAGAAACTCTTGATGAAAGTAAAAGAGGAGAGTGAAAAAGTTAGCTTAAAGCTCAACATTCAGAAAACTAAGATCATGGCATCCAGTCCCATCACTTCATGGGAAATAGATGGAGAAACAGTGGAAACAGTGTCAGACTTTATTTTTCTGGGCTCCAAAATCACTGCAGATGGTGACTGCAGCCATGAAATTAAAAGACACTTATTCCTTGGAAGAAAAGTTATGACCAACATAGACAGCATATTAAAAAGCAGAGACATTACTTTGTCAACAAAGGTCCATCTATGGTTTTTCCAGTAGTGATGTATGGATGTGAGAGTTGGAGTATAAAGAAAGTGGAGCACCAAAGAATTGATGCTTTTGAACTGTGGTGTTGGAGAAGACTCTTGAGAGTCCCTTGGACTGCAAGGAGATCCAATCAGTCCATCCTAAAGGAAATCAGTCCTGGGTGTTCATTGGAAGGACTGGTGTTGAAGCTGAAACTCCAATACTTTGGTCACCTGATGCAAAAAGCTGACTCATTTGAAAAGACCCTGATGCTGGGAAAGATTGAGGGCAGGAGGAGAAGGGGATGACAGAGGATGAGATGGTTGGATGGCATCACCGACTCAATGGACATGGGTTTGGGTGGACTCTGAGAGTTGGTGATGGACAGGGAGGCCTGGCATGCTGTGGTTCATGGGGTCGCAAAGAGTCGGACATGACTGAGCGACTGAACTGAACTGAACTATGTGTTGAGGCATGGGACCATGCCTGACGATTCTCCTTAAAAGAGAATGTGGCTTTGGAAAATATATCAAGAAATCTATATCCTTTTAAATAGTGACTTCAATACTGCTTCTGTTTCAACGACAGATTTATACGCTTTCAGAAAAGAAATTTGTTTAAGATTATTTATTCACTTTCCACTCCACACACACACACACACACACACATAACTCATTTCATGCTAAAACAGCAACAACAACAAAAAAATCCCAATACTAACTTTCCCTGTTTGCTTTGGAAAAGTCTGGATACTTCAGAATACTCTGAGTCAAACTGTACCACAATGTACTCAACTGATAGGTGCACGTAGTTATCTTATGATTAGTTTGTTCAGTCAGTGAGAGAACCAAGGTGGGTGACTACACTTAATTAGCTTTGCTTCTTTTTTGACTTGCAACCTGTGCCTTGGATTATAGCTGGTTTGAATTTCCTCTTTTATATTAATGTCATGGATATAACAATATATCATAATGTTTTCAGTTCAGTTCAGTTCAGTTCAGTTGCTCAGTCATGTCCGACTCTTTGTGACCCCATGAATCGCAGCACGCCAGGCCTCTCTGTCCATCACCAACTCCCGGAGTTCACTCAGACTCATGTCCATCGAGTCAGTGATGCCATCCAGCCATCTCATCCTCTGTCGTCCCCTTCTCCTCCTGCTCCCAATCCCTTCCAGCATCAGAGTCTTTTCCAATGAGTCAACTCTTCACATGGGGTGGCCAAAGTACTGGAGTTTCAGCTTTAGCATCATTCCCTCCAAAGAAATCCCAGGGCTGATCTCCTTCAGAATGGACTGGTTGGATCTCCTTGCAGTCCAAGGGACTCTCAAGAGCCTTCTCCAACACCACAGTTCAAAAGCATCAATTCTTCGGCACTCAGCTTTCTTCACAGTCCAACTCTCACATCCATACATGACCACTGGAAAAACCATAGCCTTGACTAGATGGACCTTTGTTGGCAAAGTAATGTCTCTGCTTTTGAATATGCTATCTAGGTTGGTCATAACTTTCCTTCCAAGGAGTAAGCGTCTTTTAATTTCATGGCTGCAGTCACCATCTGCAGTGATTTTGGAGCCCAGAAAAATAAGGTCTGACACTGTTTCCACTGTTTCCCCATCTATTTCCCATGAAGTGATGGGACTGGATGCCATGATCTTCGTTTTCTGAATGTTGAGCTTTAAGCCAACTTTTTCACTCTCCACTTTCACTTTCATCAAGAGGCTTTTGAGTTCCTCTTCACTTTCTGCCATAAGGGTGGTGTCATCTGCATATCTATAATGTTTTAAGGGAGATTAATTATATTAATGTATATGCCTTGTTCAGTGCCTGGCTTAGAGTAGGTGCTGAGTGAAGATTTATTAACTTCTATCTTTTCTTAATTTGGGCTACAGATTAACTCCATGGAGGAAACAGCTTATGCAAAATGTCTTGTGGATCGGGCATCTGCATACATAACAAGAGAACACACTGCAAGCGTATTTCTTCTTAAGGATTGGATGGGAGTGGGGGAGGAAGCAATAAGTTATCAGGTATATGGAATGCTTAGAAAGGCCAGACTCTGACTCAGAGGCTGCAGTTTGCCTGGTGCCCCTTGGGTGGTCAGTGGAAACACACGCAGATCAGAGGACTGGCTCTGGCCCCTGGCTCCCTGTGCGATCTCTCCAGGAACATCTGCTTTATGAAAAGAAGCAGATCAAATGGCTCAAGAAAAGATCAGGGTCAGAAGGGAAAAATGAAGTCTCTTAAGCCCTAGGCTTAACTTCGTTTCCCAAAAAAAGGCATGTGGTGTACTTACTAGCATTTTTTAGTGGAATGTAATTCTTTGACATTGGTGTGATGGTCTGGGATGTGCTTCAAGATGGGGAGTGTAACTTGAAAGAGTCTTCAGATCAGCCTGAGTGGGTGGGGGTGGGGTTGTTGCCTTTGCTTTATGGTTCATGATTTTGTTTCAGCTCTGGGTGATCCTCTTTGATGTGAACTTGTCATTCGCAGACATTCAGACAGACCACGTGGCATAAAATGAAGCTTAAGGAATTCAACGGCACACATTTTTTGAACATCTAGTAGCTGGAAAGCTGTGTGTAAGGCTCCATGGTGATTACAGACTGATAGGTATATGAAAAGTTAGTTGCTTAGTTGTGTCTGACTCTTTGTGACTCCATGGACTATAGCCTGCCAGGCTGCTTTCTCCATGGGATTCTCCAGTCAAGAATACTGGAGTGGGTTGCCATTCCGTTCTTCAGGGGATCTTCCCAACCCAGGGATCGAACCCAGTCTCCTGCATTGCAGGTGGACTCTTTACTGTCTGAGCCACCAGGGATAGGTATGTGATGCAATCTCTTTTTCAAGAAGCCGGCATTGACATAAACAAGGCATCTATGGTGGTTAATTTGAGGTGTAAGCTTGACTAGGCTATAGTACTTAGTTATTTAAACAACCACTAATCCAGATATTGCTGTGAAGGTATTTTGTAAATATAGTTAATATGTACAATAAGTTGATTTTAAGGCGATCAGCCTTGATCATGTGGATGGGTCTCATCCAATTGATTGAAAACTTCAAGAGAAAAAACTGAGGTTTCCCAAATAAGAAATAATTCTACCTCAAAATTGCACTAATTTTTACCTGAATTTCCAGCCTGCTGCTCTGCCCTACACATTTCAGATTGATCAGCCTCCATAATTGAGTGAGCCAATTTTTTTCTTTCTTTCTTTTTTTTTTTTGAGTGAGCCAATTTCTTAAAATTTATCTATCTACCTAGCTGTCTATTATCTATCTATCTACCTACCTGTCAGGCTTCCCTGGTGGTTTAGTGGTGAAGAATTGGCCTGCAATGCAGGAGATGCGGGTTCAAATTTTGGTTTGGGAAGATTCCCGTGGCACCCCACTCCAGTATTATTATTGGGAAAATCCTTTGGACAGAGGAGCCTGGCAGGCTACGGCCCATGTGGTCACAAATAGTCAGACACGACTGAAGTGACTGAGCATGCACACATCTATGTGTCATCTGTCTATCACCAGTTGATCTTGTTTCTCTGGAGAACTGTGACTGATGCAATATCAAGATAACTCTAATACAAGTCAGAAGAATGTGTGCTCCATGAAAACAATGAGTCTGTCTTGAACACTTGTATGTCTCAACAATGAGGTGCTCAACAAACACTTCTTGGATAGCTGACTGGAAAAATGTGATAAAGACAATAAGAATAGTACAGAATGTTATAATTCCCAGAAGAAAAGTCATAGACATCTTAAAATCAAACTTTAACGTCAATTTTTATTCTGATTTTCCCCTTCCAAACCCAGAATTTAGCAAATGTAACATGATGCTGGGTCCAAACCAAAGACAGCCCATTCCACTTTAGGTGCCACTGGGAAAGGTTTCGTTCTCATAAAACAAAGATCCCTTCTCTGGTTACAAAGTTAATTGTGTATGATGTTTTAAGTTCCTGCAGCCATCTTTACCAGCTGGAGAAGGGTTGAGCCGAGAGATCTGCAGAGAAATAGAGTGAGGGTCCCGAAGTAGCACATCTGGAGCTCACCTTAACTCTGGACTTCTTTTTGTATGTGACATAATAAGATTTCCTACTCTTTAAAACAGTTTGAATCATAGTATTTTGTTATCTGGGCTAAAAGCATCATTTTTTTTTTTTTTTTTACTAAGAAAATTTTATTTTAGTAATACATCTTGGTTCACTAAATGGATTCAAAGGTATGAAAAAATGGCCAGTAATGGCTGGTAGTTAAAAAAAATTTGTTTCATATGACCATGGATAAACTGCTTTCTAGGATACTTTGGCCATTGGTATATGTTGGGTAAGTTATTCTTTAACTGTGAAGGTTAGTAAAAGTCATGGAAAAGCTTTTGAAGAATCAGAAAGAACATAAAAGTGCCCATATGTCAGGAATTGAACAAAGTTGAAGAAACTATTAACACAAGCTAGTGTTTTTCACTCTGAAGCCAGTGGAGGTTATTTTCAAGGATTCTGCAGACAGCAAACTGTCTAATTGTCAACAGCTCTTTACTTTTTCCTGAATTATGTCCTTTTACCTCTGGGGACACCCAGATACTCCTCCTAAGAGCCTTCAGGGGATACTATGAGGGTAGGGTGGAGCTGGGAAGATTATGTTGTGTCTGTCTTCTTATTCTGTTCTTTCAAGGTTGTCAGGACTATGTCGGGCCTGAAGTTTTAACCCTACTTGTAAACTAGCAAGTTGGTCTGCCACAGTGTCATGGATGATGGCAGAAGTGACATTAGGTACATATATAAACTCTATGAGTATTTCTCATTGCATGTAAAGTGTTAAGCTTTATAGGTGAATAACAGTGCATTTCTATTCTTCTGCCCATGGAATTTGCTCTGTACTTTGGTGACAACATTTAGGGAAGTGTAGTAGACTTGCAGGGAGATCAAAAACACTATATGATTTGATCATGAGCGAGAAGGAGGTATTTGTGACAAAGGGTCTTTTCTGAAAGTAGCTGCCTGTGGTACAGTAGGGGCTTGAAACTGGGGAGTCTTGCTTCTGTCTGTGTTCTGACTGTTTGCTAGTGATAAGAGGATCACCTTGGTTCTAGAGTCTTTCCATTTTGTAGTTCCAGTTCTTTCCTGATGTTTAGCTGTATCATCTTTCTTATATAGTATGTAATATCTTCACATCTTTTAAACAAAGTCCCTGTGAAGGTGCCTGGAGTTGGTTTCTGTTACTTGCCTACAGACCCTAAAGCTGGGAAAAACTGAAAGCAAAAGGAGAAGGTGACGGCAGAGGTGATTATATAGCATCACTGGCTCAATGGAAATGAATCTGAGCAAACTCGGAGACTGGAGGACAGAAGAGCCTGGCAGGTTACAGTCCACGGAGTCACAAAGAGTCAGACATGACAGCAACTGAACAACAACCACATTTAACTAAGACAGTTGGCTTATGAAAGAAAAAGCATTGAAGACTCAATGATTGCTTTTTCAGATATTCAAAGTCAACACTATTCTGCAACTGTATAGAATCCAACAGAACATGAGTTTAATTTTCTGGAAAAAGTGTTTTGTTAGACTGCTGGAATTCATAAATAAGCCTAATCAACAAGAGAAAACTATGGATTCGGTTCTTGAGATCTCCAAAAACTAGATCAATTACAAACCTTTGTGAATCAGGAAATTGGAGTAAAGATCTCTTGAGGGCCTTTCCAGTTATATACTTCTAAAAATAAAAGATTGTATGAATCCAGCATTTGGAGAGCAGAGAGTGGAGAGGTTGACAAGAGGAGGCTCTCAGGGGACCTAATTTGAACTGAATGGTATCTCCTAAATATGGTCTCTATGATCGTTAGTTTTATGTGTGAACTAGACTGGGCTGAGTGATGCTCAGGTAGCTGATAGAACATAATTTCTGAATGTGTCTATGAGGATGTTTCTGGAAAAGATAACATTTGAATCTGTAGACTGAGTAAAGAAGATCCACCTTCACCAATGTGGAAGGGAACATCATACAATCTATTGAGGGCCCCAGTGGAACACAAAAGCTGAAGGAAGGTCACTTTTTAAGCTGGAATATCCACCTCTCCCACCCTTGGACATCAAAGCTCCTGATTCCCAGGCTTTCAGACTTTAGGACTTGGTTTTCAAGCTTTTGACTTTGGGTTGGACTACACTGTTGGATCTCCTGGTTCTCTGCATGCAGTTGATAGCTAATGGGATTTCTCAGCCTCCATAATAGCCTAATCTAATTTCTATAACAAGTCTCCTTATATATTTGCATTTGTATCTATATATCTCCTATTGGCTCTATTTCTCTGGAGAGCCCTGACAACAGGGTTGTGAATCCCGAGAACAGTCTCCAATTCAACCTTCTCATTTGGTGAAAATCTTTCAGATAGGGAAAATGAGGTAGAAGGAATGATGTCGGCTATAGCTGGAGTTCTCTGAGATTCTCTGCTGAGCCTGAAGTTACCTTCACTTTTCCACCTTTTCCAGCACTGCAGAAAGCTGTCATCTGAGTCTGTTGATGCTGACAACTGCAGAACTCATAGGAGGATGTTAAATTACATTTAACTTTTTTTTTTTTTTAAGAACTTATCAGTGTTTTACACTTTGAGTTGTGGGGAGAAGATGCTTCTTGATAAGTTTAAATCATTAAATGAATGATTTGTGACTCAGATGCTCATTGGAAATCTTTTATCTAAATCACACGACAGCCTTCAGGCAGCCTCACCAGAACACGGCATTCTTTCCTGGCTAGCACATTTCAGAAGGGACTTCATTTCTTTGAGCAACTACAAAGAGTAACTGGAATGTTATCAGGGCCCATAATGTGATTTATGTCAAAAGTAAACCACATGGATCTTGTGCTGTCTTGAAGAATTTACTTAATCAAAGACTTAAACCTCTGAGGGGAGATTACCAAAAATTCTTCCCATTTGAGACAACCACTGGAATGTGCGACATGGTCTCTGATGCTTGTTGGGCTACTAAGGCACTGTTTGGCTCACTATGCTTATTTCTAGAGCATAAAAACCTAGGGGGTGGCGCTCGGCGTGGTGCTCTGTGGTCACCTAGAAGGGTGGGATGATGGGCTGTGAGGAAGGTTCAAGAGGAAGGGATTATATGTATACATATAGCTAACTCACTTCATTGTGCAGTAGAAACTAACACAATATTATAAAACAATTATACTCAAAAAAAAAAAAAAAAAACCAAAAAAACCTATGGGGAGATTTGGACAACTCAGTTCCCAAAGAGTAGTAGTCACTGCAAGAGAGGTAGATGGAGGAAATGAATTCCCATTAAATAAGAAAAAATATCAGCAAGCAGCAACTGTGGTTCTCTTAGCTTTAGGTCATGTGAACATCTTGAAGGTCAAATTTTTCTAGAAGCTTTGGCTTCCCCCAAATTCTGTGACAGAATAATAACACGTACTTGTCATTTGAAAGCCACTGTGCTATAGTAACGGAGAAGGCAATGGCACCCCACTCCAGCACTCTTGCCTGGAAAATCCCATGGACGGAGGAGCCTGGTGGGCTGCAGTCCATGGGGTCACAAAGAGTTGGACACGACTGAGTGACTTCCCTTTCACTCTTCACTTTACTGCATTGGAGAAGGAAATGGCAACCTACTTCAGTGTGCTTGCCTGGAGAATCCCGGGGACAGTGGAGTCTGGTGGGCTGCCGTCTATGGGGTTGCACAGAGTTGGACATGACTGAAGCGACTTAGCAACAACAGCAGCAGCAGTGCTATAGTAAAATGGTGTCAGGACTTGGTGTCTCTGGGTACATATTCTGTAGATTTGAGAAGTTCTTTGGCTTCCCTGTGCTTTCATTTTCCCATCTATCAGTCCATTCAGTTCAGTCGCTCAGTCGTGTCTGACTCTTTGGGACCCCATGGACTCCAGCACCCCAGGCTATCCACCATCCCTGTCCATCACCAATTTCTGGAGCTTGCTCAAACTCATGTCCATTGAGCCAGTGATGCCATCCACCTCTCATTCTCTGTCATCCCCTTCTCCTCCTGCCTTCAGTTTTTCCCAGTATCAGAGTCTTTTCCAATCAGTCAGTTCTTCGCATCAGGTGGTCAAAGTATTGGAGTTTCAGCTCCAGCATCAGTCCTTCCAATGAATATTCAGGACTGATTTCCTTTAGGATTGACTGGTTGGAGCTCTTTGCAGTCCAAGGGACTCTCAAGAGTCTTCTCCAATACCACAGTTCAAAAGTATCAGTTCTTTGGCACTCAGACCTCTTTATAGTTCAACTCTCACACCCATACATAACTACTGGAAAAACCATAGCTTTGACTAGATGGACCTTTGTTGGCAAAGTAATGTCTCTGCTTTTTAATATGCTGTCTAGGTTGGTCATAATTTTTCTTCCAAGGAGCAAGTGTCTTTTAATTTCATGGCTGCAGTCACTATGTGTGGTGATTTTAGAGCCTGAAAACATAAAGTCTCTCACTTTTCCCATTGTCTCCCCATCTATTTGCCATTAAGTGATGGGACCAGATGCCATGATCTTAGTTTTCTGAATGTTGAGCTTTAAGCCAACTTTTTCACTTTCCTTTTTTACTTTTATCAAGGGGCTCTTTAGTTCTTCACTTTCTGCCATAAGGGTGGTGTTATCTGCATATCTAAGGTTATTGATGTTTCTCCCAGCAATCTTGATTCCAGCTTGTGCTTCATCCAGCCCTGCATTTTGCATGATGTAGTCTAGATATAAGTTAAATAAGCAGGGTGACAATATACAGCCTTGATGTACTCCTTTTCCTATTTGGAACCAGTGTGTTGTTTCATGTCCAGTTCTAACTGTTGCTTCCTGACCTACATACAGGTTTCTCAAGAGACAGGTCAGGTGGTCTGGTATTCCCATCTCCTGAAGAATTTTCCACAGTTTGTTGTGGTCCACACAGTCAAAGGCCTTGGTGTAGTCAATAAAGCAGAAGTAGATGTTTTTCTGGAACTCTCTCGCTTTTTCAATGAACCAACAGATGTTGGCAATTTGATCTCTGGTTCCTCTGCTTTTTCTAAAACCAGCTAGAACATCTGGAAGTTCACAGTTCACGTACTGTTGAAGCTGGGCTTGGAGAATTTTGAGCATTACTTTGCTAGTGTGTGAGATGAGTGCGATTGTGCGGTAGTTTGAGCATTCTTTGGTATTGCTTTTCTTTGGGATTGGAATGAAAACTGACCTTTTTTCAGTCCTATGGCCACTGCTGGGTTTTCCAAATTTGTTGGCATATTGAGTGTAGCACTTTCAGTTCACAGCATTATCTTTTAGGATTTGAAATAGCTTAACCAGAATTCCATCAAAAATGATACCTCCCAAATTGTTAGGAAGCTCAGTGGTAACTCTGCAAGTGACAGCACTGACCAACTGTAAGGCCCGGTGCAAGCCTTGTTATCACTACCTGCTGTGGCAGAGGGTGACTCTCATGTCTGACCACCTGTGTTCGGATCCAGGCCCAGCCCATTCAGTGACTGCACCACCTTGAAGAAATTAAATTTGACAGATTAGCTTACATAATCTTAAACAGTTATCCATTCTGATCCTCCATGTTAAAAAATATCTAAAATTCTGATAATAAACTAATAACTATTTTATGAGGTGGGTGGGGGTAGTAAATGAATAGGGGAAATTTCTTGATTTGGTTCATGTTAAGTTCAGTACATAATTTTTTGTTTTGAAAATGTACTTTTTATTGAAGTGTAATTGAAGTACTGCTACTGCTAAGTTGCTAAGTCACTTCAGTCGTGTCCGACTCCGTGTGACCCCATAGATTGCAGCCCACCAGGCTCCCCCGTCCCTGGGATTCTCCAGGCAAGAACACTGGAGTGGGCTGCCATTTCCTTCTCCAATGCATGAAAGTGAAAAGTGAAAGTGAAGTCGCTCAGTCGTATCCGACTCTTAGCGACCCCATGGGCTGCAGCCTACCAGGCTCCTCCATCGATGGGATTTTCCAGGCAAGAGTGCTGGAGTGGGGTGCCGTTGCCTTCTCTGAATTGAAGTACAGTGTTGTGTAATTACTGCTATATAGCAAAGTGACTCAGTTATACATATGTATGTATATTCTTTTTCATATTCTTTTCCATTATAGTTTATCACACTGATAGTGAATGTAGTTACCTGTGCTCTACAGTAGAACCTTGTTTATCCATTCTATACATATCAGTTTGCATCTGCTCACCCCAAACTCCCAATCCATCTCTCTTCTTCCCTTTGGCAACCACCGATCTATTCTCTATGTCGCTGATTCTGTTTCTGTTTAATAGATAGGTTCAATTGTGTTATATTTTAGATTCCACATGTAAGTGATATCATATGGTATTTGTCTTTCTTTTTGTGATTTTCTTCACTTAGTATGATAATCTCCAGTTTCATCCATGTTGCTACAAATAAGCCAAGTATTAACTTCTACCATTACTGGCAGTATTTCAGATTATATAGCTAAATATTCTACCTTCAATTAGAAGTTCTCATTTCTGAATTTTTCTCATCTCTAATGACCTAGGCACAAACACTTTTCACTTTTAAACTGGCAGTTGGGGAAATATTTGTCTTTGCTCTTAAATATTCTATTAAAAATAACATGGAATTTGGAATGCAGGTATATTATCATGAATAGTTTTTTACTGGTTAAGTGTTTAAAATGGAAGAAGAGAAGTGTTTACTGTTTTTCCTATTGTTATTTCATGTGTATACGGTATCCATAGTTAGAATATTGCCTTGAGAAGAACTAATCTTTTAGCTTTATCTTTTGCATAACTTTCATATGATCTCAATGTCTGGTACATATTTTTAAGAAGGTTCATTTATCTGGATTGAAAAAAATTCTGTTTCCAGTGCTACATGAAGGAAGGAGGTAATATTTTTATTTGCTTGGATTCACTTACTTCTCTAGAGCCACCACTCACTAATTCAGAAAGACATTAATTTTCTTAACAAATATTGAGATCCCTATCAGCCACGTGCTATGCTGAAATGTGGGAAGAAGAGTATAAAAGACAGACATGGTCCCTGCCTTCACGAGGCTTACATTCCAGTCTAATATCATACAATACCAACAGAAAGGTTTGCATATTACGAAGAATTTTTCAGATCTACAATTGCAAGGCGCTCTCTAATTCTGATTATCTTTTGAGTTAATTACTTCCCCCTTTGTACCTTGCTTCCTCTTGTACAATGTCACAAACCTCTGTCCATAGCTCTTCAGGCACTCTATCAGATCTAATCCCTTGAATCTATTTGTCACTTCCACTGTAGAATCAGAAGGGATTTGATTTAGGCCACACCTGAATGGTCTAGTGGTTTTCCCTACTTTCTTCAGTTTAAGTCTGAATTTGGCAGTAAGGTGTTCAAGATCTGAGTCACTGTCAGTTCCCAGTCTTGTTTTAGCTGACTGTATAGAGCTTTTCCATATTTGGCTGCAAGGAATATAATCAATTTGATTTTGCTATTGACCATCTGGTGATGTCCATGTGTAGAGTCTTCTCTTGTGTTGTTGGAAGAGGGTGTTTGCTATGACCAGTGTGTTCTCTTGGCAAAACTCTATTAGCTGTTGACGTGCTTCATTTTATATTCCAAGGCCAAACTTGCCTGTTACTTCAGGTATCTCTTGACTTCCTACTTTGCATTCCAGTCCTCTATAATGAAAAGGACATCTTTTTTGGGGGATGTTAGTTTTGAAGGTCTTGTAGGTCTTCATAGAACCACTCAACTTCAGCTTCTTCAGAATTACTGGTTAGGGCATAGACTTGGATTACTGTGATATTGAATGGTTTGCCTTGGAAATGAACAGAGATCATTCTGTCATTTTTGAGGTTCCATCCAAGTACAGCGATCAAGACCATCCCCAAGAAAAAGAAATACAAAAAGGCAAAATGGTTGTCGGAGGAGGCCTTACAAATAGCTGTGAAAAGAAAAGAAGTGAAAGGCAAAGGAGAAAAGGAAAGATATAGCCATTGGAATGCAGAGTTCCAAAGAATAGCAAAGAGAGAAAAGAAAGCCTTCCTCAGTGATCAGTGCATAGAAATAGGAAAATAACAGAATGGGAAAGACTAGAGATCTCTTCAAGAAAATTAGAGATACGAAGAGAACATTTCATGCAAAGATAGGCTCAATAAAGGACAGAAATGGTATGGACCTAAGAGAGGCAGAAGATATTAAGAGGTGGCAAGAATATACAGAAGGACTATACAAAAAGGATCTTCATGACCCAGATAACCACAATGGTATGATCACTCACCTAGAGCCAGACATCCTGGAATGCCAAGTCAAGTGGCCCTTAGGAACATCACTTTGAACAAAGCTGGTGGAGGTGATGGAATTCCAGTTGAGCTATTTCAAATCCTAAAAGATGATGCTGTGAAAGTGCTGCACTCAATATGCCAGCAAATTTGGAAAACTCAGCTCCACAGGATTGGAAAAGGTCATTTTTCATTCCAATCCCAAAGAAAGCCAATGCCAAAGAATGTTCAAACTACCTCACAATTGCACTCATCTCACACACTAGCAAAGGAATGCTCAAAATTCTCCAAGCCCGGGTTCAACAGTACGTGAATCATGAACTTCCAGATGCTCAAGCTTGTTTTAGAAAAGGCAGAGGAACCAGAGATCAAATTGCCAGCATCTGTTGGATCATTGAAAAAGTGAGAGAGTTCCAGAAAAACATTCTGGAATATACTTCTGCTTTATTGATTACACCAAGACCTTTGACTGTGTGGATGACAACAAACTGTAGAAAATTCTTTAGGAGGTGGGGATACCAGACCACCTGAACTGCCTCTTGAGAAATCTGGATGCAGGTCAGGAAGCAACAGTTAGAACTGGGCATGGAACAACAGACTGGTTCCAAATAGGAAAAGGGGTATGTCAAGGTTGTATATTGTCACCCTGCTTATTTAACTTATATGCAGAGTACATTATGTGAAATGCCAGGCTGGACGAAGCACTGCTGGAATCAAGATTGCTGGGAGAAATATCAACAACCTCAGATATGCAGATGACATCACCCTTATGGCAGAAAGTGAAGAGAAACTAAAAAGCCTTTTGATGAAAGTGAAATAGGAGAGTGAAAACTTGGATTAAAACTCAACATTCATAAAACTAAGATCATGGCATCTGGTCCCATCACTTCATGGGAAATAGATGGGGAAACAGTGGAAACAGTGACAGACTTTATTTTTTTGGTTTCCAAAATCATTGCACATGGTAACTGAAGCCATAAAATTAAAAGATGCTTGCTCCTTGCAAGAAAAAATTTGACGAACCTAGACAGCATATTAAAAAGCAGAGACATTACTTTGCCAACAAAGGTCCATCTAGTCAAAGCTAAGGTTTTTCCAGTAGTCGTGTATAGATGTGAGAGTTGGACTATAAAGACGGCTGAGCACTGAAGAATTGATGCTTTTGAACTGTGGTATTGGAGAAGACTCTTGAGAGTCCCTTGGACTGCAAGGAGCTTCAACCAGTCCATCATAAAGGAAATCAGCCCTGAATATTCATTGGGAGGACTGATGCTGGAGCTGAAACTCCAATACTTTGGCCACGTGATGTGAAGAACTGACTCATTGGAAAAACTCTGATACTGGGAAAGACTGAAGGCAGGAGGAGAAGGGGATGACAGAGGATGAGACAGCTGGATGGCATCACTGACTTAATGGACATGAGTTTGAGTAAACTCTGGGAGTTGGTGACGGACAGGGAGGCTTGGGGTGCTGGAGTCCATGGGGTCACAAAGAGTCGACAGGACTGAGCAACTGAACTGAGCGTTGTTTACCTTTGGGACAGCAAATTACTTCCCTAAGATATTTAACCTAAATTTTCCTTAACCCATTGTTGACATTTCAATCAAATTGTGGATTTTTCATAAATAGATGAGATCAAAATAGCCTATCTTTTATAAATAGGTTACCAACATTGTTTTCCTATCGAATTTTAGAAGGATAGTACAATGGTAGATAATAACCATAAGAATGATCTTTATTTAAATCATGGAGAATATCCCTCTATTTTTTCCTTATATTTTTCTGTAAAAAGCATCAAGAATGCTAAGCAAATTTTACTTTCATGGGCCAGAGGAAAGAGGTCCGAAGGGAAACATAATTTGTAGAAGGAAAAACACCATGGAGATTTAAAAAAAAAAAAAAAAAAAAAAACAAATATCAAGATACTTTAAAAGAAGGAAATGGGTCCCAGCATCAGATCAGCTCTGGCTGAACACTGGAAAACGCCAGGGGTTAGTTAGCTGAAAATACGTATAAAAATTTTTTAGTTTTGAGAAATGGCTCATAGGAGATTTAATGGCTGTGAAAGCCCCCTTTTATTTCACATAGGAAGGGGACTTAAAATAGCCCATTTACTGTGCTGGGAAATCCCATCCCCAAGGGTCTGAATTCATTTGAGCTCAGCTAATAGTTACAGAGAACCTGCTTTGTGCCAGACACAGAGCTCTGCTTGGAGACACAGGAAGGAGGAGACACAGACCCCAGCCTGCAGAGACTTCTAGTCTACTGTGGAAAAATATTTCTAAGCAGGAAATTTCTCTACACTATGGTGAGGTCTGTGATTCAGGAAAGCCTGGGGTTAACATGGGCTGCTGCGAGGGTAAGTGATGTAGTATTATCATTACATGTGTGCTAAGTCACTTCAGTCGTGTCAAACTCTTTGCTACCTTTTGGACTGTAGCCCTCCAAGTTCCTCTGTCCATGGGATTCTCCAAGGCAAGAATACTGGAGTGGGTTGCTATTTCCTCCTCCAGGGGATCTTCCTGACCCAGGGATCGAAGCCCCTGTCCCTTGCATCTCCTACATTGGCAGGTGAGTTCTTTACCACTAGCACCATCTGGGAAGCCCATTATTGGTATGCAACACTTTCTGAAAAATAAATGAGGACTTCCATGAGATGATACCCACAACATTGAAACTTTTAAAGTTGAATGTAAAAGTCAGTTGTCCACATTCCAGCTCTGTGGATTCTTCCTTTGTCAAAGAACAGAGCCAAAACCTTTGAACAATGTATATATAGTAAATCACCTGCAAATATGTTCATATCGACTCTGCCAACTGGATTCCCTGAATAGCAAGCCCTCCCCTGATGACTTTCTGGTAATTGGCAAGCTCAGGCAGTTTCCTCATTGAAAAATCTTGTCACCAGAGCTTTCTCTTGTTGCCAAGTAGCCAAGATTGTTCTTGTGAGTAGAGCTGCCTTTGACTATCTTCATTCAGTGACCTGCACCAGGTTCACAATATTCTCACAGGGTTATTTCAGGACAGCTATAAAAATAGATGGTGTTTGCATTAACTCTTTCTCAGATAGTATTAATTTCTCAAGCCTCATCATGAGACACATGCTTGATTCATTCACAAATTCTGTTGCTGATAAGATGGATGAATTGTTTTCATTCTCAGGAAATCAGTTCAATCATGTCTAGGTCCACGATGGCATAAACTCATGACCTCTTTTCCTTGGGATAGTTTCCCCTACAGGAAAATACATTAGTGGCACACAATGGTTTTGAAGATGGGAAGTGACAATCTCTTGATTTTCCGAAAGTCTATTTGTTCTGAGAAATGCTCAAAAATGATTTAATTTCTGAACAGTCAGTTTCACAACATTTAAACAACTTAAGAATTTGGGGATTTCTTCATAACATTCTTAGGAGATTCTCTATTCATGCTTCTCCTCTTTGTCCTTTTACTTCTGCCAAAACAGAAAAAGGAAAGTTACAGACGAGGAAGCTTCCCACAATATCATAGTGCTTGTAGAGTATGTTGAACTGTCTATTACTCGGCCATTTATGTTCTTGTTCATTTCAGATACACAAGTGTTGGAGCAAAGGTAAGGCTTGGAAAGGCTTCGGCCCCATTGGATTTCCATCAGCCCCACTCCAAATACATTTGCAACCTAAATAAAAACTGGGAACTCACTATGCACAGACAACTTCAAAAGGAGAACCTCTTGCTACCAGATTGTGTGTGTGAGCCTCTGTGTGTGTGTGTCAACTAAGTTAGAAATTTTAGGATATATTTGGGGGAAGCAGCACTGACCTATGTTTTTGAAGTGTAGGGCAGGTGCAGTGACTTAAATGCAGACAACTGTTTTCAGTCAGCCTGGCACGATGCTTGGATTTCATACTTTGCCAGGGTTCCCTTGCAAAGTTAATGAGATAAAGTCATCTAAATCCTATTATGCTGTCATGGATGTGATTACAGTTTCCTTTTCTCAATTTTGTTTATTCTGAGAGAGTTGGTGCAGGACTCACGTTCAGACAAGTAAGTCCAATGCATAACCCTGCTGATCTCTCTTAACTCATCAGGGTCCGTGGAAGCCAGCTCTTGTTTACTGTCCCTGTAGGATGACAATGTCGAGCAGTTTGTAGGTATGGTTTGGACATGCTGAGGGGAAATCCCATCCACATCTTTAAGATGGCATCCTAAAGCCATGAATAGGCAGAATTAGAGGTCAACATTATTGCCATTTGAGTTCACAGGGCTGGACATTTTGCTGCCTCAGTCAGTTCAATTTAGTTCAGTCATTCAGTCATGTCCGATTCTATGAGAACCCATGGACTGAAGTAACTCAGGCTTCCCTGTTCATCACCAACTCCTGGAGCTTGCTCAAACTCATGTCCATAGAGTCAGTGATGCCATCCAACTGTCTCATCCTCTGTTGTCCCCTTCTCCTCCTGCCTTCAATCTTGCCCAGCATCAGGGTGTTTTCCAATGAGTCAGTTCTTCACATCAGATGGCCAAAGTATTGGAGTTTCAGCTTCAGCATCAGTCCTTCCAATGAATATTCAGGACTGATTTCCTTTAGGATTGACTGGTTGGATCTCCTTGCAGTCCAAGGGATTCTCAAGAGTTTTTTCCAACACCACAGTTCAAAAGCATCAATTCTTTGGCACTCAGCCCTGTTTATAGTCCAACTCTTACATCCATACTTGAGTACTGGAAAACCATAGCTTTGACTACACAGACTTTTGCTGGCAAATTAATGTCTGTGCTTTTTATGTGAACAACTGACTCATTGGCAAAGACCCTGATGCTGGGAAAGATTGAAAGCAGGAGGAGAAGGGGACAACAGAGGATGAGATGGTTGTGTGGCATCACCAATTCAATGGGCATGAACTTGGGCAAACTCCAGGAGTTGGTGAGGGATAGGGAAGCCTGGCGTGCTGCAGTCCATGGGGTCACAAAGAGTTGGACATGACTTGGTGAATGAACAACAACAACACAAGTTCTGGGATGTACTTAAACATCTGATTCAATCTCTATTCCATGGCCCATTATTTTAGGGGCTTCTCAGGTAGCCCCTCAGTGATAAATAACTCACCTGCTAATGCAGGAGATGCAAGAGATGTGCGTTCAATCCCTGGGTTGAGAAGATCCTCTAGAGTATGAAATGGCAACCCTCTCCAGTATTCTGATCTGGAAAATTCCATAGACAGAAGAGCCTAGTGGGCTCAGTCCATGGGGTCACACATAGTTAAACAGAACTGAGGACACACACACACACACACACCAAATTCTGGGAACACTGAAGAGGCAGGTGGAAGAGGCACAGTAAGCGTTCCTGTTTTGTTGTTAATATTGGCACATGGCTGAAAACCAAGCCAAACGTTGAATACGTAATAGCTCATCATTCACACACTAACCATAGACTGGCCAAAGACTTAGATTAGGTCTCTGACTGCTGAGTGCAGTTATCCACTCATGAATTGTGTTTCCCTCTCTACATAGATAAGTAGCACTGGGAAGGTGAACCTTCGATGTTTGCTTCCCCAAAGGAGATTTAGTGGCCCTGGCTCCTAATGAGAAAGGCAAGTTTGTGAAGCTGAAACATTTCTTTATTTGTTAACACCTTTAAATCTTGGGAGAAGATGTTAAATGAATAAATAATGAGCCTTAAGAATAGACTAAATGGTACACATTTGCCAACTTACCATCCCTTGTGGGGACATTACCGCTGATGAATTTGCACTAATTATCTATTACATTAGGGCTGCACTCGTGATCCAATGTATAACATACAGAACACAGACCTCAGCTTCTCAGTTTAGAAGCTTATAATATTTACCCATAACATATATAAAATTTTAATGAGAGCAAAATTAATTTCATATGCTTAAGTAAAAATCACTGGGCTCTTCATTTTCAGAGTTGTAGAAAGTTGATTCCCTTGCTGCAATAAATTTCTATCCACTTTGTTGCATACTGCACTGACTATAGCAGTATACAAAATATTTCAGTAGGTTTCTCGTCATCCTTTCATTTCAGAAAAGGGGAGATATTCACATGGAAATAAAACAGTACTTTTTTCCATCCAGTTTTTTAAAAAAGCTTTAAATCTGTCTTCATGAGTTGAAATTGCCCAAATAAAGAAGTCATTTCAGAATGAGCTGGGGAAAAAAAAAAAAAAAAAAATGACTCTCAGTTGCCTTTGCATTTTATGTATTTTCACTGAAAAGCAGTCTGGACAAATTATCTTAGTAGAATCTTGTTTTCATTTTACTCAGTATTGCAGTGAGATAAGAGCCTTGTTCTCAGTCAGTTGGGGAGTGTAGTATACATTGGGCATGGAACTTAAGATTTTTCTTACAAATTGTTAAACTCTGGTTCAAGCTGTCACAAGAAGGCCAGGCTGGAAATATTACCCAGTAGCTCAATCTCTCACAATGGAAAAGTACACAAAGTCTTGATGCATGCTACTGCGATAGCATTTTGGCGCTGGTTCAGAATGTAAGCTGGCCAGCCTCCCTGGTGCCTCTTTTTAAATATAAAAATGGAGAGTCTGAGTGTTGACAGTTTCTCTGGCTTATTTGTGTTGACAGCTTTGCCAGAGATGACTTGTCCTCATGAGAGCTGTGAAAGGTGACACTTAGAGGGTTACTTTGTAAAAGACCTTTCTCAATGAAAGCCAATAGGTCTTTTTTGTTAATTAACATTGCTAAAATAAAACCTGGGCAGAATTGCGTCTCCATGATTATCTAGTAATTCATTCACTTTTTTATTCATTTAATTCATTCACAAAAATATTTATAGGATGACCGCTTGGTGCCAGGCACTGTGCTAGGCTGAGGAGAGGACACTGCGGTAGAAAGAGGTCTGATATAAATTTTGTAGAATCTCCATTCTGCCACTTATTATTTGAGTGGCCTGACCATGTGACCTTTGGTACCCCTGCCCATGGAAGGGGAGGGTTATTTGTCCCCATCCTGTTGAGCTCAGATGTCATCATGTGATTTGTTTTGACCAATGAAATGGACAAAAGTGACATGCAGCACTTTCATGTGGAAGGTTTATGTGCCAGCTCTTGGCCATCAGCCAACACTTTCTGTCTTCCCTCTTTTGTGAGCCCAAGGATGTCCTCAATATGGGCTCCTCCTTCCCTTTATAGCCAGGAGTGAGGGCAGAGTAGAGCAAATGGGAGACTGACACCCGGTGACCAGCGATTGTGAGAAGAGCACATTCTTGAGATTTTTGGAGTCATTTGTTACCACAGCATGACTAGGCTTGTCCTAACTGAAGTGAAAGTTGCTCAGTTGTGTCCAACTCTTTGCGACACATGGACTGTAGCCCACCGATTCCTCTGTCCATGGAATTCTCAAGGCCAGAATACTGGAATGGGTAGCTGTTCCCTTCTCCAACTGACTGATGCTGACTCCAGCTGGTCATCCTGACTGATGTGGTGTGGTATTCCTGCAAGTGTACACTGTAGCTATAGGATTTTTGCTCTATGCTGACAGGAGTCTGAAAAATCCCTTCCTGGTCAACTCCTACCCAGTTCAGGGTCCATCTGAGCCTGTGTCATCCCTTTAGCCAGATTCTTCTCTTCTGGAAACTTTCCCAAGTAAAATTTGTCTCCTGCACAATTATACTGCTCACACATAATCTCTGCTACTCAGAGGAAGGAGCCGGAAATATGGGAGGGAAAGACGATGCAGCATGTGATGGGGAGGCTTAGAATGGAGCAGTGGAGAACTAAGGGACCTGCTTCAAGGGCTGCATCTCCAGGAACTTCTGTTCGATTCTTGCCCCAGATGTCACATCCCACAGCTGCTTCCAATCATGAGATGCATGCATTTCCTGTCCAAACCAAATAATAAAAAAGAAGAGACACACACCACCAGAATCCTCATCTGCCTTTCCCCTCCCCTTTGTCCTCTCTTCCAAATCTCTAAACAAATTCATTTAGAAAGATCTAGTATTTTATTTGGGAAAACAAAATGCTTTCTTTAAATTATTTTATTTTCTGACAAAGAGCTCCTTCTGGAGTCAGCAGTGGTTCCCAAGTTGGTGGTACAGTTGTTCTAGAAGCAGAGGGCGTTGGCCTCAGGATGAAATTATGGTTTAAGCTTGTGTTCTGACCTAGTCTCCCAAGGGAGGGAGGGAGGGATTGAGGAGCACTTGGAGGGAAGTTAAAAGCCTCTGGTCAAGGCCCTCTGGTTTTAACCTCAGCTTATCCTCTATTGCACCCATTGATTTGGTAAAAGCAGTATTGATTCAATCATTCCACAATTAGTATATTTACTGAGCACTTACTATGTGCCGAGATCCTTCTAGATCCTGGGTATGATACATTTTCTGATTCTTTTCTGGCTTTCAAATGAACTTCTATATGAAGCACACTGCCCCTTTTTATATATGAAGCTATCCATGGAATTATATTATCCTCGAGAATCCAGTTCTTTAGAAGGCCACCAGCCTGCTTTGGATGGTACCTCTGGTTGAGTTTTCAAGGAAATGGATTCTGAATGGTAAAGAATTTGCCTGCAATGTGTGAGACCCGAGTTTGATCCCTGGGTGGGCAAGATCTCCTGGAGTAGGAAATGGCAACCCACTCCAGTATTCTTTCCTGGAGAATGCCATGGACAGAGAAGTCTGGTGTGCTACAGTCCCTGGGGTTGCGAAGAGTCAGACATAACTGAGAGACTAACACTTGTTCTGTGGAAACACCTGTGAGAGGGTGAGGCCAGCAGAATTGGGCAGAGGGAGGAACTGGGCTTAGATGAAGCACCAACAGAGATAGAACCAACCTCACTGGAGCCAAGGGACTGAGATGGCTCTTCATTATTCCACTCTGGAGCTATTGCAGGACTGGCCAGTGCAGAGCTGAAACACAACCAGAATCCTGAAATCCTGACTGCTATACCAGTGTTCTTCCTAACAGCCACTGTACACATGCTGGTCTTTGAAAACTAGTAGGGAAATGGAGTATTAATTTAGCCTAAAGAAAACTGATAAAGGAATTCCTTCTCTATGTAACTATGAGAAAGGTGATTTATTTATATCTACATACATATGTATATGTGTATATATATATATTCATACACACACACACACACACATATATATATATAATTTTCTGATATATTATTAGATTATTTGCTTGATGAGGAAACCTTGAAAATTCAAATTATGGAGAATGTCACGCACAGAAAATCAACAGACTATCAAGGCCTGAAAATCCTTTTTTATTCTTTTACGTCATCTCCGAATGCCTGGCTTTGATGTTCTAAGATGTCACTGCATATTTATATTGCTACATAATGGTATTTGGATCCTTTGCTATTCAAACTTAACCAAACATGGTTAAATCTTATTCTTGAGGATTTAGATACTGACCTAGACAAGCATCCTGACCATGTAAATGGGATTTTGGTCCACAATTCAACCAGACTTAGGTTAGTTTTTCCTATTAGAATGTGTTTAGTGGAATAGCTAGTTTGAAACTGATGACAGTATCTTAATGTCTTGTTCCTCCAATCTTCTGAGAGTCTATAATATGAGCTCACAAACTGCACAACAGTAGACTAAAGAAGCATTTAAAGAACTTATTGGAAAACTTTCTTGGAGGAAAATGTAGACACTTTCTGATAGGCAGAGGTAATCTCTATACCTTCAAATTTATTCTGTAGATGAGCTACAGAGAGAGATGGTTTTACTAAATGAGATCTGTGACACCACCGCCTCTTTATTCCTTAGATTCATTGTTTCTTATTATGCTAACCTAAGAATATGGATGGGATCTTCTGAATGGTGGGGTACCTGGATTCATTATTCCCAACAAAATAATAATAGTCAAAGACCCCACTCTTCAGATCCTTTCTCTCCTACTCTTTCTTTTGGGCTCAGTTCAGTTCAGTTCAGTCACTCAGTTGTGTCCGACTCTTTGCGACCTCGTGAATTGCAGCACGCCAGGCCTCCCTGTCCATCACCAACCCCCAGGAGTTCACCCAAACTCACGTCCATCAAGTCAGCGATGCCATCCAGCCATGTCATCCTCTGTTGTCCCCTCCTCCTCCTGCCCTCAATCCCTCCCAGCATCAGAGTCTTTTCCAATGAGTCAACTCTTTGGATGAGGTGGCCAAAGTACTGGAGTTTCAGCTACAGCATCATTCCTTCCAGAGAACACCCAGGGCTGATCTCCTGTAGGATGGACTGGTTGGATCTCCTTGCAGTCCAAGGGACTCTCAAGAGTCTTCTCCAACATCACAGTTCAAAAGCATCAATTCTTCAGCGCTCAGCTTTCTTCACAGTCCAACTCTCACATCCATACATGACCACGGACCTTTGTTGGCAAAGTAATGTCTCTGCTTTTGAATATGCTATCTAGGTTGGTCATAACTTTCCTTCCAAGGAGTAAGCGTCTTTTAATTTCACGGCTGCAGTCACCATCTATAGTGGGCTCAGAAATGGTCAAATATGCCCAAGTCACCCCAACTAGATTTTAGCATCTCAGCAAAGAAGAATCTACCAATTTCCTCAGCAAATTTTCACAAATGAAGCAGACTGTAGAACCCTTTACCACAAGCATGTCTTTTTAAGATTGAGTTTGGGGATTTCCCTGGTGGTCCAGTGGTTAAGGCTCTATACATCTACTGCAGGGGGCATGAGTTCAATCTCTGGTTGGGAACTAAGGTCCCACATGCCTTGCAAACGTGGCCAAAAAAAAAAGAAAGAAAAATATTGAGTCTAAATATTTCCTGTAGACAGTATCTCTCTTTCATGATGCTCCCTAAGTAGTAGAGATCCTGAGAACTTCCTAAAATCCAGGAGTATTCTCATTGTGAGCCATGAGACAAATGTGTGTCCTAGCCCCAGAGATATGTACTGAAAATGGTAGTGAGATATAGTCTGTTAACTAAAAAAGAGGTGAGATTTTAGTGACAGGTCTAGAAAAGGGCTTCCCTTGTGGCTTAGCTGGTAAAGAATCTGCCTGCAATGAGGAAGACCTAGGTTTGATCCCTGGTTTGGGAAGTACCCCCGGAGAAGGAAAAGGGTACCCACTCCAGTATTCTGGCCTGGAGAATTCCATGGACTCTATAGTCCATGGGGTCACAAAGAGTCAGACATGACTGAGCGACTTTCACTTTCATATCATATCTAGAAATGTATCAACTTCATTTATAGAGATGGTTCAGGTTTGTCTGTCTGCTGATTATTGCTGGGGAAACTAAGACTGCGGGTATTAAATAGTTCTTGAGAGGTGGACTATATATTCACATAACACTGATCTCCATCCTAATTCCAAGCTGAAATCTCAGATTATGACTCTCAGTTTTTAACTCAGCAGTTTCATGAAAGCAAAGATACTTTCAAGAAACTCAGGTATCCTAAGCATTGTTTAGAAGATAGCCATGTGGGAAAAGACATTACAAGAGATAAACATTTTCTTGATTAGTGGAATGCTTCTTTATTGCCTTATTATTTATACCTTGGTCTCCTTTTCATTCACATCAAGGGACTGTTACCACCGATAATTTAGCTTCAGGGGTGGGCCCTGATTGGTTAAAGCACAAGATACTTTCCTTGCCACAGTGACTGGCATGGGCTGGGTGTGCAACAGTCCAACTGCAGTCAAGTCCAAGATTTTTCCTTGAAGGCTGAGAGAATGGATTCTTCTCTCTCAGGCTTTCCCTCATCTTCTATCACTTGCAAAATAATGAGTTCTGACTGACACATGGGCAGAGGTTTTTTCCCCCAGGAAAATGAATTTCTCTTGAAACTGAGCCATACTAATAGGACAGATGTTTCACAATTTGGGCACATCCTGAGATGTGTTTGGGGTTTTCCATAACAAATTAAAGCCTGATTCACAGAGACATGTTCAACAAGTATTTGCCTGGGGCAACAACCTCTTCTAAAGTTGTGAGATAGGCCTGCAATGCTTCACATCCAGGACTCCCTGTTGAGCTTAGGGTAGTTTAATATGGTAAATGTATGCTGTTTGGATGCTTCAGGGCAACTGCATGAGTTCCTGGAGGGGCTGACCTGGTTAGTCTCCAGGGGCCTTTATTTCCAAAGTTTTGTAGACCAAAGGGCTCTTGATTTAAGAAAGGATGTGGTATAGTGAGTCTTGAAATTTTAGAACGTCATCTGATTGAATTAACATAAACTAAAATTTTGTGCTTCAACCTCATCTATAATGTTCTGTAAGTTGGCAGTAGTGACTAAGGATATGAACATGATGAAATGTCACCATCTTGGTTTCTTCTCTACATACAATCCAATGAACCAGATTTGCAGAGTTCATTCAATACACCCTTTAGTTGAATGACACAGTAGCTATGCATACAAATCTCCTTTGATCACTGCAATCCCCTTCCTTTTATTACCCACCTATGCTTAGAAATGCTTGTGTTTAAAAATCATAGTGAATCTCAGGGATTTCCCTGGTGGTCCAGTGATTCAGACTTCACCTTCCAACATAGCGGGTAGGGTTTTGATCCCTGTTTGAGGAGCTAAGATCCCACATGCCTTAGGGCCAAAAATCCAAAACAGAAATTGTAACAAATTTGATAGAGACTTTAGAAATGGTCCAAATCAAAATATCTTAAAAAAAATATAATAGTGGATCTCATTTTACCCACTGGCAGTGGTCCTATTCCAGCATAGAAAAGATTCTCAGAACTGTTCCACATCCCACTCCATTATGAAGATATGGTAGACTTTATCAGCTCTTAACATGTATGCCTTGTAACGGATTTTAAAAAAATTCACAAACTTGCCAGAACCTCTGAATATAAGTAAACATTCTTTTAATATAGGACTTTGGGAGGCTTATCCCTATGATCCAAAATTGGTTTCCAAAACTGAAAAACACTTCTGAGGTTTTTTTTTTTTGAATCATCCTAAAACACTTGAAATAATGGTAGATTTTTATTTTCTGACAATGGATTAGACTTTTAGAAACATGTTGGACGTGGTTCTTGGTTTCAAGCTGGCTAATCAAGCTGGCTAGTAATCTGTTTGGACAAAACAGAGATAACACAATAAGAAATAGGTTAGGGGTGTGTGTGTGTGTGTGTGTGTGTGTAAGTCTGTACAATCATGCCTGAAAGCAGTTTGAAAATCAGAGTTCTTGTGCTGTAGAAGTATCACTGAAATAAGTACACACATTCCCAAGCTAGACAAGGACAACAGCCATTTTTACTTACCAAGTTTCTTACAGCTAAAACATCTGTTTTATCATTACACATATTCTGTATGTAAGAAAAGCACTATAGTTATGAGTTGATTAGGTTGTTCACTTTGATTACTTTTATTATGTGTATTACCTCCACTAGATCCTGATGCTGGGAAAGATTGAAGGCAGAAGGAGAAGGGGATGACAGAGGATGAGATGGTTGGATGCCATCATCAGCTTGATGGCCGTGAGTTTGAGCAAGCTCCAGGAGTTCGTGATAGATAGGGAAGCCTGGTGTACTGCAGTCCACGGGGTCGCAGAGAGTTGGACATGACTGAGCAATTGAACTGAGTTGACCTCTAACGTTAGCTTGCCTTTTCTATTTTGGGGCCTTGTGGGCAGACCCAAGTGCACATAAATCTTGGTATAGGCTCCACTGTGGAAGAACTTGAGACTAGCCAATCACTGACTTTTCTTGATGATCATTATGATGTATCTATCCAGGATTTTATTTTCATTTCTAATTGTGGATTAAGGTAAATACTGAACAGTAAACCATAAATCTTCAGTTATTTAATATTTAATTAACATATGGTTGCTGATTTATTCTAATACAGAGTCTATATTTGGATACCTAACTACTCACATAGAGGGCTTTAGACTTAGTGTGTGAAATATCAAAGTATACAAAGTATAGAGTTTTTGAAAAAATTAATCATTTTTTATTTATGGCTGCTCTGGGTCTTCATTGCTGTGTGAGGGCTTTTCTATAGTTGCAGCGAACGGGGGCTACTCTCTATTAATGGTGTATAAGTTTCTCATTGTGCTGGCGTCTGTTGTCACAGAGATAGGCTCTCAGGCACACAGGGTCTAGGGTGCGTGGGCTCAATAGTTATGGTTCCCTGGCTCTAGAGCTCAGGCTCAGTAGCTGTGGTGCATGGGCTTAGTTTCCCTGCAGCATCTGGGATCTTCCTGGATCAGGGATTGAATCCCTGCCTGCTGCATTAGTAGGCAG